>NC_079224.1:26120266-26460266 GCF_029633865.1 Lampris incognitus
ACGGAACCGCAGCTTGAGACCGTGGACGTTTGTAGTGCGGTTTCAGTCTCGGTTTCAAAACCATAACACTCCTAGTCCAAGCAGCGGATATAGCCCCACTGGACTTTTAAAGGTATGTGCTTCCAGACCGTCATCTCCCAGTTCACATATCCCTCCCACGGGCCCAAAATGTTCATGAATGTGAGAGTATCACTTTCTGATGGGGGAAAACACATGTACTCCCCCCTCACGCAGCCACGTTGGTCCAGACATTAGCTCTGCTGACCGCTACATGAATCTGAGAAGGGCGGTGATGATGGTGGCATTGGGTGATTTTGGAGGGTGCAGTCCGGCTGCTTCCTAACACAGCCTCTGCTCGGCGCTGTGTTTACACTAGCCATCAGTCAGTGAGAAAGAAGTGGGGCTAGCCAGCGAGGGACCCCCAAATTCCTCGCTGGCTTCCTGAATCTGTCAGGGGATTGTTGTGGCCTAAGAAAACAATGCGTTAAGCGAGAGGCTCAGTTGTGTTGCGAAGGATTGGAAAAGTACATTAGATGCAAAGCAACTCATTGACCTCGAAGGCAAATCACTTACTCATTCACTTTCTCACTCTCTCACTCATTAATTTACAGTTTGCTAGTCAGTCTCTGGGGAGGAGGAGAGGTGTGTGTGGGAGGGGGGGCAAATAAACAAAAAGTTGACAGCGGGGCTTTAGATTCAGCAAAGTGTAAAAACGGATAAAAAAAGAAAACGATGTACATAAGAAAACGATGTACATATGTAACAAGTACAATGCAAAAATTAACAACTAGGTGTTCAACCTCTTCAGACTCCCCCAAGATATTTCACACTGTTTTTCCCTGTATGAGTTTCTTGCAACTCTTTAGTGAGATAAGCCTTTATTAACCTCATGCCTACTGAACACATTGAATAAGGTGCTGTCTATCAGAGACCTCTTTCAGAGAAACATCGCTAACGCTGTAGCTTAGCTTTCTTTTCATTCATACCATGATAAAAATCATAAAATGGCAAAACAAATGTTTTTCTGTTAACACTATTTTTGTTTTGTCTGTCCTCGCTGCTTTTGCAAAGTGTGTCTATCTTTTTCATTCCCCTCTGGTCTCACCCCTCCTTCATGCTCATTGGTTGTTGGGAAAGGAGTGACAAAGTCTGCTGGATGTAAATACCCCACCTCCTTTACAATAACAACACCACCTGTCAAACGGTTTGCTCCTGTTGTATCTGAAATGTTGACTGTGGCGATCAGAAATGCGAATAACGCCAAACTAAAGCATAAATAGACTGTCTGGGAGAAATAAATGAGTTGGATTCAGTATCAGCATGATCATAACAGCATAGTCACTGTCTTGAGACACAACATTGAGAGGCATTAAAAAAAAGGATTAAATAAGACCCCGTCTTACTATCATTAGAACATCAGAGCAAGTTAAGTGGGATTCAACCGTTTTATGAAGCTTTTGAATTTTATTTAGCCCACGAGGAACATCTTTTGGCATTTACAGGGTTTATTGTGACTAATATCTGTCAGCTTAAGTGCATTACTCAAAGCCAAGCTTTATTGGCCAGCCAAAATGCCTCTGTCTCTGCTGTCCCCACTAAACATTGGGGCTTTAATAATAACAATTATAATAATGGATTACATTTATGTAGTGCTTTATTTAGACACCCAAAGCGCTTCACAGTGAAGGGGGAAACTCACCTCAACCACCACCAATGTGTAGCACCCACACACGGCACGTGCACGGCAGCCATTTTGCACCAGAACGCTCACCACACAGCAGCCTGAGGTGGAGAGGGAGGAATCATTGAGCCAATTACATGGGGGGGGTGATTAGGTGGCCAGATGGAGAGAGCTAGGTTGGGAATTTTGCCAGGACACTGGGGGATCTACTCTTTGCGATAAATGCTATGGGATCTTTAATGACCACAGTGAGTCAGGACCTCGGTTTAACATCTCATCCAAAGGACGACCTCTCCTACAGCACAGTGTCTCCCTTCCTGCACTGGGGCGTTGGGATTTTTTGTTGTTTTTTTATTAGGACCAGAGGGAAGAAAGCCCTGTACTGGCCCACCAATACCGCTTCCAGCTGCAACTTATTTTCCCAGGAGGTCTCCCATCCGAGTGCTAGCCAAGTCCATACCTGCTTAGCTTCTGTCACTCAGCAGAACCAGGGTACATGTTGGTACTGGCACTGCACTGCCTACTGTTTTCGTCCAATGCACGGTAAAAAGACCATGTCTATTGTTTGGTGTTGTGTCTTTCGGATAAGCCGCTATAACGCTAGCCGCACCGCTATGAACAGTGGGTAGGATTGTCAACAGGCTTTATCTGTCATTATCCTCCATGTCACTTCTCACACTGCTTTGCTTTTTTTTCTTCTTCAGGGATCAACTCAGTGACTTCTCTCTCCCTTTTTTATTTTTTTTCCCTTCTCTCTGCTGCCTCTCCATCTTGATTTGCTATCCACCATTTTTGTCCTCTTTAGTCTCTCTCTCTCCCTCTGTCTTCATCCATCCATTATAACCACCCCACCCCCTCCCCGTCTCCTCCGCCGGTCATAGTAATTGGTTCAGAAAAATGTATGCAGACTTTTAGCCCCCTCTGAAACCTCCCCTCGCCTGGGAAGATTAATTGCCTGGAGAGGGGAAACAGCACTTGTTGTTCATTTTGTTGCATTACCATTAAAAGTGATCTGGCACATAATAGCCTTTGAACCGAGGTCTCTGAGTGCCCTGTCTCTTACTGTGCATGTGTGTCTGTAAGTGTGTGTGTGTGTGTTCCTTGTTTTCGCTTTCTGTCTGCTTCTTTATACCCCCCCTTTTCCATCTTCTGTGTTTTCCCTACTTCTTTGTACCCTTCCCCTCTTTCTCCATCCGTCTGTCCTCCTCTGTCCCTCTTTCCACCCCATCCCCTGTCTACCTGCCCCCCCCCCCACTCTCTACTCTCTAATGGGAGCGGTAGAATTTGGCCTTTGAAGCCATAAAGCTGGTAATAAGTTGAACTTTGTTGTGAAAAGGCCATTGTCAGAGTCAACCAAAATCTGTCAAGCGGTCCGCCAGAAAGAAGACACTGTTATGAAGTGATGAAAACTACTGCAATTATTTCACGATGGCTGTAATGGGAGGGGTGTTCAAAACTCTGCACTCGGTCATGGAAACTTGGTTTTATAATTTTTTGCAGGGTAGATTAAATGGCCTACATGAGGAAAGAGTCGGCATGTATGCAGTAAGCACTTGCAAATACACACAAATACACTGTATGCACTCTCTCGCAGTCCCTTGTGTTCTCTTGGTCAAACTTGCACACACACACTGATTTGTCTCCTCCACTTACTTTCTCAGACACACACACATGCACACAAAGACCTGTTTCACACAAAGATTCCAATTTTTTTTCTCTCCAGCGAATCAAATCTTTTAACACCACCAGGTTGATTCCAGCTTTTCCCTGGAAAAACTCCCTTTCGCGTGCAATCGGTAAATCTCTGCACTTTAGTTTCATCAGACCCCGTCCAGTCCAATTATCAACTCGTTATCGTCATGTCTTTGTGTATTTTGAGCTTAAAAAAAAAATATCGAGTGCACTAAATTACTCCAATGTGTTGCTTTTCTTTTGCATATTGCCTGTTTGTGCAACTTGCAGTGGCTTTTTTGCCTTTGTTATTACATCAGTTGCACCACAGTGCAGCCAAATAGGGAAAAATATTTGGCTTCCGTAGAATATGGAGCTGCCACTTTGGTGTCTGCATATCCAGAATGTGAATGTGTGTTTTTATTGGATAAGTGTTTAACGTGATTTGTCAAATGCAACACAGCGAACACGTGAATGCTGGGATTCTGTGGGACCCTTTCACATGAACCTGATCCCAGGAAATGGCTGTGTAAATGCCCAGAGAGACTGTTGTGCTCCGTCCAGGACTGATGTCCTCAGATTTTGAGCCACGGACCTTCTCACATCAAAGGTGATCCCACTAACGGCCCAGGATTTTAGCTTTCTGTGAAAAGATAAGATTCTCTCTTTCGCACGTTAACTTTCACGCTGCTCTCGCACAAAATTACACGGAACACTTTTTTTCCCCGTGAAACAGTTTGGCAAAAACGCACTTCTCCCTCTTACACACACACACACACACACACACACTTCTTCCTTGCACTTTTCGTTTTTCACTCTGACTACCCCCCCACACACATGCACACACGTACGCGGAGCAACTCTGACTCTGCAAGGAGCATGTGTTTTAAGTCAGACTGTGAAATGTGTGTCTGGGCAGAGTGTACCTTCTGTTGTAAGAGTTGTGATGACTTGCACAGACGGAATTGCTTCGCATCTGTTTGCTGAACTTGCTAGAATACCAAACAGACCAACAAACTGAATGTGGTAAAAGCTGAGAAAGAGTTCAAGTTTTGTTAGTAGCTAGCAAAGACGTTCATGACAAAGCTCTTTATTTATTTATTATCTCATCATTTGTAGTGTATACAAATCTGGAAAGCTAAACATTTTGTCATTGTAGTTCTCCCACTTTTATCCCATGCCTTCGGATGAGGCTCGGCAGCTGGGCACAATTACTTGGAAAAATCAAACCTTGTGCATTTTTTTTTTTTTTAGCCGTCATAAGTCAAAAGAACGTCAGAAACCCCATTTTATGTCGGACTCAACCAAACATACTTGTCAGTGGTAGTGAGACGGAGGAGATTTGGGCTAAAGTAGACTTGGGAGAGACTTTTGCATTGGCTGTGTGCAGCAACAAAGCGGCAAAGTGAACTTCTACAAAGGCTGCATTGGTAATTGTCCCTGCAAGCATTTTCCTGTCATTTGCTGTACATGGTATCTTTTCAAATGTTCCCTTCAAACAAGACCCGATAACACGTCTCTAAACTGTAATCCTTCCTAGCTCCCACCAGTGCCAACAAGGCCTGTCACTGCAGCGCTGTCACTCAGTCTTTTGTTCAGGCAGCAAATTAGCTACCTCGCTGGCTCTTCCTTTGTAAGGACCATCTTCCACATCGGCCGTTGCATAAAGGTATCGCTGTCAAATTTGTGCTGTCTGTGCAACAGTGAAAGTGCTTATTCCAACATCGTGGCCAGCCCCTCCCTCTGGATGCTTCTGTACTATCTGTGCTCTTTTGATAAACATTTCACTGCTTGTGTGTGTGTGTGTGTGTGTGTGTGTGTGTGTGAGTGATCATCCAACTTCCAATGTCAAGAAAACAGAATGCATGTATTTCTATTCTCCTAAGAAATCAACATCTATGTCTGACCCCATTCATTTTGCAAATCAAACACTCTCCATCTCAAAAACCTACACATATCTTGGGAGTATCCCTTGATTCACATCTCGCTTATCAAAACCGCATTCATAAATTTTTTTTTTTTTGGGGTTCTTCTCTTTACTCCCCAATTGTACTTGGCCAATTACCCCATGCCACGCCATCCGGATGCCCCAAAACCGCATTCATAATTTAACGAAGAAGCTCAACCAGAAATTATACATTTAGGGGCATCCGGGTAGCGTGGTGGTCTATTCCGTTGTCTACCAACACGGGGATCGCCGGTTCGAATTCCCGTGTTACCTCCGGCTTGGTCAGGCGTCCCTACAGACACAATTGGCCGTGTCTGTGGGTGGGAAGCCGGATGTGGTTATGTGTCCTGGTCGCTGCACTAGCACCTCCTCTGGTCGGTTGGGGCGCCTGTTCATGGGGGAGGGGGAACTGGAGGGAAAAACTTGATCTTCCCATGTGCTACTCCTCACTGTCGGGTGAAAAGAAGCAGCTGGCAACTCCACATGTATTGGAGAAGGCATGTGGTAGTCTGCAGCCCTCCCCGGATCGGCAGAAGGGGTGGAGCAGCGACCGGGATGGCTCGCAAGAGTGGGGTAATTGGCCAGATACAATTAGGGGGAAAAGAAGGAGGGAGGGAAGAAATGGACATCTATGTCTGACCCCATTCATTTTGCAAATCAAACACTATCCATCACAAAAACCTACATGTATCTTGGAGTATCTCTCGTTTCACATCTCGCTTATCGAAGCCGCATTCATAATTTAATGAAGAAGCTCAAGCAGAAATTGTATGTTTATAACAAGATCAGACCGTAGCTCACCCATTACCATCTAGGTCATATATGTACACGCAATCATTCTTTCAACAACGTCTGACTGTCTCCCAATCTGGTCCCTCACCACCAAGGAAACCATTGAGCCAATAGCAAGACTGTAAAATAGAGCTTATAAGATCCATGGCAACCTCCCCCCTTGGACTCACCTCTGCTGCACTGCACTTTCACATCACCTAACACCCGACTGTTCAGATGCAAAACAATGACTCCCCTCCGACACTTACCTCTCTTCTACCAAGACACAACACAACACAAGACAGGGACACATCGTTCACTGCTCTGTAGCGTCTGTGTAGCTGTTCATGCTTTGCTGTTTGTTTCTCTATTTTTTGCCTGTTTTTTGCTGTAATGTGCTTCCATCTTGTGTGCTGCACAGCACGAACCTGCAGTGTTAACTGAGTCAGGCCAGTTTAGTAGCACATTTTAACATCTGTAATGTGTGTGTGTGTGTGAGAGAGAGAGAGAGAGCGAGGGAGAGAGGTGTGTGTGTTGGGGGTGGTGGGTCTTTAAATGAGCAAAAATTAATCATTTGATCAACTATTTATGGCTTGCAAGAGCGTGTGCTGTTGGTGGAAAGAGAATCGTTTATTCTCCAATTTATTTATGAGCTTACAAATCTTGCCATTAGTAGAAGTTCAGGTCCATCTTGATGTAGTGTGAGTAAACATAATCATTTTAAACCCCAGAAATGTGTGCAAAACTGATATATTACTGTTAGTTACTGGTGCAGGTTGGCGTAGCAAAAGTTTAAACAGTAAATTTTTGTGTGGTGAAAATGTTTTTAATCCCTAACACAATGTAAACTACCCCAATGGCGGACAAATGGGGTGCCGTGATGCAATTATGGATCGAGTGTCTTCTAGGATTGTCAGAAAATGAAAAAGTGTGTGTGTGTGTGGGGGGGGGGTAGTTGAGGGCTGGAATGACCAGAGAAGTCATTTTGCTCAAGTTGTTATTGCAAAACTGGTACTTGCAGCAATATATTTGTTGTTCAGTTTCAGTGGACAGTGTGTAGTTTGAACCTGTGCATGGAGGGGAGCTCCGTGTACTGGGAGATTTGCAACACACACAGTTAAAAACCAGTCCTCCTTGTTAAGAACATTAGCCTTGTGGTTCACATTGACCCGGGCCAAGGCGGAACGCAGTGGGACTATGTACGAGATTATGGGACCCTTTTCAATCAATCCAGGTTCATTTCACATAATGATGAACTCAGTTGCACTTGTGTATGAGCAAATAATTAACGTTGTTCTTTTCCCTGTCTCTCACTTTGTCCCCACTCTGTCGTCTTCTGTTTTCTATCTTTCTTTCCATCTTTATCTCTCTCTCTCGCATGTGTTTTGCTGTGCCTCTCCTCCTTGGGACCCCGGTGTCGACCATGCAGGTAAGTCATTCTCCATTCCTCAGGCTTATGGTGTTAACCCAGCTGTCAGTCTTGTGGAACTTTCCGCAGGAGTCCAATGAATCCCCTTTTTTCACATGCAGACCACATCTCACTCCACATCTCACGCCACGATTAACTAGTCCCCCGAGGACTTAACCTCCTATAAAATTCTCTTACAATTGGAAATGCCTGGACATCTCGGATTTAGACATCCCACTGGCACACGCTGTGTCTGATATTAATGGCAGTTGAGGCTATATGGTGCAGAGAGAGGAGTTAAGGGATGAGCATGGAGCTAGACGCTTGCGCCGGCAAAAAGTGTGACCATATCCTATATTAAAACGTTGGTGCCATATTGGTAATGAGAGAACTAGAACAAAAATAGCAGTCTCTATTTTACAGGTGTCAGACTTGGTCAGCTTTCTTAGCTCTTACCTCATACAGGATGCATAAATGGAAAAATGGATAGAAAGATATATATACTGACCAATAGGTTGAAAGATGGATAGCACATCTGTCTGTCTGTCTGTAACACACACACACACACACACACACACACACACACACACACACACACACACACACACACACACTCCTGTTGGCCTTATCTTAGAGGTGGTGCAGGTCATCCAGTAATTGGAAGTTTGCTGGTTCGATCCCCGGCTCCTCCAGAGAGTGTGTCGAAGTGCCCTTGAGCAAGACACTGAACCCCTAACTGCTCCTGGTGAGCAGGATGGCACCTTGCATGGCAGACTCCTCCATCAGTGTATGAATGTGTGTGTGAATGGGTGAATGTGAGGCATACACTGTAAAGCACTTTGAGTGGTCGGTAGACTAGAGAAATGTGATATAAATGCAGCCCATTTATAATTTACCAGGTTTGCATTCCCCCATCGCCCTCATTTCTCTTGTTTGCACCTCCTGTCCTTGTGGGACTTTGTCTGTGTGTCTTTGGTTGTTTTATAGTGATGCACTTTGTATCCCCCCCCCTTTCCCTCCAATTGCATTTTGCCAATTACCCCACTCTTCTGAGCCGTCGTGGTCGCTGCTCCACCCCCTCTGCCGAGATCCAGGTAGGGCTGCAGACTACCACATGCCTCCTCCGACCCATGTGGAGTCGCCAACCACTTCTTTTCACCTGACAGTGAGTAGTTTCGGCAGGGAGACGTAGCGCATGAGAGGATCACGCTATCCCCCCCCCCCCGGAACAGGCGCCCCAACCAACCAGAGGAGGCGCTAGTGCAGCACCCAGGACACATACCCACATCCGGCTTCCCACCCGCAGACACGGCCAATTGTGTCTGTAGGGACGCCCGAACAAGCCGGAGGTAATACGGGAATTCGAACCAGCGATCCCCGTGTTGGTAGGCAACGGAATAGACCGCTACACTACCGGGACGCTCCCGTTACTGTTTTTATGACTGTTATCGCACATTTTATAAAACCATATCATGTGATGATAGATGAATATATCTACCGTTAGATAGAAATAGACGGATGGAAAAACACGTGGAAGAACAGACAATCATGTATAAACTGACCGCCTTATATGAGTGGATGAATAGATAACATGAATAAAGAAAATGGTTCAATAGATGTGAATCATGCGTGGATAAATTGATGAAAAGGAAAATAGATGGATCATAATAAATGGATAGAATGACACCGGTAGAAAGATGAATGAAAAAACAAAACAAAACAATGAAACCCAACAAAGAAGTATGTTTGTTTAGATAACTTTAGATGGGGACAGACAGACGTTTTAATAGATGGGGGAAATACAGACAGATAGACAGTAGAGTAGGAAGACAAGTTGACTCACTCACTCACTCATCCACCTGCCCAGCCTGGACCAAAGACCCCGCTTTCTCTAATTTCTGTGAAAGTCGTGTGTGTGTGCGTTTGTGTGTGTGTGTGTGTGTGTGTGTGTGTGTGTGTGTGTGTTCTCCAGGGAGTGCTGGGATCTGGCACAGCTCTCTGTCTTATTGATTTGTGTCATTTTGTCGCAGTGGTGACTTGGATGTGACGGTTTGATTTGGGCTCTGCTTATGGGGCCTTTAATTAGATTTAAGCACAGGGGCTCCACTCCTGGGCCTAGAGGAGAAAGAGATTTGAATGATGGATTGGTCAAGGTGTGTGTGTGTGTGTGTGTGTGTGTGTGTGTGTGTGTGTGTGTATATATATATCTGTATGCATGTGTGTGAGAGAGTGAGTGAGAGAACGAGAGAAAATATTGATGCCTTTGGGTTACTCTGAAGGTGTGGGGATTAACCTCTATCTGTATTTGCATTGTGAGTTTATAGGAGTATTGGTACTCTTAACATGTACAAACAAGACTCGTGTGCGTGTGTTGGAGCATCTAGGCTCTTGAGAGATGAGTGGGAACCTGGAGAAGAGCCGCCTCATACCTTGACATGGATTAAAGCCTAAACCTAAGGCTTTTCCAAACCTTTGCTGCACAGATCCACAGTCAGCACTCAGCAGAGTTTGGCTTAGCGGAGCTCCGTTTAATCTCGACCTCAGCATCCACCCCCATGAGAGCTGCTTAGGGTGCTATCTATGCAAACGCTCACCATTCTCCAGCAATAAACTCAAGGCTAATTGACGGTGCAAAGAATCTGAGGGAAGCTTGTTAAGAAACCTGATTTCTACCATTTGGAAAACAGGACGTCCTTAGAAATGATTGGCGATACATAAACGAATGCAAAAATTCATTCTTTGGCCCTTTGTGGTAGTTGTACATGGAAAGCAGGTAGCTTGAGTCTTTGTCTGACAAAATAAATCCAACTTACAGTCGTCCGAATAGCATAGCAATGTATTCCATTGCCTACCAACATGGGGATCGCCGGTTCGAATCCCTGTGTTACCTCCAGCTTGGTTGAGCGTCTCTACAGACACAATTGGCCGTGTCTGCGGGTGGGAAGCCGGATGTGGGTAAGTGTCTTGGTCGCTGTACTAGCACCTCCTCTGGTCGGTCAGGGCGCCTGTTCATGGGGGAGGGGGAACTGGAGGGAATACCGTGATCCTCCCACTCACTACGTCCCCCTGGTCCCCTTTACTGTTAGGCGAAAAGAAGCGGCTGGGGACTCCACATGTATCAGAGGAGGCATGTGGTAGTCTGCAGCCCTTCCTGGATCGGCAGAAGGAGTGGAGCAGAGCCCTAGAAAGAGAGTTACGTCAACTCCGTAGACGTCAATGGGCCACTTATTTAACAGCAATGGCGGATCATGGGAGCCCCGGATAGTTCCAAACGGTGCACATAGAATATGTGTGACGTTGGAATATATCTATATCTATATATAAATGTAAAAATCTGAAAATATTGGTTAGTAGTTACCAGAAATCATGGCTAAGCAGTTCATTTAAATGACCCGCCAAGCTTTGTTTGGAACTATTCAGTGGCTACATGAACCACGTGACCCTCTCGCGTTCTGACCCCTCATTGACGCAACTCTCTCTTTCTAGGGCTCTGGGATGGAGTGGTGACCGGGATGGCTCGGAAGAGTGGGGTAATTGGCCAAGTACAATTGGGGAGGAAAAAAACAAACTTAAGACTCTTACTTGCACAATAAAATTGAAAGGCAAAAACCTGAGCCAAATTAGGATGGTTTTTAAAGCATGTTCAGTAACCTTTAACCTTTTTGCACAAAGTGATGACCCTTTCTCAGACTATGGCTCAGAGCATATCAGAGTCAGAATTAATTATCAATTTGATCTTGCTGTGCAATCTCAAAGATTGCCAGACCTGTCCTGCTACTGGCAAAAACCTAATTCCTTCATCATAATTTGTGCGCGCGCACACTCACGTGCACGCATTTGGGGTCTCAAATGGGCGTTAATCCCGGTGGAGTTTATCCCTTCCGATTTGAGCTATAATATTTTCTAAATCCAAATAAAGAGCCGATCCAGTGAAAGCATACCAGATGTAATTACCATCAAAATGGCCTCACGTTTTCTGAAGGCATCAGCAAAACCATAATTGCTCATTAAGCGGCTGTCACTCCAAACGTGCTCCCTCGGCCCTCAATTACAGACAGGCTTAGGAGGGCTCTGCCTGGTTTGAAAGCGGCTACTAATTTAAGGCAGTCTTTGATTCCCGTTTTCAAAATCCTTGGCAAGACACACACCTACACATGCACGCATGAATCTGACAAAGGTAATGTCTGCAAATTTGGAAAGAGTAATGGTCTGAGGGCATATTCAGTTTAAAGAGCAAAACAAGGCTGAAACACCGCGAAGGTTAGAGGACCTATTCCCACCGTAGGTCGATGGGTGCAGCGTCAGACGTACTGCCTGGGTTAGGTGTTAAATTTTCTGAGTCGAGGATGAATCCATTACTGACGATGATGATATAATTCTGTGAATTTCAAGCCAATCTGGACTACTAATAGTAAGAAGCACTGCCTGTTAGTGCTGGGCAACATGCAAAATATTATCACGATAATCATTCAATGATATCAGCGCAACAGTAAAACCACATTGAAACCACTGACAGGTGAATTGAATAACAGTGATTATCTCGTTACAACCCAGCAGAAGAGCTGCTGTAGCTCAAAAAGCTGGAAGAGTTAATGCTGGCTATGACAGACAGGTGTCAGAACACCGTGCATCGCAGCTTGCTGCGTCTGGGCTGCGTAGCTGCAGACCGGTCAGAGTGCCCATGATGACTCCTGTTCACCGCCTGAAGCACCTACAATGGGCACGTGAGCATGAGAACTGGACCATGGAGCAGTGGAAGAAGGTGGCCTGGTCTGAGGAATCACGTTTTCTTTTACTTCATGTGGACAGCCGGGTGCATATACATCGTTTACCTGGGGAGGAGATGGCACCAGGATGCACTGGGGGAAGAAGGCAAGCCAGTGGAGGCAGTGTGATGCTCTGGGCAATGTTCTGCTGGGAAACCTTGGGTCCTGGCATTCATGTGGGTGTTACTTTGACATGTGCCACCTACCTAAACATTGCAGACCAGGTACACCCCTTCATGGCAATGGTATTCCCAGATGGCAGTGAGCTCTTTCAGCAGGATAATGCACCCACCACACTGCACACATTGTTCAGGAATGATTTGAGGAACATGACAAAGAGTTTAAGGTGTTGCCTCAGCCTCCAAATTCACCAGATCTCAATCCAATTGAGCATCTGTGGGATGTGCTGGAAATACAAGTCCAATCCATGGACTTAGAGGACTTAAAGGATCTGCTGCTAACGTCTTGGTGCCAGATACCAGAGGACACCTTCAGAGGTCTTGTGGAGTCCGTGCCTCAATGGGTCAGAGCTGTTTTGGAAGCACAAGCGGGAATCTATACAATATTAGACTGGTGGTTTTAATGTTTTGGCTGATCAGTGGATATATCACAATATCTGGTTATGTATGCAAAATAATGTATTTCAGAGTCCAACCGAGGTTCATTACATTGACCTGTTTCGTAATGTTCAGTATAATATCAAGCCAACACTAATTTGTAAACACTATCTCATATATTTCAGACTTGATTTTGTGAGAAATGTTCGGTAATAGATTCACTTTACCATTCATTTAGAAAACAAAACTGTTATGATAATGACTCTATCTGAATTTCATGCCGATACAATAGCACTGGAAGATCATGAATGATCATTGTGGTTTTTCTGCCCGGTCCTACTGCTCACATGTTTTCTCATTAGACTGAGCCGTCCTTAAAATATTCATCAAGGAAACCATCCGATAATTCTCTCTCACCTTTTCAAGTGGGTGAGGAGATGGCGTATTATCATTGTTTTCCGTCCATAGCATCGAGCTGTTAATTCTGTAGTATATTGTTGCCAGGCAGTATCTTTCACATAATTACGGCGGGCTCTCAACACTCGACACGAAAACAATCAATTCCTGTGACAAGATCGCCTTTTCCTCCAGATTTATCATTGACGTTCGCAGACCTCAACCTTGACTCCTGTCTGATCATCTTCGACGCCGAAATGAATTACTCCCCTTTCTCGCTCCTCTCTCACACAAGACTCTCGAGGTTACGGGCGAGGCAGTCTTTTCCCAGAAAATTATTCTTCATTTTGTGCGCAGTGTGGGCGTTATTGGATGGCGCGGATAGGATTAAAGGGTGTAGAGAAGAGCGGTGCTGTGGGATGGACTGGGAGGACGGGTGGGGGTGTTGGAGAAGGTGGAAAACGGGGGTGGATTTGTGGAGTAAGCCTCTGCAGGAAGTTAGGGGGGGTTCAGGGGTTGGGGGTTGATGGAAAAGGAAGGCGATCGCTCTTCTACACTGTTGTGTGTTCACTGTCTCTTGATTGCTGTACTCACTGTGTGTACCGCTCTCTCTCTCTCTCTCTCTCTCTCTCTCTCTCTCTCTCTCTGTCTCGCTGTCTCTATCCTCTCTCTCTCTTATCTATTCTCTCTCTGTCTATCCTCTCTCTATCCTTTCCCTCTCTCTTGTCACTCACTGTAACTGTCCTCTCGCTGGCTCGCTTAATCTGTGTCCATTTGTCTCTCCCATTGCTCTTTATGACTCACTCCCTCTTTCTCACCTTTTACCTCCCTCCTACACAACTTTCTCATTACGCTCACTGTCTCGCTCACACGCTAAAACCCCCGTCTGCCTTAAATAGAGGGGATTTATTGTGAAAGGAGTAGTTTCCTCTTGGCTGGCAGCCGTGTCATTGTGCAACACAATCAAACCACCCAAAAAGCCAGCCTGGTCTCTGGCTGTGTTGCCCCCCCCCCCCACACACACACACACACACACACACACACACACACACACGGTTCTCCAGCTCCTCTGTTGCAAGCCAAGGGGATGTCGGTGTAATTCTAGGTAGAGAGAGGGAAGCTGTCCAGTTCACTTTGTCACGGCCGTCTGTGTGTGTGTGTCCAGGCGAATCGTCTCAGCCACACAGTGTGAAGGAACGACTTGGTTCACAACAGCATTGTGGGTTTGGATGCTGATGGGCTCACATCACTGCAGTCAGTCCTTCTCACAGACAGCCCGTCTCACCTCTCCTCTCTCTCCTTTGCCTTCCTCACTAATCTTTTTTTTTTTTTGGTCACCTTCAAACTCTCCTTTTTCTCTGTATCATATTTCCTCTCGTTCCGTTTCTTCTCTTTTTTAAATTTCCTGCATCTCTTTTCCAATTTTTCTTTTTTTGGTCCTTTTACATTTTTTCCTTTTTCTGTTTTTTCGGATCCCCCCGGCCCCCTCCCCAATTGTACTTGGCCAATTACCCCACTCTTCCGAGCCGTCCCGGTTGCTGCTGCACCCCCTGTGCCGATCTCGGGAAGGCTGCAGACTGCCACATGCCTCCTCCGATACATGTGGAGTCACCAGCCGCCGCTTTTCACCTGACAGTGAGGAGTTTCACCAGGGGGACGCAGCGCGTGGGAGGGTCACGCTATTCCCCCCAGTTCCCCCTGCCCCCCGAATAGGCGCCTCGACCGACTAGAGGAGGAGCTAGTACAGCGACCAGGACACATACCCAAATCCGGCTTCCCACTGGCAGACATGGCCAGTTGTGTCTGTAGGGATGCCCGACCAAGCCAGAGGCAACACGGGGATTTGAACTGGCGATCCCCATGTTGGTAGCCAACGGAATATACCACTATGCTACCCGGGTGCCACTTTTTTCTTTTTCTGTCTATTCATCCCATCTATCTCATTTTTTCTCTCTCTTGCCTCATCCTTTTGTCATATTCTCAGTCCATCTTGCTATCTCTCTCATCATCTCCTCCTCTACCTCTTCTCTCCCTCCGGATATCAACTCGTTGGGATGCATATTTCAGCGTGGTGGACATCATGAACGGGGGGAAGTCCGGCACCCACAGCATGTCTATTTTGCCTGTCAGGAAGTTGGGGGGGAAAAAAAAGTAACTGCTCGTGTACCACAAACTAAAGCTTTGGCCGGCGGTACAGACCATGGGTCATCCTGTGTGAACACACCACAAGTGCAGAATTTCTCTTTAATGCTGTGTTTTAGTTCAGACTGGAACAACCTGTTCTCTCCCGTGAGGCAAAACAAAGCTACTGTTGAATAACGATGAATCATCAATAATTGATGAATAATAAATGATGTTTTTGGAGATTGTGCAGACATGGTGTGAGGCTAAACCTTTTCACAGGATGCAGGTTGTTATTTTATATGCTGTATCCTGCCCGCTAGCCCAGCCACACAAACAGGCATACACACATACATGACATACAGTGAACAAAACTCTTCATAATCATTATCTGCAGCGTTTTGTTTTCCTTCGTAGAAAATCTTTGAGGATTTTTTTTTTTTATCCACCTCACAGCTTTCCAAGCACAGCTCTCAGGCTGTATCCTCAACCGATCTCATCTCCAACCTGACAGAAGTGCTGTGAAGGAGGTGTTGTTTGCTAGCAGCCACTGACTGCTAAGCCCTTTTGTTCCTATATGGCACAAGTTGTTGCAGTTAATTAAATGTGCATCTAAAATGTGTGTGTGTGCATGCACACACACACACTCTGCTCAGTCACACTCAGGGAAGCAGTGTCCCCAGCTAGGTGTTGATTGGCCCTGAAGAAAAATGGCTAATTGAAGCTAAATGGCTAAATATAGTGTTCACTGTGATTAGCACAGATAGAGTTTGATATATGACGCTCATTAGCTTGCTAGCTAACCCATCCCCCTGCTGCTTGCGGCTGGCTGGTATTCAATGTAGTGCTATCCTGAGTTTTCCCTGATGGAGAGAGTGATTTTTTTTTTCTCCTTTGAATTCGAGGCCCATCTTGGCCCTAGCCTCTGTTTTTATCTGCGCTTTGTCATGCTATAAGTTTCATTATTGGAATTTTCAATTAAAAAAAAAAACCCAGAACAAATAAAGAAAAGTACAAAATGTGAAGCCGTCATTAGATAATGAATCGGCAGTAGAAATTGTTCAACAACAACTTAATCATCAAACCATCTTTTCACTGTGTGCCAGTGACATACTAGATTTAAAGACATAGTATTTCATGTGGGCTTTTATCCAAATGATCTCTCAGCACCATGAGTACACGGTGTAAGAATGGCTAACCCCGTGTTAATGCCACGCTGTACCCACCAGGCTGCACAGGAAAACGAGCCGCTTGCTAATGCAACGTTAGCTCTGCTGTGCGTCTTTCGGATTTATTTTGGCTTGTGTGCGCCCAAGTGTGGTCAATTCGTTCCTGAGTTTTTCCTCTTGCTGTCCCCACATCCATCAACCCCCAGCTACCTGGACTTAAACACGCCGCTTGAGAGCTGTCAGCACTCGCTAACAGCGCTCTTAAAGCTAGACTATCCAGAACCATCCGCTTAGCTGCCACAGTTAAGTGAACTAGCAGATATGGCTAACTTGGGAACAAGTCTTACAGATTTTACAGTGAAACCTGAGTCAGGAGTACAAGAATAGCCACCCGTCCCTTAAAATTTGGAATCGTTTTGTACTGTAGGAAAAAATGCAGCGTCCCTTGTGCTTGCACAACTACCCCTTCCTGATTTCTGTGTGGTAGGTGGCAACCATATTTGCTAGTCACCATTTCTGAGCCCTTCCCTCACGCCTGTCATGTTTCCATCTTTCATTACTTCTGAACAATGATAGCCATTGTAAAAGTCCTCTTTCTTTCATGCATTTATTCAGCGTATATACCCTGCATTATCTGTGTCTGCAGTGGTAGACATTGTAGAAATTCCTCAAGGCCTGCGTGTATTTACCCAGCCCTGGTGCTGCAGATTCCTTTTTCAATTTCATGATCTGAAAAACCAAGTCAATACACTGCAATGCAGCCCCACCGGATAAAACGCAAGAGCAGCGTGATAAAACCAGCAATAAAATGCTATGCTCAGAAGTAGTTAAGTAGTGATAATGACATGCAATACGTAAGATTAAAGCAGATTGTAATAAGATAAGTTTACTCTGATAGAAAGGTCTTATTTCTCTCAACCAACTAGTTACCAGATTAATCTTTCTAACTGTGAGGATGTGAAAAGAATTAAAAAAAAACTGGAATCCCTTGTCAACAATCGCTCTTTATAACTGAGCCAAGCATAAATGCTGTTAGGGGGGGGGGGCTTGTCTTTGGTTTCATGTGCCAGGGTATGTAAGCTAGAGCTCAGCACTTTTCTCAAGTATGAATTGTCTCGTTCAGTACAGACATCACCTTTGCTCCTTCCCTCAATTTCAGTTTTTATTTTGCTCTTCTTTAGTTGCCTTTGGCCTTGGTGTAGACAGGCCTCTTGGTTTCCCCCCAGGTGTCCAGCCTGTGGCAAAGTGAAATGGATAGCGGGTCATTACACTGTGAGGGATTGTTCTCCATCCACCTCCAATGTAATCTGCCTCCTCAAGCTAGGCATCTGGGCTGGCGTATGTGTGGGTGTGCGTGTGTATGTGTGTGTTTTGCACCCTCAGCTGTGCTTTGCGTTGCAATGCTGTTGTGCGTGCGATTGTGGGAACCTAGTGTTACAGCACTGCAATCTGAAATGCAGTGTGTGTGTGTGTGTGTGTGTGTGTGTGTGTGTGTGTGTGCGCGTGCGCGCGTGCGTGCGTGCGCATGTATTTATACGTGTTAGTAAATGAAGTGGCCTGAGACGATGTATATGAGGGTAGGTATTGGATGTCTTACTGGTTTAGTTGATCCGTGCAAATGTTTTGTGTTAGTGTGTGCACTAAACACAAATGACATAAAGGAAAAAGGAAAAAAACATTTAATCTTACATGATAAATGAGTGGAATTTGTGTCTCTGTCCCAAAACTGTCTTTAAAAATAAAAATGCCTACATCCACGGTAGGGTGTGTGTGTGCGTGTGTGCATGTTTGTGGGACTGTCTGTCTCTGTGTGTGTCTGCCTGGCATCCTATGTCAGTCTGGCCAAGGCCAGTCAGTGGTGAAATGGCAGCAGTCTGACTTGGCTTACAATGTCACAGTCTCCATGGGGGTGTGAGGTTGCACCACCTGTCCCACCAGCCCTGGCTAATGTTAGCTACATCTGTCACGCAGCCAAACCTCTGTCCCTTAGGCCCTGCACGCTCAGATTAACACATTTCCATAAGGGCTCACGAATACATTTACACAGCACACAACTCTTTCTCTGTATGTAGAGCTTAGCAAAGTTGAAGTAACTGCATTTGTGATTAGGGTGATATGTTGACAGTGGGTGGAGCGGCGTGACTTGGGTGTCATGTTTGAGTTTGTGCTAACTGTTCAGTGCAATTGTGAGGACTGTGCTGTACTTAAATTTCATTGTGTAGTCTGTATACAGTAACAGGAATAGTAATTTGAAATGAGTATAAACTGTATAAACTGTCTTGCGTTGATGCCAGGGAGATCAGGTTCATGCCAGTTTTGAGGCAGTGCTTGCACTTGATCTCTCCTGTCACTCAGCCAGTAACCAGTTACCAGACCCATCCTCGTACGTATCCACCATCTACTGAAACAGTACATATACTTTCAAGTGTGAACTGACCACACTATATTTAGCAATGCTAAAAAAGGTCACCTCCTAGAATGTAAGAGTGAATTAAAATTACTTGCAGATATTTAAGTCCTCAGATTTTGTCAGGTTCTTTTTTTGGGGGGGGGGTTAATTTCCCCCCTTTTCCTCCCCAATTGCACTTGGTCAATTACCCCACTCTTCTGAGCCGTCCTGGTCATTGCTTCACCCCCTCTGCCGATCCGACGAGGGCTGCAGACTACCACATGCTTCCTCCGATACATGTGGAGTCGCCAGCTGCTTCTTTTCACCTGACAGTGAAGTGTTTCACCAGGGGGGCATAGCACGTGGGAGGATCAGGTGCCCCAACCAACTAGAGGAGGCGCTAGTGCAGTGACCAGGACACATCCGGCTTCCCACCCGCAGACATGGCCAATTGTGTCTGTAGGGACGCCCGACCAAGCCAGAGGTAACTTGGGGATTTAAAATGGCAATCCCCATGTTCGTAGGCAACAAAATAGACCGCTACACTACCAGATGCCCCATTTTGTCAGTTTTTAATTGTTTTTGTACCACAAGCCATTTGTGATTTATTAGGTAGACCATGGGACTAATGCTGTTTGGCACAGAAGTATGCATGCATGTTATTTTAACGTGGCTTGTGGGGGGTGTAACGCATCCACCACCGACCATATGAAGAAACATTATGTTAATAACTGTAAAACTCATCCACCTCATCTTCTCAAGTAGCAAATCAAACAGGACTTAGGAACACCGAGAGTGTAACTCACCTCTCCTTCCTTAGCCTTGATTAATGGCTTTCACTAGCTTCATATATTCATTACACTTTGGATTGAAACCCTGTAGGTCCTGCCATGTCTTTCAGACTGGTAGCCCTCTTTCTTTTCACACTCAGTAAAAGCCCAGCTCTGTTACAACCTGTTTCCTTGACTAGCAAAATGACCAGTTGAGAGTCTGGAGGAGAGTTCCTGAAAAAGAGAAAAATGAAACGTGAAGTAAATAAAATCAAAGTTATAAAGAGTAATTTAAAAAACATGCCTTGTCAATTCTGAAAAAAAATCAAAGCAAGTAATGTTGACAAACCTGTAAAAGGATTATCATTTACCGTATTTCACGGATGATAAGCCAAGTCAATTTTATTTGTATTTGCCTCAAGGGGCTTTACAGCAACACAATATCCTGACCTTAGACCCTCACTTTGGATAACAACTCTCTCTCTCTAAAAAAAAAATCGACTTGTTAAAGGTTTTTTTTAAAAAAAAAACTTTTCTAGCTGGTCCTGCGATTTATATTATATTTGTCGGATGAATACGCTGCATTTCAATCACGGCCACTAGATGGCACTGTTTAATCTTGAGCCTCAATTGAAAATACTGTACCGCCATACACCGAAGCGACTTGTATATGGATTTTCCCTCGCAACATGTTTTTTGCTGAGTGCGACTTGTAGTCCGGGAAATATGTTAGTCTTCTACTGCCTTAGGTCACATATTCTCCTTTAAGAATAACCACTTTTTTCTTTTTGTTCTTTCAAACATGTTTCACTGTTTTCAATGACTAGGCCCCACATTTTTAGAAAACGTTAGACATTCTTGTTTAGTGGTTAGCACTGCTATCTCATAGCCAGAAGGTCCTAGGACTTAGACTTCAGTCTGCCTATATGGAGTCCACATATCCTGTTGTGTTTGCGGGAGTTTCTCAATTTCTATTGTTTCCTCCCGCAGTCCCAAACCATGAATGACAGGTGAATCAGAGACTTTTAACTATCAGTTGGGTTGAAGGGGAGTGTGGGTGATTGGGTGTGTATTTGGGCCATGTGTTGAACTGGCAGCCTGTCCATGGTGTTTCTCCTAAAAGTATGCTGAAACTGGCTCTAGAACCCAGTGACCCTGAAAACCACCAAGAGGGTCAAGAAAATAGACGGTTGGATGGAGCGATGGAGGGCAGATTTCTCGTGTTGCAACAGAACTCTCCAAAACAGCCTCTTTGCAATAATGTTGACCAGAGAACCAAGCGGCTTGCTGCCCCTTTGCACCCTGTGGCTTTTCGCCGTGGTAGAAGTGATGCTGAGGCTTCTGTTGAGGGCCTGTCATGTTTTAAAGGCCTGTCACAGCCTCACAGCCATCACCACAACTTACTGAGACGTGTAAGTGAGAAAATGTCCTGGTCTGCGGTGTTTTTGGCCCCGTGAGGAGAGTTGAGATCACATGTTCCGGTTTGCACCGCTGTGTGGGCAAAAGAGGGCTGGCTGCTTCCCTCCTGATGCAGACGGCTCGGCTTTTTTCCCTCTGTAACCTTGTGTGGCCCCCTGGCTATGTGGAGCAAGCCAAGTCTCAGAGCCAGCCAACGATTTGAACCAGTTTATTTGCCAAATATAATAAAATGCTAACTTAGCAACAAAAGAACTTGCTGGCATTCAAGGTACAGGAACAGCAGGACCTCACACTCGGTTTATGGGACTGCAGGGGACATAGACTAGATCATAAACTACACTGACAGCAGACCGTACTGACTGACATATATATATATATATATAACTGTATAGATGCTGCTAAATGTGATGGCCCTGATACAGTCCTCTTTGTCTACCAGCTTGTGTAGTCTTAGATTCGGAGTTATTTTTCTCTGTTACCACACTTGTATAAATCTGTCTGTCTCTCTCTATTGATCAAGCTCCAATTTATCTCTCTCTCTTTATTGGACATTGTCAATCTTGTCCATCTCATCCATGTGTGTATGCATGTAGAAACGTGTACAAGGCTTCAGTCAGCATTGCACACGATATGGTGGAAGCTGTAAGGAGGGGTGCTGGACCAGTGCCCTCCACAGAGAGTCTACGTGCAGTTTAGCAATTCGGGAGTGAATTTGAGCTTTTTAATTTCCTGATATATGTGCGCTTCTCAAATTAAACAGTAATTTGCATGCATATTTAGTTAGACTCTGAGAGTCTCTGCACCCTTGCACTTCATCGCGTCTTATTTCGCCTGTATAAGTCAACCCTTGTGTATATATCTGAAGATTGTTGTGTTGTAGTGTTGTTATTCTATGTTAAGTACACTGAGAGCCACGAAACCGGAGTCAAATTCCATGTATGTGCAGAACTACATGGCCAATAAACTTG
Organism: Lampris incognitus; assembly: GCF_029633865.1. NCBI lineage: Eukaryota > Metazoa > Chordata > Actinopteri > Lampriformes > Lampridae > Lampris > Lampris incognitus. The sequence continues at coordinate 26,142,301 of NC_079224.1, forward strand.
ATTCTGATTCTGATTTTATTTATTTTTTGGCTTAGTTTCATCTTTTACTTTGACTGTTTGTAACGACCAGATTTTTCTTGGAGATCAGTAGTTTTTCGTTTCAGTTCTGCTCTTATTTGCTGTACAGTTCGATTTTAGTCCGTCATGCCTTGTTCTATTCTGTTTTTCAATTCTCGTTGACATCTGTGGTTTAGACTCTATAAACCATTTGAATGAATTTGTACGGTTAGTGCACACAGGGCCCGACAGATTGGAAAATGCGGTCTATAGATGTAATAAGAAACGATGGCTGATTTTAGAGTTTTTTTATCTATCATTACATGACAAGGGAATAAATCAGGCTTTGGAAAAACGTCAGCTTGCGACATCGTTGTTTCCAAACCATGTCGCTTTATAGACTTAAGGTGAAATAATCAAGACTTTTTGATGAAATAAAACTGGCCAGTTGCTGATATGGTGCTCAATTCGCCCCCCCTAAGGATTAATTCCCCTTTGAGAGACCTTTTGTTCCCCCGCTCTGGCTTGACTGTCAGCATATTGTTCTAGCAGAGCTATGAAGATGATTTATGAGCTGGATATGACATCTGAAAAGTGGACCGACTCAAACTTTCCAGTGTTTTTATTTTTTTCCAGTTATGACATTATTTTTTTTGTCATGGTTTGGGGATGTGTGGACTACATTGCCAAGACCGAACAGCTTTCCCTTTAGTATTTCAAGAAAGAAAAGGAACAGGAGAATTTCACAGCACACACACGTATGCACACTCTCTCTCTCTCTCTCTCTCTCTCTCTCTCTCTCTCTCTCTCTCTCTCTCTCTCTCTCTCTCTCTCTCTCTCTCTCTCTCTCTCTCTCTCTCTCTCTCTCTCTCTCTCTCTTTCTTTCTCTCTCTCTCTCTCTCTCTCTGTCTGTCTGTCTGTACAGGGAAAACTGTCCAGTATATATCATGCATCACCACTCATGCACCAGGGGACCAATGAGTCTCATGTACTAAATTGAAAATGGCCAGTAGGGGGCAGGCCCCTCGAAGGCACTTCTCTCATTGACAGCCAGGCTAATTCACCAGGCAATAATGTCTAAATCAGCTTGTTTTCAAAGCCAGTTATAGGTCCTAAAATGAATTTTTAATGGGTAGATTTGGTCCTGGAGGCTAATTGCGGTTCTACTAGTCTAGAAATGGGAGAAACAGTTCTTGAAAATCGTTTCATAGACCGTTATTCCCCAGCTTTAGACAATATGCTGTTAAGCACACGGAGAGAAATCAGGAAGTGATTATGGGGAAATTATTTTAGTTATGCCTTTGGGATGGATTTCAGAATCTTCCAACGTCACTTTGGGAGGAGATTTATTGATAACAGATGTTTTTACAATGTCAGTTGAGCACAATTGTTGTTGTGGCTTCCAGGTTTATTATAGTCAGTGGTTGATTTGTTGAAAAAAAAAACAATTCAAAGGGAATGGTGGGTTCTGGTGAGACAACTACCCTGGTTGTGGGTGAAGAGGGCTTTCAAAAAAAGACCCACAAACACCCTTAAACTGTATCCATAAGCCTACATGTTCTTAACCATGAAAGACCTTCTTACACCAAATATATTTAAAAACTATCCGAGGGCTCAGGAAAAAAAAAAGTCACATGGTCTAGTTTTGTGATCAGACTCCCCTTTTCTTTATAACACAGTGTATTTTGTTTTAGTAATTCTGTACTCATTATACATTTGACTGTTAAGTATTAATTTTATTTCATTTCATGTCATTTACCTTTATTTAACCAGGTTAGTCCCATTGAGATTAAAATCTCTTTTACAAGAGAGACCTGGCCAAGAATGACAGCAGTACATCAGTTTCAGCACACACTCACATGAAGACAACAGAATAGCTCAAAGTGCAAAATAGTGTAAAAATTAAGGGAAAAGATACAAACCTGTTATCAATTGAAACATTTACAATTACAAATAGACTCAGATTTCACAGACTTAACCATACCTTTAAATTCGGATAGAGTAACCAAGTCCTGGAGTTTAAGTCTATTCTGCAGGCTATTCCAGGCAGATGGTGCAGAAAACATAAAGACCTTCTTGCCCAGCTCAGTCTGAACTTTAGGAACTGTCATTTGAAAGGTGTCCTGAGACCATAACCCATAAGTGCCATGTTTTATGGACAGAAAGATAGATAAATAACAGGGGAGGGCACCCAGAATGGCCTTATACATAAAAACGTACCTAAGTTGCCGTGTTGATAGAGCAGGCCAATTGACATTGGAGTAAAGGACACAATGATGAGTGAGGGCTCTACAGTTTGTAACAAACCGTAATGCTCCATGATACACAGTGTCTAACATATGGAAACAATGGGCTGACGTGTTCATGTACAGTAAGTCACCATAGTCAAGAACAGGCAAGAATGTTGCTTCAACTAGTCTTCGCCTGACATCAAGAGAAAAACAAGACTTGTTCCTAAAATAAAAACCTAACTTCAATTTCGACTTTTTCACCAGACTCTGTCTATGGGGCTTAAAAGAGAGGTGGTTATCAATTAAAAATCCCAAGTATTTGTAGGTGGAGACTGCCTCAATTTGTTTACCTTGAGTAGTAACAATGCTCTGATTTAACTCTAACTTCCTAGTGTTTTAAAACGCCATAATTTTTTTTTCGGCATTCAAGACAAGCTTCAGTTGATAAAGCTGAGCTTGCACTCTGTTAAAAGCATTTTTCAGATACTCAAAAGCTTTGCTGAGAGTAGCTGCATAACAATAAATAACCATATCATCTGCCTAAAAACGGACAGATGAGTTTTGAACATTTTCTCCCAAGCAGTTTATGTATGCAGTAAATAAAAGTGGACCCAGGACAGAACCCTGAGGGTTATTACAGTATTGATTCAGAACATGATCTACCACACACTTCCTGAACTACAAGCCAAAGAAACACATGCTACATGTCAGCTGGAGTAATCTAGTGATGTGTGAAGAAGGGATTGGGGGTTTCTGTCTTCAATCTATTAAAACAACATGCCACTAAAAGAGGGATGAGCCACCACAACAATGTGTCTTTTACATTTGGTAATAGGGCAATATACCAGTTCAGATACATGCGAGGCTACCGGTGTGCTCTTCTACTACTACTTCTAATTCTTCTACTTCTACTTCTACTACTACTTCTTCTTCTTCGTCGTCTTCTTCTTCAGGAGGGATGTCGGCTTCACAGAGGTGGTGGTTATAGTTAATTTGTTTAACAGGAGGGACAGCATCCAGACCCCCTGGATTACAGTTTCCTGCATGTACTTGTCAGGTGCCGGCCTAACATTCAAGTAATCCGGTCTCTCCTACTGCTCGTAGTGCCTGACTCTAAGAATATGTGTCATACGGAGCACTGAGAAAGTATCTGCTGAGTTGTCAGCCCTACATACCCTCTTTAACTTGAAGTCATCACAACTCTTACACATTGTATTACCCCGTACAAAAGACCTCATCCATCTGCCATACTAAGTGGCATTTAAACAAAACCAAGTAGTATTTAAAAAAAAAGAAAAGAAAAGTATTTTACCATTATGACTTACACATGCACGTGTGTGTGCACGCACACACATATAGTCTCTGATGGCAGTCAACCCATGTTTCTTAGAATACACATCTTCTGGTATCCTCAGGGAAGACCACCCTTGTTGATTGCGTGTAACGTTGTGTGTGTGTGTGCGTGCGTGCGTGCGTGCGTGCGTGCGTGCGTGCGTGCGTGCGTGCGTGTGCGTGTGCCTGTGCCCATGCCTGCCCCGCCTGTGCATGTGTGGTGACAGATAGCAGCAATTCTCCCATGGCTGGGTCAGGCCACTGCTTGTCAGCAGTCAGTCATTAGCTTTGAATAGGGGCCCTTCACAGCACATACAGAACAACTCCTTTACTTCGACAAAACATGAAGCAGGAATAATAGTCGTGTGAAAGCTGTCTTCTTTGTAATTTTCCTAAATTGCCAAACAATTCCAGTTGATAAAAATCAGTAAAAAAATCTTCTCTGTAACTGTCAGCCGAGGCCAGCCCCTTCTACAGTTACCACAGCCTACTCACTCACATTATTACACAGGGCGAAATACAAGTAAAGTCAAGCTGGCATTAAGTTTGGCTGGTGACCGATGTAGATGCATAGCCTGCAATGCGGAGACATTCAGATCCCTGATTTTTTTTTTTTTTGCATTTTCATTCAGCTTTCCATGTTTTTAACTTGAGAATTTGCATAAAATTGCTGGATTGAAAACACCTCTTTTTAGCCGTTTTTCCACTGGATTTTTTTTTTTTTTGCATCGAAGGGCCAAATGTGTCACGATTTACCCTGCAGCGCTGAGAAGGTCCCATGATTTACCCCTCGACAATTTGCGAGCACGGGGTCAGGAATGTTTCAACTTCTAGCAAAAGCAAACTGTTGTTTCAAAATGGGCTCTCAGGGGTCGATATCAGAGCCATGGGCAGTACTTCCTCCTGTGCATTTGGGCTTGCAGTGCTGTAGCATTAATTTATAAGCTGTTTTTCCCATGAGTAATTGTCATGTGATTATACAGTCGACATTTCATATGCATACTTTACAGTGTGAGGTTTGCCTGAGTTGATTGTCAACAACAGGTCAGGGTTTGAAATGGCATCAGCTTTGTCCTAAGACTTATTGGAGCTTTGGGCCAGTGCTTAAACAACCACAATTATAAAATGCTTTAAGTACAGTATGAGCTGGATGTTTATCTACAATCTCCCTCTGCTTTGTGATAATATCAGATGGCCTGAGAGCTGGAGCCTTGAATAAACAGCCGCACCGTATCTGTAACGTGTTTCAGCCGGGCAGGTCGCCTTGTAATGGCAACCATATGCGGTTGTAAACGGAGGAGGGGTTCGGGGCGTCCTCGGGGGAGCGGCCATGAGAAGGGGGGTTTCACTGACACGGTCATCTTGGGCCAGGCTGATGGGTTAGAACCAGGAGGCGGACTCTGCTTTAATGAGGACGGAGAGGAAGGCCTTTTGACAGTCCTGCATAGGAAAGGGAGTATATGAGCAGACATGCACGCATAAGTATGCATGTACACAGAGTTAGAACACATCACTTTCTTACTCTTGCTCCGTTTTCCTCACCCGTCTCTCTCCCGCTTTCCTTCTCTTTGTCTCACCTTCTCTCTCTCCCCCACCTCTATTTGCATCTGTCTCTCAGCAATGCACACACTCAGATAAGCACACAGGGAATAGGAACCCGAATTTGTTTTATTAAGCAAGTAAATTTGAACATGCCAGGATTTGTTGGTATAAGTAGGCAAGGGAAGTAAAAGCAATTTGCAGAATGATGGATCTGCACTGTACAGTGTGAATGGAATTTAAGAAGTAGGAAGTCCATTTAGCTAAGCGACAATTTTACAATTAGAGTACTGGGAAATAAACATTTGTGTGTATAATGACATTCTTAAGCGGGCATATTTTTCTTTCTCTTCTCTCATCACTCCTTTTTATCACTATTTTTGTCACTTTTGTCATTTAACATTTTCTTTTTGTGCATCTGTCTTTCTCCTTTCTACTCTTCCTTAATGCCACACACCCACACCACACACATCGGTTCCCAACCCCCATTTTGTCCCTTTCCACCAAAATCCCTCATTTGCCCTTTGACTTTTCCTACCACCGTTACTGTGACTACAAATTGACCCCTGGGTCAAACAAGCTCTAATTGAAAGTAAATGTGAGCAGTTTCTTTTTTATGTGAAGGGGATGATGAGAGTCCTGAGGTCTCTGAATATGTGTACTACTACTGCTGTGTGTGTGTGCGTGTGTGTGTGTGTTGTGCGCGCACCCTCCAGGGCCCTTTACAACCGGTAAGGTTGCCTGTGCAACATAAATTCGACTGCTCTCAGGCTTAATGTGGCTGAAACGAAGGCTTAATGTGCTGGAACAATAGTGGTTGGATTTGAATGGGCTGTGTGTCTTGTGTGCTTGCATCTGTGTATCGGTGTGCATTCCTTTATGGTTCTTCTTTTTGCAATCCACCATTTTCTGTGCACATTTGTGTGTGGGTAGCAGTCCGAGTTTATGCACTCATGGGTATTTGTGTCATTTTGAGCATGCGGTTTCTGCGTTTTATTTCGCTTTTCTGCAGTGTTGTGTTTACGTGGGTGTGTCTGGGTATGTGTGCATGTGCACATCTTTGCACCCATTGTAGTGTATGGGTGGTGCACAACCTCAGAACATTGCGCATAACATCTCATCCAGCTCCCACAATCACCAGTAGATGCAGACGATGTGTTTATTGTTATCGCTATGCTAACTTAAAGCTACATTATAGGCTCTAGTCTAGGTTATAGCTTGAGAGAATTCAGAAGTTTGGCTAGCGCGCTAAAACCAGGCTTATCATTGGGGTTTGCGACTAATGGTTTTTTTTTTTAACTGGAGACACTCGATAACTAAATTACTTCATCCCTTAACGTCTAGTAATGCCAGGGGTTCACTGTGGGCACTTACTAACCCAAGTGAAGCACACAGTGGATAGTTGCGTCAGGTTGGGTTTGGAAGCTTTCCGAAGGCAGCTGAACGAAGGCCCCTAAGGACCCACGGAAAGATGCTGTTGATCTCGTCATTAATCCAGTAAAAGGGCTTTGAAGAGCAGGAAGTTAATCAAATCTCCATAGGATAAGAGCTTTGAAGGCTGATACGAAAGCGGAGGAAATGAAGTCCTGAGTCAGTCATTTGAATGAGAAGAGGACCGTATATGATTGGCTGCAATGAGTTTTTGGGAATGTCGGTTTGAAATGAAAAGCCTAAATCAGCCCATGTCCCTTTTGCGCTGCGTGTTAGGTCTTGAAGGGCTTCTTATCCGCATGCCAATATTCTTTTATTCAAAGCATTTTAAAGTACCGTGACCATATGTAGTTCATCACGGGACAGGCCCCAGTGGGAATCAAAGCCCTCAGCCTGGCAGTGAGGGCTGCAGGCTCAGTCTGCTGCTGCCATGCTGTACCATAAGCACACACTTACTCTTGTGCTCATGCTGCTTGATGAAAGTGATTCTGAGTAAAGGTCACCGTCAGTTTATGTAGAGACAGCTCACACATCATCCTTCGAGAATATTTGACAGCAATTTTAGAGAAATAAAGCTATACTTTACCAAAGCTAATTCTATCTGTCTGTCCGTCTCTGTCTCTGTCTGCCTGCCTGTCTGTCTGTCTCTGTCGCTGTCTGTCTGTCTGTCTCTGCCTGTTTGTCTGTCTGTCTGTCTGTGTCTAACTTCGTAACAGGCCGGGCTTTATTTTTATCCTGCTCCCTTTAGGTCAGGGTTTTTCGTTTGGTCCTGTTTGCTTCTGGTTTTTTCCTTCTATGTTTGTTAAGTGTTGGTTCATGTGTTACAAACATTGCAAAAAAAACAAAAACAAAAAAAAGGCCCGAAATTAAACTGAGGAGACAAATTATATGAGATAACCCTACTATTTTCCATAACTTGATCAAAAAATGTCATATTTGTTTTTCTGGGGTGGTAGAGTGGGTCGTCTCGTAATCGGAAGGTCACTGGTTCGATCCCCAGTTCCTCCAGAGAGTGTGTCAAAGTATCCTTGAGCAAGGCACTGAACCCCTAACTGCTCCTGCTCCTGGCGCCTTGCATGGCAGCCTCCACCATCAGTGTATGAATGTGTGTGTGAATGGGTGATTGTGAGGTGTACACTGTAAAGCACTTGGAGTGGTCAGTAGACTAGAAAAGCACTGTATAAATGCAGTCCATTTACCATTGTTTTAATGGTTGATAAGGTCTGACATATAGGAGATCAACGCCGTCAGTCAACGCTACATATATAGTTCAGTATCGCTCAGAAATGGTTGCAGATAGCCTATTTTTATTGACAGATTAATTCACAATGTTTTTGTTTTTTGTATGTGTTTAAGTGGGAGAGCACTGCTGGCGTCGTGTGTGGCTGCCACTTCTCTCTCTCGTAGCCCCCCTTCCCATCCACCCCTGTATGTTTGTGTTATGTTTATCTGTTGTCTTGTTTCACTCCATTTATTGTAAAGCGACTTTGAGTGTTAGAAAAGTGCTATATAAGTTTAATTTTTTATTATTATTATTACAAAGATTGTCATTTGGCAGCATGACCCTGTCAACTTGAAAGTTCAAACTTCACAGTTATGGGATTTGAAAAAGCTTTAACTCTTAATTAACAGCTACAGAGAGCCACTTGATTACTGTTGTTGACAAACAGGAAGTCCTGCTTTCGCTCACCATGACCTTTTACATTGTCACCTTCAAAGGTCACCCTCCACATCATGGCATTTCAGAAGGTTGTAACTCAGAATCCGACAGAAATAGACACATGGGTTTCTGTTATTGACAGATATGAAATTATATAGGATGTCTTTTCAAACAAGATGACCTTTGACTAAACTCAACATTTCAGATTTTCAGTAGAAAAACAGATGGATATCACACTTCTATTATTGCTTTACACCAAATGAAAATTGAATTAAAAAAAAAAATCATGGCAGTACCCCATTACTGATGCTGTTCAGAAAGCTTTAGCAACTGTAAGGCAACAGCGTTTGTCATCCCTATTCACTGCTTTTTTTAATGAGTTTTTAGGCCACGATTCAATGGTGTTCTGAAATTAAATCTATTTTCCTTTTCTTTTTCTCTTCTAACATTTCTCTCTCTCGCTCTCTCACAGCTCATAGCGGTGTATGATGAGCAGGAGCCCCACCATGGGGCTGATGGTACCAGTGCCAGCTCCACGGGGACCCAGAGTCCTGACCTGTTCACCTCAGAGCTGAGCACCCCCGGCGTCTCGGCCTTCCAGCCCTACCAGGCCAGCGAGATCGAAGTCACGCCTTCTGCCCTGCGAACCAGTACGTTGCACGCTGCTGGAGCATCTTAAATGAGAAGAAAAGATGAGTGACAAGATAGATTGGTAGACTGATAGATGGATTGGAGGGTTCCCAGATAAACAGATGGAAAATACATAGACGGACAGATGATAGATGGCTAAATGTTTAGATTGGCAATAAAGGATGGGTGGATGATAAAAAGATGGGTCAGTAGATGGAAAGAGAGAAGGGTGGACACATGGGTAAATTACCAAATTGATAAATGGATGAATGATAGTTAAATGGATAAATAGATAGATGATAGACAGATGGATAGAGGTAGGGATGATGGCTGGCTGGTCAAAGATGGATAGATATGTAGCCAAAGATTTTTAGTGTGACACGTTGACCTCAGAAGTATGTTTTTTCATCATTCTAAAGCTTGCCCTCTGGAAGTCAAACCTGTTCACAAACAAGAGATTAGCTACCGAATCATACCGCGCACCGGTCACACTTAATTGTTCTCAATTCCACGCTTTTCCATATCCCCGTGGATTTACATGTCAGCAAACTGTAGCAATATATCGGAAACCTCACAAATTGCTTTGTCACGGCCCAACGGTACTGTACTTCATGTCCATAAATTCTGTTAATTGGACAAGGGTGCCTTATTTGAGGCAAAAGATAGCTGTTTGGTCCTCGGCCAAAGTGGCTAATTGGTTCTATTGGCTGCTTCCTAAATCATATGGAACACAGAGTCTGTCCACCTCTGCAGTTTTGCCAGCCGAGTCTCTTCCCCCACTGTAATTAGCATCTGCAGTCGAGTCCGAGTATTAAAATGGCTCTTGTTAGATGATTTGTTGAATGTTGGAGCAAGCAAAGCTCGTACCAACGCACACAGAAAAACATACAAAACAAAGAAAAAAAGATGCACACATGCACGGCTACACAGAGAAATGGATGCCCCAACACAGAGAAATGGATGCACCAACACATAGCCGAATGCACAAGGAAAATAAACAAACACACACAAAAAAGACACAGACATACACAGATCATAAGAACAGAAAAACATTCTTATGCACTCGCATACTTTGTCTCTCTTTCTGCCTTGCTCTCTCACTATATCAATACCCCTTTTCCACAAACTCACAAATAAAGAAAGATGCAAACACAATATAACATTTTTTGCAATTGACATCTCTCAAAAATATCATTATTATCTGGAGAAGGTCATTAACTACATCCACTAATGACCTTGGGGAGTGCATTGATCAATTTGGCAGCTCCAGAACACACGCGCACACCGAGGACCTGGGAAGTCAGATCTGTCCTAATTGGATTTTTTGATAAGATTTAAATGTGAATTTTCATTAAGGAGTGGAAATCTTTACCTCGATCACACCTGCCAGGTCCAGTTTAACCGCCTTCTTGATGAACTCTAATCTCGAATAATTGATGACACTGAATCTCATCAGTTGAATTTTAATGGTTTTTTAAAAAAAATCTGACATGGCGGAGGTGCACAAGGGAGTTTAATTTCATTATTTTCATTTAATAACTGTCCAGTGGGACTAGTTTCCAATAGCTGATGCGAGCTGGACCATGGCTCGTTGCCAAATTTCTCATGAATACATCTGTATGGGATTGAACTGGATTGGAAAGCAAAGTTGCTGTGATGTTGTTTGATTTGGTTAAAGTCAATAGCGCTGCAGACAAGAGACCGCAGATTAAAGGACAAAGGACATGTTAGGATGTGCAAGTCTTGCATATCCAAACTTCTTGATTTGTACATTATGGATTTATAATCCATTTGCAGTCTCCCAACATATTGTTGGGATTTCTTTGAATTGGGTATGCCAGCAAACAAATCGCCAACAGTTGTTCGTCATTGTTTAATATATCGTTTGACCACATCAGCAAATCGTACTTTTTTTCCCTGAACACATCTTCTCAGAAACAGGCTTGTTGGTTTTGTTCTTGTTTATGCCAGTGGTTTAATACTGGGATATTTCCAGTTGTACTGGCCACTCCCTGGGCCCATGCCAGACAGCTTTTACGGTTAGCAGGCGTTAGCCAATGTGTTATCAAATAAAGCGACTGGGCTGCTATGCTGTCTTTTCCTCACATCTTCATTTTGCTCAAACCCGACCCAGCACTTGTGCAAAGATTTTTCCAAAGCAAGCCGGTTTATCTGGCTCACGGAGGCAGCTAAATCTAGCAAACGTTGTTTTATAATTTGTTTGTTCATATGTTTTTGATTTATTTGATTGATTTCGCGGCACGGTGGCGCAGTGGTTAGCATGGTCGCCTCATAGCAAGAAGGTCCTGGGTTCGAGCCCCGGGGTAGTCCAACCTTGGGGGTCGTCCCAGGTAGTCCTGTGTGTGTGTGGAGTTTGCATGTTCTCCCCGTGTCTGCGTGGGTTTCTTCTGGGTGCTCCAGTTTCCCCCCCACAGTCCAAAGACATGTAGGTCAGGTGAATTGGCCATACTGTTCCTAGGTGTGTGTGTGTGTGTGTGTGTGTGTGTGTGTGTGTGTGTGTGTGTGTGTGTGTGTGTGTGTGTGTGTGTGTGTGTGTTGGCCCTGTGATGGACTGGCGGCCTATCCAGGGTGTCTCCCCGCCTGCCGCCCAATGACTGCTGGGATAGGGTCCAGCATCCCTGAGAGCAGGATAAGCCGGTTGGATAATGGATGGATGATTAATTTTAAGTGACATTTTTTAAAATGGGCATCGCCACTTTGTCTCAAATAAAATCCTTTATACCTCATCTATTTAATAACATAGTCATGTTCTTGGTCGGCCAGTTTATGAGTTTGAAGAGGTCTATGTTGGTGGTTTTGTGCCAGATTGACCTCTGGGAGTCATAGTTGAGGGGGCTGCGTTCCGACCTGTCAGGACACTGTGTTCAGTTTCCTCTGCTGAACTGTCTCCCATGAGTGGAAATCTGGCGCTGCCTCCCACCGCTCAGAGCATCATGGCTCCCACGCTCCGGGTGACCTAGCACTGCTTTCACAACCGCTTACACACTCACAGCATAATTGTTGACTCAGATATACACAAACATTCATTTTTTTTCCTCCCTTGTAGACACAAACAAATATCTACTTTTTTACACGAACACATCAACCAAAAACCACTGAAAGGGATGACTGCTTATGCACGCACACACACACACACACGCACGCACGCACGCACGCACGCACGCACACACACACACAGACAAATGGCAAAACAGATTTAAACAGTTAATATCCTGTCATGCACCTAATCCAACAGTACATAAATAATTAATTGTAAACATGCATACAAATATGCAAATACATGTACAAACATACAGACTCCAAGTTGCAAAATCCAGTCATGGCATGCACAGGACCTAACAATACATGCGCCAACTATCCAACCACTCACGCTCTGTCAACCACACCACCTCCTGCATGAGAGGCCTGCACAATGTTTCCTGTATGAACAAATCCCTGTTATCATAAACATCTGTCTATGTGTCACCCAGAGGACATTGTGGGACCAGGCCGCTAAGCTCAGGGAAGAGGCCCTTCTGGCTCTTCTCTCAACAGAAACCCTTCCCAGACCTCCCCTGGACACGGGAACATGACACTTGGCCTCGTCATCTTGAGAAGATGTCTCCATCGTTTTTAAACAGTCGGTCAGGCAGCGTTTTCAGTTTGCGATCCATCTCTCTTGTGTGGTCCGCCGGGCTCGTGTCAGCCAACCGAGAGCGCCACAGAGGTTTGGAGTGGCCTGAAAGTGCAAGGGTGGTTATGGTGTCATGACGCCGTGACAGCACAGGCTGTGGTCTTTTGTGTGCATTGCCCCTTGGTTAGGGTTGTGTTGTTATTTTGACCCTGGCCCTCTCCCACACACAGCAACTTTTCAAGCACAGTTGAGAGATTTAATGGATGCATCCACTTACACGAGCATTTCTCAATAGCCCCTCTTCTTTGCGTTATTATTCCCACACAAAACTGCTTTGTGTCACCAGAGACTGTACTGTCAGAGTAGAGGCTTAAACAGACACAAAAAAATCCCCGTTATTCTTCCCTATATGTTGATCACGATTTTAAAAAAAGGATTATTATTCTTGATTTGGGGAACATCTTTTCTCACTACATTAAGATTTGCATCTTAAATCAAGATCCTTATTAGTTTCCTCTATAGCTGACATGACATTAAATGATTCACTTGTTGCTGATGTGGAAGTGTTCAGAATATGCAGTGAGTTTTTGTTTAACCTGCTGACATTTATGATGATAGTTGGAATTGACGTTGGACGTCTGTTGTGTCTGCGCCTTTGCCGCTGTCAAAAGAAAAACATGGTTGAACCCAAGATTAAGCTATTGACGACATATAAGGCTGAGCAATATCTATCCATCCATCCATCCATTATTCAGACCAATTATCCTGCTCAGGGTCGTGGGGATGCTGGAGCCTATCCCAGCAGTCATTAATAATATCATGATGAGACTAGATATCGTCTGGGATTTTGGATATTGTGATATCGTAATATGGCATAAATGTTGTCTTTTCCTGGTTTTAAAGGCTCCATTACAGTAAATTGATGTAATTTTTTGAACTTACCACTGTTCTAGCTGTCCTATTATTTGCCTTTACCCACTTAGTTATTATATAGGCATTACTCATGATTATTATCACAAATCTGATTGTGTAAATGTTATGTGAAAGCACCAATAGTCATCCCCACAATATCGTCACAATATTGTACAGATATTTGGACCACAAATATGATGATATTTGATTTGTCCATATCACCCAGCCCTACCGACATAGTATATCTTCTTCAAACTTGCAACAACCCAACCCAGTCATCAGCAAGTCTCTCTCATCTCATTATCTTTTCCTCTCCTTCTACTAGACATGCCACTCCATGTGCGACGCAGCAGCGACCCGGCCCTGCTGACCCTCAACGGGCCATTCAGTGGCGCAGAATCCCGGGTCCCCGCGGACGAAACGCCATCTAGAAAAAACCCCACCCGCTGGTCTACCACCGCAGGCTTCCTCAAGGCCCGCCACTCTACAGGCACCAACAGCCTGGAAAGGAAGGTAGCTAACTTGGAACTGTTAGAGAGAGAAGGAGGTAGCTAACTGGGAACCATTAGAGAGAAGAGGGTAGCTCACTGGGAACCATTAAAGAGAGAAGAACGTAGCTCACTGGGAACCATTAGAGAAGAAGGTAGCTAACTGGGAACTGTTAGCGAGATAAGAAGGTAGCTAACTGGGAACTGTTGGAGAACATGGTAGCTAACTGGGAACTGTTAGCGCGAAAAAGGTAGCTCACTGGGAACCATTAGAGAGAGAAGGTAGCTAACCGGGAACTGTTAGAGAGAGAAGAAGGTAGCTAACTGGGAACTGTTAGAGGAGAAGGTAGCTAAATGGGGAAACATTAGAGAGAGAAGTAGGTAGCTAACTGAACCATTAGAGAAAGAAGAAGGTAGCTAACTGGGAACCATTAGAGGGAAAAGAAAGTAGCCAACTGGGAACCATTAGAGGGAGAAGGAAGTAGCTAACTGGGAACCATTAGAGGGAAAAGAAAGTAGCTAACTGGGGACCATTAGAGGGAGAAGAAGGTAGCTAACTGGAAACCATTAGAGAGTGAAGAAGGTAGCTAACTGGGAACCATTAGAGAGAGAAGAAGGTAGCTAAGCGGAGAGCGTTGATGGCAAGAAAGGTTAGCACACTTGGAACTAGTGTTGGGCAATATACTAGAAAACATTATCATTGCTATATATAGGAAATTTTATCCAATATCTATATATACATATATTATCTGCTGATGTGCAAAAATCCCATATTTAAGAATCCTTCTGAGGTCAATCACATTGAATTGTTTGCTAGTGTAAAGTATATCAAACCAAAACTAGCTTTCAAATAATACTGCCTCAAATATTTCAAACCTCATGAGAAGTGTTAATAGATTCTCCTTATTATTAATTTAGACAACAAAATTATGTATCACAATATGACAATATCGGAATTTCATCCTGATAAAATATAATTAAAAGACAATAAAATATATATTGAATTATTGCGCAGGCCTACTAGGAACCGTAGAAGAAGAGAGATCACTGGGGAATGCTTCTTGGAAAGACTATTATTAATCCCTTATTAAGGAGCATCAGTGCACATTTTCATGCACACATTTTATTTGTGGTAGATCCATTAAGGATTGACATTGATCTGTTACATTTTTAAATTTCATTTTTAAGAGCAACTGGAAGTTAACATTTTATTGCACTGGCTACACATGCTAACATGATCAATAAACCTATAACTTTAAATATGAGACTTCAGGGGAAGCCAAGACAAACTGAAGTGTTAACAGGACGAGCCACTGTGTAGTAAGAGGGTACAATGCAGAGGAAGATCTTTTTTGGGGAGCCTTTGGTCAGGAGGACATGCAGCAAATGTCCTACTGTGATTAGACTGACATCTACAATTTTTATCAATTAGGTTATTCCAAAGGCAGATTGAGGAATCACTGCAGTGAATTAGCTTTAGAAACCAAACTGATCTGTACCTTTCTTTGCAGGGTAAAGGCATGGACACGTATCGTAGCCTGCCTCGTGATGCCGGTACCTGGGCCAACCAGAGAGAGTTCCAGAGAGAGACGGCCCGCTCCTCGCTCAGCGCTAATCACCCCATGGTGGACCGCTGGCTGGAGAGACAGGAACAGGTCAGGGAAACATGCACACATATACACATGCATGCATTTGTGCAAAACAGAAGCACACATCTGCACACATGCATATACACAAAGCATGGAATTATAAAAAGGCAAACGCAAAGACTGCCTCTCTCAAAGACGCACACACACACAAACAACAAAGGGTTAAATTCAAACATTCAAATTTTGAATGGTGAAATCCAGACTCCACCACAAATCTCAAAAAGAAGTCCATCTCGGAGCCGTCACACATCTTCAAGTTATGTCACACCCTGTACCTACCATCTTAGATGTCAAGGCTTTTAAACGCACCGTTTATATCATACTTTGTCTCAAGTGAAGTTACTCACCCTCTAACAATTCATCATTGCTAAGCTCTGTGAAATACTTATGTGAGCGACCTAGATTCAAACCAGAACCTGACCCAGTTCTCTCCCTCCCCTAGCCCAATGTGAACGGGGTTCAGCTATGAAGGGGCTTAGGAATTGAGGAGTTTCCATCATAAATCCAGTAGAGACGCAGGTCACAGAAGATGTCTGAGACACCTATTTCACCAGACACCCCAGTATTTTTTCACTCTGTGACATGACAGATATAGTCTTGTTAAAATTCAGTCAGTTCAGCAATAATGCCAGGATGGGGGGGGGGGGGGCATTCCCTCTGAAAAATCGTTTACTTCATATATGTAACTGATGCTTATGCATTATCAAGACCATATAATGTCGTTCAGATGTTGCATATTACATATGCGGGCAAAACTCATGGTTATATTAGCATGTTAGTAATTTAGCTGATAGCTCTGTCCAGAGTGAGTCACAGTAAATAGAAGTAGAATAAGCTTCAGTTTCCCAGACAAACATGGGAAGCGACCAACAGCTAGAGGATCAGGGCCCCGGCAGCCTAACAAAATTCCTGTCTCCCCAAAAGTTACGAACCAAGATAGTAATGCTTCAAATAAAGGTTAAAGAGCGTATTAGAATGTTTTTTTTCCTTTCTAATTGTAACTTCTAAAAATCTTGGTTACGCCGAGGAATGTGGGTGTCAAAGACCAAGTGTAAACCTGATCTGTCTTGACGCAGGTATAATTATGAAGGTAGTGGTGAAGGTCGTGGCAGATGGATGTAGAAGTCTATATAAATGACCTGCCAAAATCTTCTCTGGACCACCTGCTCAACTCAGCCTGACAAGCCCTCACAGCACTGGTTCTGGTTTTGATCATATGTGTGTTGGCTTATGACTATAATTTTATTTGTCAGTGGGCGAGAGAGAGAGAGACCACACATAGGAGAGGGGGAATGGGGGGGTTGTTTGAATGGACAGATCAATCTGTGGGGGGTGGTGCAGGTACTGTCTTTGTATTCGAGTGTGTGAGGCGTGAAAGGTGGCTTTGTCCATTATCAGATGGTGTGTGTGTGTATCAGAAGAGGAGAAAAAGGGATGTGCATTCTGCACAAGATAACACAATGTTCACAAGTCCCTATTGGGAAATGTAATGGTGCAGCAGCGAGCAAAATCAGAAACACTGAAACAATGCAGATTTAAGAGTGCAAGAGACAAAAATTAATGCAGTAATTTGATACTATAACCACTTATGTGTGCTATGAAATCAACCCAGCGAAAAGTGTCATAAAAATGACCACACTACAATTTCAAATGGCTTATTGCAAAACACACACACATGCACGCACACACACACACACACACACACACACACACACACACACACACACACACACACACACACACACACACACACACACACACACACACACACACACACACACACACAGTACTGAGAAAGACGTGCAAGTCTGCAGGCGTTATTGGTCGTCTGCACTGTGTATCTGCGGCTCACTCCGCTGGGAGCTGTCACAGTCATTCTGTTTCATTTCACCCTGCCTAAGCTCTTGCCTTGTTTACCGTCTTCCCGAAAGGATGTTGAAACTCCGCTACACAATGTGAAACATCCCGTTTGTTCCAGAGATGAGCACGTTTGTGCAAGACAATCGCCTCAAGGAGCAGATGAGGAATTGTAAACAGAATTAGTATTCGTTTTCAGTACCAGAAAGCCTCTGATTTTTTTTTTTTTTCAAAATTTATTTCATGTATTATAAACCAGTGACCCAGTCTCCCCACAGAGATTAAGGAAGTTTTCCATGGCCAGAACTGGAGCCAAGTAGGATAAAACTGAAGACTCTTATGATTGAATCTTTGTGGCGAATGATGAATAAAACAGACGATAGAATCGAATAAAAAAATAAGAGCTTTAATTTGGATTTAATTGCACAGACCGAAGAAGAAGAAGAATCTTTTTTGGTTGTCGTGGTTTTATGGGTAATCCAGCTCCTTGCATTGCAAAACACTGAAGCAGTGAATCTGTGAGCAGTTTCTCCGTTCCCAGGTGGATAAATTGAGCGTGCCCATAGCAGTGCCGGTGGGTTTCTCACAAAGAGGGAGAATAGCACTGTGATAGTTCTTGTACTGCCTTCACAAGCCATAAACTCCCATCCCCTTTGGCAACAGGTAGGGGGTAGTCATGGCAACGGCGAGTTGTCAGTTGAGTGTGTATTAATGAGAGCCAGCTGGAGATGCTGGTGCTGCATAGCAAATGGAGGCCTTCGCTGTGGCACTGTCTGTGAGGCTGGATTTTGTGTGTGTGTGTGTGTGTGTGTGTGTGTGTGTGTGTGTGTGTGTGTGTGTGTGTGTGTGTGTGTGTGAATATTTGTGAGGTTTTTGTGTTTCATTAGTGCAGTCACACATTTTGTGTGATTGTGAGAGTGTAGGTGTGTTTATATGCTTGAGGTGTTGTGTGTATTTTTGTGTGTGTCAGGCATGACTCAAAATACTCGTGTGCGTTTCGTGTATATATTGGGTTTCTATGTGTGTGCATACTTGCACATGGGTGCAGGTACATATTCGTTACATGTTCGTAAGGTTCGGTGTTTCACATATTATTGTGTGTGTGTGTGTGTGTGTGTGTGTGTGTGTGTGTGTGTGTGCGCGTGCATATGCATATACACTATGCCTATGCCTGTGTGTTAGTTGTGAGCATGTGTCAAAAATGCAGACAGGCGTAGAGATGGTTGCAAATCAACCAATTAAAAAGCAAAGCCACAAGCCGCTGAGCTGCTCTGCGGTGAGAATGGACAGTTGAACCTAGACAGATAAATACACACACACACACTCTCTCGCTCTCTCTCTCTCTCTGTCTTTCTCACCCTCTCTTTCTCTCCCATACATACTGCGTTCTCATACTGCCTGGATCGATCTTAACCTCGAAGGAGACATGGCTGCGTTTGAGGGCTTGCCGTGTTATGAGGTGTGTGTATCCATGTGATTGTGTATGTCAGCATCTTTGGATTCTTTTATGTTCAGGTGTCATGTGTGTCTCTAATATTTAATGTTCCATCTGTGTACATGTGCGTGTGTGTGCATTCTTGCGCATGTGTGTATGTATGTGATTGTGTGTGTCAGCATCTTTCAATTCTTTTGTTCTGTTCAGGCTTCATGTGAGTCTCCAATATGTGATGTTCCATCTGCGTACAAATGTGTATAGGAAAACGTGTGTGTGTGTGTGTGTTTGTGTGAGGCCCTTGAGGCACACCTGAGGCTCCTCTCCTCTCTGTCCCCTTGCAGTGCAGACAGAAATGTTGGTCTCTGACAGCTCGGCTACCCTGACACCAGCTGGAGGTTGCTGGCTTTAGATGCTCGCACCATGAGATGTGCTACCGCTCAGCTCCACAAACGTGCATCCATCTCCCCAATCCACCTACATACTTCCATTTCTCCATCTCTATCTCACTCTGTCTGTGTCTCTCACAAACACACACTCATACTCTCACAGGTGCACATGTAAAGATGTGTGCTTACATGGCACTAGACAAAATCAGCCCCTTTTTTCTCTCTCTCGTCCTCTCTGTGGTCCTTTCTCTCTTTCTGTCTCTCTCTCTCTCGCTCCTCTCTCTCCCTCTGTCTGTCACAACCTTGGTTGTTCTTTCCTGTCAACCTCTTTCTCTCCGTTTCTCCCTCTCCCTCCCACCCTCCAATCTGAAGCCAGCAGCCAGAGACATAAACCCTGTCTGCTTAATGGTCTTTGAGTGATTAAAAATTCATTTTCATGCCACTAGCCATCCATCCAGGTCCATGGCTGCATGGAGGAAACAGTAGCGGCACCAGTTGCAGCCTGACAAAGCCATCTGCAGGCTCGGATGCTCTCCCCCTCTGTTGGCTGTTAATGTGTTTTTCGTGCCGTTTTCGAATCAGAATTTTACATAATAAACTTTTGGAGGGTTTCGTTACAAATGATCAGGGCTGGCTTTAAGACAGGACAGAATGGAGTAACTAAGGGAGAGCTGAATTTCTAAAAAAAAAAAAAATTCTTATTTTTCATTTGTCTGCACTGAGGTTTCAAATTAGCATGCCTGACTCTTTGGCTTTCATTTCTAATTATAGATTTTAATTAATGGCACATCATAAAAAGAAAAAAAAATGTCCTAACCAGACAAGGTTTGTACCAAATGACAGTCGTGTGCTGTGCCTGTACAAGGTCCGTACACTTCAAGGATATCTTTTATCGCTAACAACAATTTTTTTTCTTTACTGACAGTTTCACGCAATAGGACAGACAAGGGAGAATGTTCTTGTTGGATTTAACCTGAGGTCTTAAAGGAAGATTTGGAAGAAGAGATGCACAAAAAAATATACCTATCACCAAAGAAGATAGCTGAAACCCATTTTTATGTAATGCTCTAGCTATTAGCTATTTGAAGCCTTTTTACCATTTGAATATATCTGACTTTTCATGTAATTGTGTGTGCATGTGCGTGTGTGTGTGTGTGTGTGTGTGTGTGTGTTATTTCCACAAGCAGACAGCGGTGCACAACCACAATGGTCAACCACATTTATTTCACAGATTGCATGATTCAGTCAGCAGTTTGCCTCATTTCATGTGAGCTGTGCAGTTGCATGGTGTCAGGTGAATAGAGCTGCTAGCTTGTTCCTCTACTGGGCAATCCCTCCGAAGATATGGAGATGTGATGGAGCCATGTGTCCTTGTAGCACCCAATAATGTAATCATTTCCTGAAAATATAATAACTCCTGGAAATGTAATAAAATTTGCACTTGATTGAAAATGTAATAAAACCCAGTTAATGTAATAACTTGACCAATAATGTAATAAAACGTCCTGACTGATATTGTAATAACACTTTTACTGATAATGTAATACCTATTACATTGTTGGGAATTTATTATATTCTCAGGTGGGTCAAAATTTTTTCTTTGAAACTGATGATGTAATTCTGATGGATATGTAATAATATATAAAAAGTATGCTTTTTTCCTCGGAAATGTAAAGTGTGCAAGTATACGAAATTTTGTAATACTATTAGTGTCATGTTAGCCTACTATTTGACACTGGTTTCATACTGTCTGGAGGGGATTATGTGTTTGGTTGCGTGTGTGTGTGTGTCTGTCCACGGCTAATCTCGCAAACTACTGAACGTGTCAGCCTACAATTTTTTGTGCACAGTTATAACTGTATGGCGGGAAGAACCTCTTCTGGTTGCGGTGGTTAAAAACCTTTGGAAAACATTTGTTCTTGCTGTCGCCGCTCCCTCTCTTCAATCACTCTCTAGCTCGCTCGACCAACGCAGCGCTCGGTCGCTGCCCGATCCGAGTCAACCGTGCGCATATGCAACTCGCATCTACGGTTGAGTCAGATCGGGTAGCGATAGTGTTAAAACCAAAACTTTATTAATCCGAGTATGAGTCTTGAAAGTAAGTCGATCGTATTTCGCAGGCTAGCAAATTATTCACTGCCGATCTCAGCAAAGGAGAATTGGAGGAACACTGGATGAACCAAAAATAATTCACCTTATTCACCACGCCGCCACGCAGAAGTGCAATATCCCCCAATGTTAAAACACCGCCATAAAAACAGAATTTCAAGAGTAGGATTAATCACAGTCACAGCTGGACATCAAGTCAGTAGCTACAATAAAAATGGCTGAGCTACGTTTTCTTACCCTTGTTTTATGAATGAAAGTCAGTCAGCAGAGCGGACATTCACCCTCATTCATTTTATATCATGAAAACCACAAAGGTTAAACACATTTGCAGTCTTTTCTTACCGTTGATTTGTTGCTTTTAAAATGAATGAAAAATCAATCAGCAGAACTGCCATTCACCTTCATTTTATATCATTAAAACCACAACAGTTAAACACATTTGCAGTATTTTAATAAGGGCAATGAAATTACGGTAGCCTAATATCTGTCATTTCATGCCAGACTTGGTCCTTTTCGTCCGAGGGTCCACCTAGGAGGCTGGCTGCACATCCACAGACTGACAGGCAAAACATGTTTATTAGGTAGATTTTTGAGCTTGAGCGCGTGTGTGTTGACTTTTTTTTGTAGTATTTCCTGTTCAATTCACTTGGTGCTGCGCAAAACTCTTGGTATGGGCATGAAAAACACTGGTTTTTCTGTCTGTCTGTCCGTCCGTCCGTGTGCGTGTGTGTGTGTGTGTGTGTGTGTGTGTGTGTGTGTGTGTGTGTGTGTGTATATGTGTTTTCCCTTCTCCCCAGTAGGCGAAAAAAATGGGTGGTTTGGTGCCACGTCCAAGCACTGGAGAAGGGCCGATACATATGTCTGGCTGAGATCTGCACTCTACTGAGTGTACACTGTTGTTTGGAAATATAAAGTCTAGTTTTTATGTAGAATTTGAAATTTACAACTGATGGCAAGTAGTTATCAGGCAAAGATGCATTAAGTTAAAATCCTTATCAATGGGATATGAACCCACCCATATCCATGCTGATTGATCGTTGTGCAAGGATCATCCATTAGAACAGAGTGGCTCTTATATCGGATACCATCAGAAGATGATAAAAGCCGCAGAAGATGGCTAGTGTTACACGAGCGAGCGATGAAAGCAAAACAGTTGATTCCGTCTCCATGAAACATTCTTTTTCATCTGAGTCAACAGTGATTTTTATTGAATTAACTTTGCCTCGCCTGATCTTATGAAATTTCTGCATTCAAAAAGGGTTTCAAATCGAATTTGAAATTGAGAGAAAAGTTGAATGTAAAGGTATGATATTTTTGATTTTTTTTTTTTTTTTGGTGGTATGGTGTATAGTTTCATCGCATCTCATCATCAGCTGCTTCTCAGGGGTTGGTTCGCGGTGGCAGCAAGCTAAGTAGGGCACTCCAGATGTCCCTCTCCCCAGCAATGCCCTCCAGCTCCTCCTGGGGGATCCCAACGTGTTCCCAGGCCAAATTGGACATGTAGTCCCTCCAGTGAGTTCTGGGCCTACCCCGAGGTCTCCTCCCAGTTGGACATGCCCGAAAAACCTCCAAAGGAATGTGCCCAGGAGACATCTAATCAGATCCCCGAACCACCTCATCTGGCTCCTTTCGATGCGAAGGAGCAGCGGCTCTACTCCGAGCTCCCTCCGGATGTCCGAACTCCTCACCCTATCTCTAAGGCTGAGCCCACACATTTTTGGGCTCACTCATTTCAACTGCTTATATCTGCGATCTCACCATTTCCGTCACTGCCCGAAGCTCATGATCATAGGTGAGAGTTCAAACAAAGTGTATGGTATAGTGTATGGGCAATATAGTATATAAGCGGGCGTCCGGGTGGCGTGGTGGTCTATTCTGTTGCCTATCAATATGGGGATCGGTGGTTCGAATCCCTGTGTTACCTCCAGCTTGGTCGGGCGTCCCTACAGACACAATTGGCCGTGTCTACGGGTGGGAAGCCGGATAAGGGTATGTGTCCCAGTCGCTGCACTAGCGCCTCCTCTGGTCAGTCAGGGCGCCTGTTCAGTGGGGGAGGGGGAACTGGGGGGAATAGCATGATCCTCCCCTGCACTATGTCCCCCTGGTGAAACTCCTCACTATCAGGTGAAAAGAAGCAGCTGGTGACTCCACATGTACGGAGGAGCATGTGGTAGTCTGCAGTACAATTGGGGAGAACCCCCCCCCCAAAAAAAAAAAAAAGTAATATGGTATAATATATGGGCATAGGTTGTTGATTACTCAGCCATAACAAAACGCTGTGTAGTAGCAACATACCTGTTGTGCATACAGGCTTGCCTCAAATGTCCTGCTGTTCCATTTATTTTTTCAGTTTTTTTTTTTTATTTTTTCTTCTTTTGTTTTTTCTTTTTTCTTTGTGAGTGAAATTTTGTCAAATTTCTTTTGGCAGTGGTGCCAGGCATAACGGTGAACTTCTTGGTGACACAATGATTAATGTCCTTTATTTTTTACCAAAATCTGTTGACTGACATGGTGTATTGACACTGTTGTGGATCTTGAGGCTTTGAGGATACTGAGGAGTCTATTCATGCATTTTTCATTTGGCCGATGTGCTCTTTGCCTAATCATTGATCTCCTGTCAAATGATTGTCATTGTCTCCTCGGTCGGTAAAGTGCTACGGAAACCACCTGGATGGGTCTCTCTTTCTACCTCTGTAAGATCACGGTCCAGAGGTTGCATGACGTTGTTGCTCTTTCTGCCACAGTGGACCTCAAAAGATGAAGCCCAGTGCAGTGTCTTCTTTGAGTCCTCATTCAGTACTCTTGCATAAACTGGCAAATGGCTTACCCAGTTTACTCCTTCTAGCTCTAGGTTTAGCAACAACATCTTTTTATGCAACGATCGATACATGTGCTTGACTTTTCCTTGACTGAATGATAAGGGGCCCTTTGAATGATCTCCGCTTCAAGGGCTGCATGAGTTCTTTAACAGCGCCATGGAACTCTACGTTGGTCATGTAATATTTTAGGAGGACCATGTTCACTGTAGAAGACAAGTGTTTGGCTATTTCACTGTTACTTTTCCCTTTCAGTGGCTTAAGCGAGACATATCTACTGAAGACGTCTTGTGCCGTCAGAATATATCTGTATGTGGCTTTGCCATACCATACTCTGCATTTATTCATATTGACCAGATCAGTCTGGTGTCTGGTCTGTATGACTTTAGCCATGATTGGCTTCAGGATGGGCTTGTTCACAAATATGGCCTGAAGGTGTTGGTAATGTCTGGATGTATCTAGAGCATCCCCGAATCCTGTCCCCTAAGCCGTACCGTGAGTTTTCTTGGCTCAGAGCCTTTTGTTTCCTCTAAGCCTTTCATCAGCAGTGTTGGGATAGAGCCTTTCTGAACAACAATCTTCCCATTACAAATGACATTATGGCCAGCATTATCCATGGAAAACTGGTTTCTCTCTCTCCAAAACCCGATTATAGCATTGCGTTGTACTCGTTTGTCTTGCACCTGGGATATTGAACTCGCCTTTCAACAATTTGAGAATGACATTGTAGCTCTCCTCATCCAGGAGCAAAATCACCCCAAGCTTCATTGGGCTAATTCCCTGAAATATATATTTTAATGTCAGTATGTTTCATCTCTTCCTTTGCCTTAATGCAAACTGTTCTAAATACATTTGGCAGTGTGTTATCCAAACAACTTTTTACAGGCAGGCTTTGTATACAGACATAAACAATTGTGTGCAATTTATTTAATGTAAAGCTAACTCTTAATTCAATTAACTTCTAATTAGCATGTAACATGTTGAAAGAAATTAGCCTGTAGTCTGCCACATTATCATCATAACTTTTTCTGATATCATATAGAAAGTTTAAGCTATTTAAAGAAGTAGCCAAGCCTTGGCTAATGTGATAAGAAGTTAGCACCAACGAGCATTAACATCAACTTCTAACTAGCATGTAACACATGGTCAATAAAAAAAAAAAACTAGCCTGAAGCCTACTACTTTATCCTCATATCCTATCAAACTTTTTCTGATATCCTACAGAAATCTGCGCGAATGTGATGCTATGACATTTCATACTGTACCTTGCAAAGTGATCATTTCCTAAAGGAGAAAAATTCAATGCAGCGTATAGCTAGTGCTGGAGGTATTTTCAATTTAGCGCCAGTAGAGGTCCACCTAGTGGCCAAAATGATTGGCTGTTCATTATTCAGAAGTGACATAATAATCCTTTATGACCTGGTGGAACAAACATTTATGACTGGTTGTGTACGTTTAAGTCAGGTGTCATGTAGTGCGTATGTAGGTGTTATGAATGCTCATGTATACCCCCTTCAAATGAAGTGTTACCGAAAGTTGGTTTGTTGGATTGTGGTTGTTTTCATGAGTCAGTATTTTGCTGGAAATCTGTGGTACGGAGGGGGAAGAGGAAGGTTTAGGGAATAGTTACCTGGGGTCTCCAGCGCAGCTCTGAAGCTTATCTGACCTGGCATTCTGGATCCTTGCATATGGTGGTCTCCCAAGGAGGTAGGCCATCACCCACTCAAAAAGACCAGGATGTAGCTACATGTCCCTGAGTTTCTGCCCGTGTGCATCTGTATGGTGCTCTAAGTCTGCACTCTAACTTAATAGTCATCCTTTCATTTCAAATCCAATGTATATAACATTCTTAAATTCTTAAAACACAAAAAACGGACTCTGGACTGAACATGAACATAGTATTACATTAGCTGTCAAAAGTATTACGTTATCAGTTTTGAAAAAAAAATGACCCACCTGAAAATGTGATAAATTACAAATAATGTAGCTACACAAATAGGTATACCTAGATAGGTATTACATTATCAGTGAAAAATGTATTACAGTATCAGTCAGAACATTTTATTACATTATTGGTCAAGATATCACATTATTGAGTTTTATTACATTTTCGATGAAGTTAAGGGCAAATGTTATTACATTTTCCAGAAGTAATTCTATTATTAGGTGCTACAGTCCTTGTTGTGTATGAGACTGTGAAGGGAATGAATGTATTCTCTGTGTGAGGATGTGCGCTCAGCCCGAGTCACTGGGGATGTTATTACAAAGTCATAGGGTGCAACCGTGAAAACATGCATGCTGCTGTATGTATGTATGCACTGTAAATGCAAATGCATCTCTGTAGTCATATCTTTATCTTTTGGACACATGGCTGTGCATGCACACACCCAATCACAAATGCCTTTGCATTCACATACCTTAACAGACAAACATAAAATCTTGTGTGTGTGTGCGCCACACACACACACACACCAGTCTCCTGCTAACTAGGCTGTGGGTTCTTCCAGTCTTACCTTGCTTCCTGTCTCTGTATAGTGTCTAGTGGCAAAGGTAGTCCCTCAGGTGTCCGGGACAGCTTTGCCAAGATAAACCATGCAAAGCCCCAGACTCATAAATCAACCCAGACTCACTTTGTTTCTCTGCACATACTGGTGCATGCACGCATAATTTGTGCACATGTGCTCATGAAATTTTGATACATTTGTGCATGTGTGTATGCCCTAATACATTTTTGGGCATGTTTATGGTGGCTTGTATGCATACATAATGCATGTGTTGGTAAAACTCACTTAAAAGTCTATGCATGTCTTGGTGCAGTTGTATGTTTGTGTATAGTTATGCATACAGGGTGGGTTTGCCATTAAATTCTTTGCCCAATGTGTCAAAATTCCTTGAAAGTGTGCGCGTTTATTCATTCAGAATAAGTTGTGGATGTACTGTATGTAACGACGCATAACACGTGCTGTTTCATGAGATCTTTTTTGTCAGTTTGAACACTTGTTACGCTTTGTGTTTGTACATACATGTGTGCATACACGCTGTCAGCATACTAAAGGAACTGAATTGGAGAGAGGGGGAGAGAGCAATATAGTGAGTGAGAGAGAATGTGGGCTAATAGGACAGTGTAGGCCTCTAGGGACAAGTGCAGCTTGTCAGCCAGCTGCTGAATAACTGACCAGTAGGGGCTGCTGTAGGGCCAGGATTGAGCCGACTGTTTGTGTGTTTGTATACCTGTTTCAGCTTGTGTTCATATGTGCAGTGTTAAGCTACCATTGCCTTGGTGTGGCAGCAGATTTACTTGATATTTTCCTCTTTCGTTCAATTGTAAAAGCTTTGCTCTCTCTCTTACTGTCTCTTTCTTTCTCTGTCTCTGTCCCCCCTTGCTGTCTTTCTTTCTCTGCCCCTCTCTATCTCTCACCTTTCTTCTCTCTCTTAGCTAATTTGTTATTTTTTCTTCCTCTACCTCTCAGTCCCATCTCGCGCTCCGTCACCCTTTTGCTTTTTACCTGTCACTCTCTCCCCCACCTCCTTTCATCTTCTCGAGGCGTGCACACTGCTCTCCGTCTCTCTCTCTCTCTCTCTCTCTCTCTCTCTCTCTCTCTCTCTCTCTCTCTCTCTCTCTCTCTCTCTCTGCACTGCTCTCTTCTTGTTTCTCTCCGTTTTTTCATCTCTCCCTTCTGTCCCTTCATCTGTCCACCCGGCTCTTTTCCCTTTTCCCTCTTGAACCATCTTGCTCTCTTCACTCACATCTCTCTCTCTCTCTTTCTCTCTCTGTCAGTCCCTCCATCCCTGTCTTTCTATTTCTGTCCTTCTGTCTGCATCTCTTACTTGCTGCGTCCAAATCTTCTAACCGCCTTCCTTTCTTTCGCCACACCAGACCCCCCACATCAGCCCTTTTATAGCGCTACTCTCCAACTCCTCGCCTCCTCTGATCATTCGGTTTATTTCTCTCTTTCCTTTCACTTTTCTCCCTCCTTCCCTCCCCTCCTCTAGTCTTTGAGTTTTAATATGACAAAGAGCTGCTGGGCCCAGGGAGCCCTTCCAGCTGGGTAACACAGAATGAAAGAACACAAGGAGGGAAAGAAAGGTGGAAAAATAGAGGGAAGATGAAAGACATGGTCTCTCCCCTGAGGGTACATACCTGGGGGGGGGGGTTGCCTGCACTCCAGGCTTTGTACACACGCACACGACATTGACACACACACACGTGCCAACGGCTACCAAAGACTAATTACAGCTGAAACTGACCTGATCAAGTCGGACAGATGGTACGGTTTTTTTTTTTGGTTTTTTTTTTTAAGATGCAAAGCAACTCAGTGACCTGCAGAGGAACTCAATCACTCACATACTCGGGGAACTGGTCCGTTTTTAAGTGGAGGGCTGGTGCAGAGACAACCAGACATTTGGAAGAATGCAGGGCACTAAAGTTTAAAATGCAGTTAGCAAGGCTTGGAAATGAAAGCGACCAAATTACAGAATTAAATTTGAATAATGAACATTTAACAAGTGCAATGTAAAGATGAACATCTTAGTGTTTAGCTATTTGCAAATCCTGCGCAGATGGATTATACCGCTTTTCCTCCACTTCAACCTGCTTGCAACTCTTTAGTGGAATATGCCCTCATAAACCTACTGAACACATACAGTATGAAACCGTGTCTACTGGAAACCTTTCAGAGAAACCCCAGGAAAGCTAGTGCTGCAGGTGCAGGGAGGAGATATACGATGGATGGTTGTTGCTACGCAGTGAGACAAGTTTCACAGCAAAAGAAATATCCCTCCTGCTTTGTGTTTGTTCATATAGTGATAATACACAATTAAAATGTCAAATATAGTGATTTTCTGTTATCAACACCATCGGTCCCTCTTGTCTGTCAACCTGGTTGGTTGGTGGAACTACAAGTGACATTAATGAGTGGTATGCTTTAATAAATTTGAGATTGTTCCAACTTTAGAAATAGATTAAATGTTCATTGCAGTACATTTACAAAAAAAAAAAGAGGTCAGGTGAGAAGTGCTCAAAGCGCAACATTTCCATAGAAAACAATGTCTAAAAATAAATAATAATTCGGGAGGTCTTTTTAGTTCAGGTCTCCGGTAGACACAAGGCCCAAATTCACCAAATGCTTATTTTACTTGTTAACTGTAGTGCTTTGCATCTTTGACGGTGTTTCCTTGTTTACCTCGTGAGCTGCCACTTCAAAAGACAATATGGTCGTAGTCCACCTGTTAAAGAGAGAATTTGAACACACATGCATACATGCGCGCACACTCACAAGCGCACAAAGAGAACAAAGATACTATCGCTAAACCGTTAGCGCTCCACAGGTTTGCCATTAGTGCTTTGAGAGCTAGCGCTGGATGAGGACACTGGTGGATGAAAGCGGGGAAGAACAGAAAGATAGTCTATTGAAGGAATGAAGGGTTTATCAGCCGTCTCCATGCTGATCAAGGACGTGCTGCCGAGATGAGAGCAGCGTGTGTAGGCCTTTATCAAAAAAGAATCTATGGGCTCTGACACAGTAGCGTGGCGCGGCGGCCCAGGTTTGCGCTGCACTCGCTGAGGTGATTGTCGGTGTCTGGCGTGCAGTGGCAGCTGCTGAAATCCTCCTCGCGGAAGAGCACCGGAGCCCGTGGTTAGCGGGATTACAACCTGCTCACGGCCCAGTGTGTCTTTTCCTTTTGAAGGGTCCTTGAGCGAGTTGCAGAGTTTCCGTCGAATCACGGGAGTGCTGCAAATGGGGAGGGAAAAAGAAGAGAGGGAACGTGTTGTTTCTGGTCTGTTTTAGTCATTGACCGGCATTTTTACTGGCCAGTAGTGCGGCTCACATGGTTCAGGAAGTTCCACGGTGAGTTGACATATTATTTAAATGTTGAAAGCAAACTTGTTGAATGTTGGTTGAAATGTTATGACAGGCTGTTTTGTCAGGTCCTTAACCAGCACTTCATCTGCGGTTTTCATAAATGAAGCAGACACATCGGTTAACTGTGTTGATTAAAAACTGGTTCTGCCTCCCTGATCATCATTTTTCCTTTCCCTGGTCAGAATTGAAGGTGAATTTTGCTTCTTTCGTCAAGAGTTTCTGTCGGTGAAATAAAATAAAAATCACCTCAGTCGCCCGAGACGAGACATTTGATTCACAGAGGGGCCATGGTTTAAAAACACATAATTCATCAGCTCAACAGATGTGATACATACATGCAAGAAGAGAAGAGACAGCTTATTAAAACCAGCGATGGAATCAATAGGCTGTTAAAGACTGACACATACACTGATGAGCCAAAACATTATGACCACTCACAGGTGACCTGAATAACATTGATCATCTCCAAACAAGGGCATGTGTCAAGGTCTGGGTAGATTAGATGGCAAGCAAAAAAATCAGTTCTCGTAGTCAACGTGTTGGATGCAGGAGTAAAGACCTGAGCGGCTTTAACAAGGGCCAAATTGTTATGGTCAGACGACTGGGTCAGAGCATCTCTTAAACGGCAAAGTTTGTGGGTGCTCCCAGTCAGCAGTGGTGAGTACCTACCGACAGTGGTCTGAGGAAGGACAAACCACAAACCAGCAACAGGGTGTTGGGCGGCCAAGGCTCATCGATGTGTAAGGGCAACGAAGGCTATCCCATCTGGTCCGAACTGACAGAAGGTCTACTGCAACACAAGTCACAGAGAATTTTAATGATCATTATGGGAGAGATGTGTCACAACACACAGTGCATCGCACCCTGCTGCTTATGGTGTGTATCCGCAAACTGGTCAGAGTGTCCATGATGACCCCTGTCCACCATCAAAAGCACCTACAATGGGCACGTGAGCATCAGAACTGAACCATAGAGCAGTGGAAGAACGTCGCCTGGTCCAAGTCTGGTCCATGGCGGCTCCACCTCGCAGCTTACAGTTCTTGAAGGAGCTGCTGCTAATCTTTTGGTGCCAGATACCACAGGACACCTTCATGGGTCTTGTAGAGATCATGTGTCGATAGGCCAGCACTGTTTTGGCTGCATATGGAGGACGAACAGCATATTATACAGATGCTCATAATGTTTTGGCTCATCAGTGTGTCTCATCCCCTTGTCATGTACTACACAGGCACCTACACACAGATACACCAAGGTCTGAAGAGTAAACGTTTTCTCGTAATAAACCAATAAATGTGTCTGTGGGAACTAAAACTGAGGAATCAAGATCTGAAATGAAGTATCTATTAAAAAAAGATGCAAAATGATCGATTGCATTTATCTATTTTAGATATATTGAGTTATGGACCTGAGGCAGTGTTTTTCTTATTTATACCTCTACTGTAGTCGGGGAGAATTCTGCAAGTTTCTGACTGCAAAGCCAAAGTTTCAAGGATGATTTATGAAGTCAACAGAGAAATACAAGTTCATCTGTTCAGTGTCAGCTGATGGTTGAAAGTACGCATGACCCATCTCCTGTTTTGTATTGAAATGCACAGCTATGTGCGTCTGCGTAGCGTAGCGGTCTGTTCCATTGCATACCAACACGGGGATCACCGGTTCAAATCCCTTTGTTACATCTGGCTTGGTCGGGTGTCCCTATAGACATAATTTGCAGTGTCTGCGGGTGGGAAGCCAGATGTGGGTATGTGTCCTGGTCCCTGCACTAGCACCTCCTCTGGTTGATCGGGGCACCTGTTCAGGGGGAGGGGGAATGGGGGAATAGCGTGATCCTCCCATATGATACGTGCCCCTGGTGAAACGCCTCACTGCCAGGTGAAAAGAAGCGGCTGGTGACTCCACATGTAATTGGGTAAGATACAATTGGGGAGAAAAAGGGGGGAAAATTTCCACAAAAAAAAAGAAGAAGAAATGCACAGCTATATAGGTGGTCTGCAATCTAATTGGAGGTACAGCATTCACTACTGTAGACTAACACAAAAGGGAGGGGGGTTAGAGGAGAGTGAATGAGAGAGAGAAAGACATGGAGGAAAAGAAAAGTGTTTTCTCCCCGACTTGTTGAAAGGCGGACTCTGCCTCTCAGCTGGATCCACTGCAGGTCTGGCTGTTCAGGATAATAGTCTTCATTCTGACAACTTCACCTCACTCCGTGTGTGGGCAGGTGTGTTTATCTGCACGTGCATCTGTGTGTGTGTGTGTGTGTGTGTGTGTGTGTGTGTGTGTGTGTGTGTGCGCGCGCGCGCGCACGTGCATATATAGAATATTTTGACAAATACACACACTGACCATGTTACACTAATGTGCACACTTGTGCATTAGTGTGCTCTCCCATGTGTATACACCTGTGCGTTGTGTTTGTAACACTAGTGTCTTAATGCGCTGTTACTGTTGTCAATGTGTGTGTGTACGTGTTAGTGTGCACTCTGTCAGTGAGTATATACAGTATGTTATTGTGTGTTACTTTTTATGATAGGCTTGGGCGATTGGACGAATATATTGACGTTCGATGATTGGCTGAGTCCAATTGGCGGTTGTTGTTTGGGGGGGAGTTGTTTTTTTGTTTTTTGGGGGTTTTTTTGGCACGATTTTTGTCCTTTCATTTTGCTAATTTAATGGTCTGCCTCCTCGAGAATTCAACTCGGTAAATAATTAAGCTGTAAAGCGCAATTCAGAGTGGGCACGACTAGGAACTGGCAGTTGGAGTTGGGGCCATATGCATGTTCTTGTTGCACTGATAATTGCAATTGCCGATTGTTGGGCTGACGATGGCCGGTAGGAAAACATTGATTTATCGCCCAACCCTACCTTGTGACACTTTTGTGTAGCTGTTGTGTGTGTGTGTGTGTGTGTGTGTGTAAGGACTCTAGTCACCATTATGTTGAGCCCCGTACCTCTCATAGGGGTAATTCTAGTCAGCTGTGTCTGTGATATTTTGCACTGTTGGGGGCTCCACAGGGATTTTATCTTGGTAAACGGGTGCTTGCGATAACTACCTTTGTGACCAGTCACTGTCCGTGCATCTTTCTGTCACCTGTTTGTTTTATTTAGGCCAGATTTAATCGCGTTAGATCCAATGAGGGAGTAGTCCCACACGACTGGTATAAAAACCTGCAAAGTCAACGGAAGTTAACATCAGTGTTTTCCTGTAGCGTCCCACACTCTAAAACCCGTCAGTAATTTATATTTTTCTTCTTATTGTTTTTTTTCCCCCCCTCTGTGGGTCATTATATAAGGAATGTTATTTGTTTTTGCCTCAGCCATTCAAGTGTTGTGGACGGGGGAGTCGGCTGTGGGATTCGCAGCGGAGGTCTTAAACGAGTCCACCGTGTTTGCAAAGTGGTGCTCTTTAAAATCAACTGTGTCACGGTTAATGGAACCAGACCAATCGCTAATCTGGAAATTGCCCTTTTAAAAAGAGGGGAGGGTTTTGTTTCTTTTAATCCAGCGGTTCTCATGATTTTTAGGTCAGTTGTTAGTAGTTAAGTTATGGTTTGCGTTACAGGAAGTAAGCTAATCCTGGTGATGTTTGTGCGTGGGAGTGCGTTTGTCTGTTTGCGGATGTAGTCTTGCACGACCAAACTTCTGTGAAGATTGATGTAGTCCACAGTTTTGTCTTGCTTTTTGTCCTGCATGACTGTAGTATGAACATGCTCACGGCTTAGCAACGTGTATTGACTTAACTTGATTCTAGTGCTGTTCTGTAGAGTTTATTATGTTGCTCTATTTTTCGAATTGTTCTTTTATTCTTTTCTCCTGCTTTCTAAAATTATTTTTCATTTTCCATTTAATCTGTGGCTGGAACAATATGGTTTTAATCCAGACTTCGTTTTAATTGTCAGAGTTGTCTGCAGTAATAACGCTGGGTAGATATGGAATGGCTATACAGAACTAATGCGGGAGAGATGGACCACCACTGACCCCCCCCCCCACTTCTGTCTCCTACACTAATGCACAAACAATCCTAAATCTTCATCACTGAAAGTTGAATCAGTTCATCTGGACACTATTTGCCAATCCTTGGGGGAATAGTTGAAATCACAGCAACGGAAGAGGTCACTTAGATGAGCGATGAAACATTTTTGTCAATAAACGTTGTGTCCAGATGAACTGATTCACCTTTCTGTGCTTTCCTTACCTGCATTATTGAGCATGCATAAAGACAAATCCTAAATATTCCTACCGCTCTTTCTCTCAGCCACACATAATGGATAATAAACACACATGCCGCATGTACAGTTAAGTTATTAAGTTTCCTTTATTAATCCCCTTGGGGAAATTCAGTTACTGCAAATTGACCCATCCTGGCTGTGATGTGTGTAGCTAGAAGCAGTGGGCTGCCGCCTTCATGCTGTGCCCGGGGACCAACTCCAGTTCTGTTTCCCATTGCCTTGGTCAGAGACACAGATGAGAGTATAAACCTGAACATGCATGTTTCTATTGATGGTGGGGGAAACCGGTGCACCTGGAGAAAACCCATCACAGACACGGGGAGAACATGCAAACGCCACACAGAGGACAATCTGGGATGATCCCCAAGGATGGACAACCCCGGGGTTTGAACCCAGGACCTTCTTGCTGTGAGGCAACAGCGCTGGCCACTGTGCCGCCTAAGCAAGAATGCATGATATATAATAAACATGCACAACATGACTCATTGGATGTTCGAAACTATTTGGACAGCCGAAGTCTGTGTGTGTTGGAGGCAGGCCTACGTCAACGTTAGGCCTGACTCTGGCTGATATCTTTTCCAATTAGCTGTCCACACCAGTGAAATGCCACAGGGCCTCTGACAACCACGCAGAACTCAGCGGAGGCAAAAAGGTAGTGTTAAAGACGTCATTAGCCAGAGGGAGGGCAGTTTCTGGGAAAAAAGAAATAAATGTGGCTTTCCATGGTGTTACGCTCTGAGCCTTGCATTAAGTGTTTACTTGTATTTTTCGTGGTTTAGTACACCAAGCTTATTCTATTCATTCTAGGTCACCCTGAATAAGCATTCAATTTCTCAAAATGTAGTCTAATGTTCAAGTTTGGTTTTAATAAACACATTTTCTGTATCAAACACACTTTGTGTTGTAGAGCTGAGTCGCCATTTACATGGGACCATAGTTCCACTTTGAGCGATACTACCAGTACTCCTGGGGGATTTCATCAGTGGGAAGTTTCTTTAAAATGGCTTATTTTCACAATTAGGCTCCTGTTGTTTACTGCTGCGGAGAAAATTGCCACACAGATAGTTACTTCACCCTGTTTATATCCACCGCCCCTATCTCCACCTCCTTCTCCCACACTGGTTGAGGTGGACAGCAGAAATTGCGGTTGAATTAAGTGCATCGTGATAGTGGAGCCAGCGTAATTTAAAAAGTGGTGGAAATGTTATTTTTCAGCAGTGTTATTACTCCACTCTGGGTAGTATGTGAATATACAGGGTGCTGCTGGCTCCAGCGGCACATGGGTCAACATGTAAGACATGTTGTACCCATCTGTTTGTTGCACTTCATTTACAGTAACATGTTACATATTCATATAACAGTAACACCCTCCTCTCTCTTCCTTTCTTTTCTCTATTTTCTGCACTCTATCTCCCTCCCAATAGTTATCCCTCTTTGTGCATCCGTCACCACCACACACACACACACACACACAATTTGTCCTCCCCCGATGCCAACATGGATAAGGGCCTCAGGCAATGAAGCTTGAGTTATCGACAGGACCAGCCGCCTGTCCGGGATCCCATTATCCGAGTGTCTTCAAAGGAGGCTAATTGAATTAGCACGCGGGTTGCAAATTGAAAGCTTGCGTTAAATGATACATTGTAGTTACGTGTGTATGAAAAAAATCTGCCACGGCTGCCCCCACCATACCCACTAAAATTGACCATAATGCTGGCGTTTTTTGTTTTCCCCTGTTTACCCTGGTCATTTGCTTAACACAATTTGGAGTAAAATTGTAGACTTTATTACATTTTCAGCATTTAGCCTAGTAGAATAAACCTCTATTCTTTAATTTCTTAAATTACCAAGGTTGCAAGCAAGCAGTTTTAAGGGCTGCATGATCGCAGTTGCAGTAAGTGTGTACTGCAATTACCAGCGTGTAAAGTGGCCTACTGTCTGAAAGTTGTGTAGACACGAGAATAAAACCCAGTTGAAAATAAACGAGAGGGATCACGAACAAGCACCCAGGTTAACACAAGAATCAGCACAGACAGTCATGGACATCGTAATTTGGATTATCACAGATATCTCCATGTGTGAAAGTTCCTTTGTGAATTTTTAATTTTTTTTTCAATTTCTTTCTTTTTCTGTTCTTTTTTTAAAGTGAGACCATTTTTTCCCATTGTACTTTCCAGCCTCTCATTTTAAAGGTACCCAATTTTCCTTGTAAGCATGCTCGGTTTTGTTTACATTCAGAATTTCTCACCAAAACACGTCGTATGTGCCCTCACAAGTCATTTCCAAAGGCTTACTTGTAATGTTTTTAAAGCGGCATTATTTACGACCGCTGACGTTCTTCTTCTGTCCTTTTTGTTGTTGGATTGTCACGTGACATCGGCACGCTACTGCCACCAACTGTAGACTTGGGTGTGACGAGTGAAACAAGTGTAAAACGTCAGTCACTTTTTGTTTGACTGACATCAGGTCTGAGGGAAATACACTTTTTCATTGTTGGCTATCAGGCAATTTGTGGTGTGGCTAGCAACAAAATTTTTTCAGCCAAGGCAATATCATAAAAAGTTAGTGATGATACACCCGGCTAATGCCAGCTGCTGTTTGTTGTTCAAGTATGTAAATGAACCTATTTAGTGTTACTGCTAATTACTTTCCTGACCAAAACATGTGTGACATTATTCTATGTTGGTTTTATGGTGCTCAACAAAATCTAAATATATCACCTACCATTCGTATGCACTCGTGTAATGAATGGAAGATCGAAAAAGCTGTTCATCATTAGCACAGATTATCTGAGTTTAAATGATATAACAAAAAATGTGCGTTATATAGGTGTCTCACAAACTTGTGATGTAAAGTATGATTTTACTTGCCCATACACGTTATTTGCACTCACATCTACATGCATTTATTTTGCATTTAGATATTTATAGATATTTATTTCAACAATTCCCTATTTTTCCTTCTCAGGATTTGGTCTTGAGGATGCCTGGGGCTGAAATCAGGAAAAACTTTCTAAGAGATGCTGAACGTAAGCCAGGACTTGCTCTATCTACTCTTTTATTTTCGTCCCTCTATATTACAGTCAGGGTTTTATTTCTTTACCTTTATGGCAGCAGCTTCGCTCTTGGAGGTCGCCAGAATTCTCTTGTTGGTGTTCTTTTTCTTTTTTGCGGGGAGGGGGATCCCCCCCCCCTTTTCTCCTTGGTTGTATCCAGCCAATTACCCCACTCTTCCGAGCCACCCCGGTCACTGCTCTACCTGCTCTGCCGATCCGCATGCCAATATATGTGGAGTTGCCAGCTGCTTCTTTTCACCTGGCAGTGAGGAGTTTCACTAGGGGGACGTAGCGCATGGGAGAATCAGAGAATCCGTTCCCTTTCCCCCCCGAACAGGCGCCCCAACTGACCAGAGGAGGCGCCAGTAAGGCGACCAGGACACATACCCACATCTGGCTTCCCACCTGCAGACATGGCCAATTGTATCTGTAGGGATGCCCGACCACGTCGGAGGTAACACGGGGATTCGAACCGGTGATCCTCGTGTTGGTAGGCAACGGAATAGACCGCTACGCTACCCAGACGCCCCGATGTTCTTCTATTTCTTCGTATTTCCTGGATGCATGTTGATGTGGCTCGATTTCCAGTTTGGTAGTTTCTCTTCTTCCTGTTTTTACCACAGATATGTGGAACACATCACCCTGAGCTCGTGGCGTGCATGTCCATCCTTGTGTGCATGCTGGAAGAACATGTGATACAAAATTACAGGGGCCCGCTGCTTTGTAGGTGCCACAAGTGGTAAAGCTACATTGGTTACCTTTAATTTCTTTAATAACAGTGTGTACAGTAAAAACAAAGTGTAGCTCTGTATAAGGGATGTTGGCATTAGTGGATTCTAATGCTACTGATTCCCTTCTTAAGAATGTTATCAGGTTGATACCACTTTTTGTGTGTGTTTGTGTGCGTCCCTCATAGTCTTTGTTGGCTTTGTTCATCAAATGAAACGTCCGAGGCCATCCGCCCAGTGATGGCTGATCACCGCTCTTACTCTCAAAGGATGAGGGTGAAATAACCAAAGAAAACGAACTCAATTAGGCAGCGCTCCTCATCCCCTTACGTATGCTGCCTGTTATCGATCCAACCTGCCTGACGCAATGAAGTCCACATTAGTGACCGCCTGGGCGGTCTCAGATCAACGCGTCGAGTACTATCAGTGAGGGATTCGCTGGCAATTTGAAGCCAGGCCTTTTGTGAAGACTGCAGATTGGACAGCTGGAACATTGTGTGTGTGTGTGTGTGTGTGTGTGTGTGTGTGTGTGTGTGTCACACCTCCCCAGAAATGGATCAGATTCTAGCCTTTCCAGAGGCTCTTCCTGAAAGCGATCACGCACCCACTGACCCAGAATCTGTCTCTACCTCTTGGGTCGCTCTTTCTCTTTCTCCCTTTGTTTCTCTATCTCTCTCGTCACTGTTTTTCTTCACTCTCCTGCATCCTCAATCCCCTGCTCTTTCATTCGTTTTCTTTCTCTTCGTCCATCATACTCGAGAACTCCCTCTCGTTCTCTGTCACCTTCTCCATCTCTTCCTCCCTCCTCTCCCATATCTCCGGCTGTCTTCGCAGTTCTCTCTCTGGGCCCATATGGAGTGCACAAAGGGAACTTTGGGCGAGGGGTCAAGGGTTAAGGCTAATTTATCGTTCCTGTTGTAGCGTCCCATCCGGTTGTGAAGTCACTGTGGAGAGGAAGCTATAGGATGGCCATGTGGAGCAGCACCGCACAGTAGACGTGAACCAGTTAACAGTGACAGATGTCTTTGTGTGTGTCAGTGTTTGTGTGTGTCGAAGTGAGAACTTTTGTGCTTGAGTGCCTGTGGAGGTTATATATGTGTGAGAGGACTAAATGACGAGACAGAAACATAAAAAAGTATATGGGTAAGAGGGACCTTGTTTTTTATTCATTATTTAAGGACGTTCATGTATGCTAGTCCTTCCAGATTGTGCGAAATACCCATGGGCATGCAGAGGGGGATTTTATATATATATATATATATATATATATATGTGTGTGTGTGTGTGTGTGTGTGTGTATGTATATGTATGTGTATGTATGTATGTATGTATGCATATATATCTAATGCGTCCCCCCCCCAGAAACCATCAATGGTGTAGATAAAAGTGCTCAACAAATGAGTGGAATATTAAGATAGATGTAGGAAAAAAAAACTTCAGTGCATTTCAGTACAAGCTTGTTTTGTGCGTCGCGCACTCACTCAATCACATTGGCAGCTGATGAGTGCGCGACGCACGAAACAAGATTGTACCGAAATGCATTAAAGTTTTTTTCCTACATCTATCTTTATATATATATATATGTATATAGCGTTTTTTTCCAAAACCTTTAATGGTGTTATAAGTACTCAACTAAGGAGGAATGGAATATCAACACAGATACAGGAAAAAAAAGTTTTAATACATTGCAGTACAGGCCTGTTTTGTGCGTCGCACACTCATCAGCTACTCATCAGTGTGTATATATATATATATATATATATATATTATATATATACACACACACACAAAATGGAAACCTTCCAAGTGATTGTCCAGTTATGTCTGGCAGGAAAGAGTGGGGGCAGCACTTCATTAAAGTGCAGCACAACCAACCAACACACACACACACACACACACACACACACACACACACACACACACACTAGTGCAGACCACTTCATTTGGTCTGAGTGACAGAAAGGACAGGCCTCAGTGGATTCTCCTATTAATTTTTAATGAGACCCTGGTCCTGCTCGCGTGTCTCTCTCTCTCTCTCTCTCTCTCTCTCTCTCTCTCTCTCTCTCTCTCTCTCTCTCTCTCTCTCTCTCTCTCCCCCTCTCTCTCTCTCGCACTCACAAAACACTTTTTCTGAAAGCAGCACATCCAGGAAACAAACAATGACTTGGCTGAAAAAACACATAGGTTGGCCAGCAAGCCTTCCCTATACATGCCTGCCTGTCTGCCCCTGAACCATTAACCCCCCAACACAGCCCTGAATTATTTATGCTGCTCCCCGTCTGCCCTGCCCACTGCCAGCGATGGGAATGGGCGATGTCTCGATAGTTCAGAGAAGTGGCACAATGCCTTTCCAGCTGCCTGCGTCAGAACCTCTGATAGGAAAGCGCAGTGAAGGCTGACTGCTCCATCTATCAGCTGGAGTTGTTGTTAATGTTTGTCTTGGAGGAGGCAGACCATATTTCATTCATAGCCGATACTTGAGTTTTGATTATGTCCATAAAGTGACTTGGATAGGCCTGATCTCTTCTCTCCTCTCCTCTTCGCTCCACTCTTCCTTCATGCAGTTGTTTTCCAGTGTTTTCCAGTGTTTTATCAGTGTCATCATTCAGAGATGGACCTGTCGATGCTATTTAGCAGCCTTAGGCTGTGGGGCTGTCACAGTTCTTTCTCTTCTCTTTACCAAAGTCACTTGTTTCATTCATTCATTCATCATCCAAACCGCTTATCCTTACTCAAGGTCGTGGCGATGCTGGAGCCTATCCCAGCAGTCACTGGGCAGCAGGCAGGGAAACACTCTGCTGGACAAGCCGCCAGTCCATCACAGGGCCGACACACACAGACACACACACACACACGCACCTAGGGACAATTTAGTATGGCCGATTCACCTGACCTACATGTCTTTGGACTGTGGGAGGAAACCGGAGCACCCGGAGGAAACCCACGCAGACACGAGGAGAACATGCAAACTCCACACAGAGGATGACCTGGGTCGACGGTTAGACAACCATAGGGCTCAAACCCAGGACCTTCTTGCTGTGAGGCGACCGTGCTAACCACTGCGCCACCGCGCTGCCCTCACTTGTTTTAATGGAGAAAAAACATTGTTCATAATGGTCCTCATATTAGCTTCCTTCTACCTGTATCACCTTGTCGTTCCACTCAACAGGAAAGCCCCTTGAGCCTGAGACTATGCCAAGTGGATCCAGGAGTTACCTTCATGCAAACATGCATGCATCTGTGTGTGTGTGTGTGTGTGTGTGTGTGTGTGTGTGTGTGTGTGTGTGTGTGTGTGTGTGTGTGTGTGTGTGTACAGTAAAGGTGTTCATACCAAGATGCACCCAGACATATTAAAACTCCCAGTCATACACTCATTCTCTTATTTTCTCATTTGACACCTCTCTTTTCATTGGCTGCCCCCTCTCCCTCTCTCTCTCGTTCGCGCTCGGAGTTACACACACATGCACAGTTATCACCTTCTCATCCCTCCATCCCCCTCTCTTTCCAATTAACTCAGACATTTGCTCTCTCTCTCCCTTTATTCTCTGATGCTAAGACCCGCACATTGTTTCTCATTCATCTTTCTATACCTGCTCCCCTTCCTCTGACACCACGGCTTCTGATACCCAAATGCTGCTGAACACACACACACACACACACACGCACACATACAAGAACCCACTCTTCTCTCCCCGCAGGCTGTAGGGGTTGAATTGTGTAGTCAGACAAGCTCACTGTGTGACTCAGTCTGGCTCCTTAGAGATGGCATGCATTGAAATAAGGGGTTCGGAGAGACGGCGCCGTGCGCAGTGATGAATGCCCATCTCATGAGCTCCTCTTCAGATAGTGGGAGAGCCGCTTCTCTCTCCCATCAACAGCCTTCTGCAGCTCCTTCTCTGGTGTTGAATATTGAATAGTGTTAGATGTGTTTCTGAGGTGCTTTGAGTTGTTACTGTCTCTATACTTGCCTGTCTCCTTATCTGGCCCCTTTGTGGGCTTTATATTTTGTGTGTGTGTGTGTGTGTGTGTGTGTGTGTGTGTGTGTGTGTGTGTGTGTGTGTGCAGTGATGTTTGTGTGAGAATGTGCTCATTGATTTTTATATACTCTTATCTTTCCGCAGTGAGTGATGTATCTATATTGTGTGTGTGTGTCTGCGTGCATGTGTGTACACACAACTGTACACATGTTGAGCCAAGTTCACACATACTTGTGTCGACATAGGTGTGCTTTCAATTTTTTATCTCTTCATAAGGGTTCATACTAGCGTGTGTATGTACATTTCATGTGCTGTCTTTTGACCCTACATGCACACAAACACCTTCTGTCACA
Source organism: Lampris incognitus (assembly GCF_029633865.1). NCBI lineage: Eukaryota > Metazoa > Chordata > Actinopteri > Lampriformes > Lampridae > Lampris > Lampris incognitus. Next base: position 26,184,610 of record NC_079224.1, read on the forward strand.
CATCTTCACTGCCCCCAATCTCAAAGCCGATTTCTCTTCAGTTTACCTGCTTCATTTCTATGCTGACAGTGCATGGTACCTGAAAACAGCAGGTGTCTGCCCCTCAATAGAACTATGGCAGCTGATAGTGCAACCATAGCCATAGCGTACACACACACACACACACACACACACAGTCACCAGTGCCTCAGTGTATGTCCCTGAGGTACCCTGGTGCTCCTGGTGTCATGGCAGCCATACAGCAGCCACGGCAACGGCAGGCTAATTTTCATACTGATGAGGTGGCTGCTCGCTGCGGCTGGTTGCCAGGTAGACCTGAGCCTTCTTGTCTCTGCTCTCTCCTCTCTGGTGTCACCATGAAATTTTAATGACCCCCCCCTCCTTTTCTCCACTTCTCATTTTTCTTATCTTTCTCTCCTGTGTCTTATGTGGGTGTGTGTGCATCTATGGATATCATGAGACTCACTATTCAAGCAGACACGAACAAAGTGTCCCCAGGTAAAACAAGGAGAGAACAAAGGCTGTGTAGTTTTGGAAAACAAAGGGTGTTTTTTTTTTTATTTTTTTTTATTGTTATTCTTTTTAAGAGGCTCTGCCATGTATTTTTATACCTATGGAAGACCACCACCAGTCATGTCCTCTTGGCTTCATCAGGTTAGCAGCTCAGGCTTATTCTTAGCTTGTATTCGGGAGTAACAACGCTTGCATTTTAATGATAGGCTTTGCTGTGCTTTTAACACTACCTGAAAAGCTCCCGAAGGTAGTTGCAGGAAGTCTGTAACTTTCGTTTTTTTTTTTTTTTTTAATAACAGACGAGCCTTGACCCTTTCCGTCCGCAGTCACGGTCTTTCCTTGTTCGTCAGTGTGGATACATTTGTTGCAACATTTGTTGCATGTATGTAACATTTGAATGTTTTGGTCCATTGGCTGTCAGCAGCCAGTTGCTTACACGAGATGCGATGTGTCCTGCCTACCTGTAGACTGTTATTTCCACCACAGCTATCCACCAACTTGCTTAAACAGGGAGGTGAACAGTAGCACAACAGTTTGGTTGCTAGTTGTGTGAATGCAGTGTTATGGTGCCCATTTTGTTTTATGCTATTTCAGTGAGCCTCAATAGGGGCCTTTTATTTGAGACACCAGTCAGTCCAGTGGATTCTGTGTCTTGCATGCGGCTATGTTTAGATCTTCTGTCAAATTCCATCTGTTTAGTTTCGTTTCAGTCATTGTGCTGTTTGACGATGTTTATAAATGTGGATTTTAAGTCATTTTCTCTCTGATGAATGAGAAAGTGCTCGGAAATGGAGAAGGGCCAACCTGCCTTCAAGTCGGCTCCGAAACCGAAGGTGTTTTGGAAGTGCTGGGGGACTCCGTTTGTTGAAATTGTCTCAGTCTTTTCTTCCCCTTGTTTTTCCAGGAGGAGGAGGCGAGAGAAGAGGAGAATGGGAGAATTGAGCCAGTTGGGCGAGCAGACTCCTGCATGGATCACAACCCTATGAGGTCTCTAGAGTAAGTCTTCTAGTCAGGGACTGGTGTCCAGGAGCTGGCATTTGTCTTACTTACCCCTAACCTGCCTTTTTCCCCATCCTACCTCAAAGTCAATAAAGCTGAACTGATGAGTAATAACACTGGACTGCTGACTGGAGAGGGGGATATTTTTAAGATTCTTTGTTCCAGAAAGGGACACCTATCATTTGGGAAAAGTCACGGTCAAATAGTAAATCTCTTTGCAGGTGATGCCATCTAAGCTACTCTCAATCTTTGACTGTATCTTAGGTTAAACTGTTATTGTGTAGAATGGGATTTCCTAAGGCTTTGGTGATCTTGGGTCAAGAATGTCGTGATGGTTTCTTCTCTAAATGGATAAACAAGATGGATTGTTATTGATTTTCTCTCTGTTGCATCTTTCTAACCTCAGTTGAACTGGGACAATGGGCACTATCTTCCACCAATGATGCCTTTGCAAACAAAACCCCCAACACATTTTATGCTCTAATCCTGAAGTTTTGCTTTAAGAAACTCATTTTAGACCTTGTTCCCATGAAGTATAATCATGCAGACCAAAACCCTCACTAGCCCATCCTGCATATAGCATTAACAAATAGGTTTTGTTTTGTGTTGTCGCACATTTCCAGCTTAATCTGCTGGTATGGTATTATGATTCATGGGATTTCTGAGTGAGACTGGCTTCCTCAACCCCCCCCCCCCCAACGAGAGCCTGTTTTTCTCCGAGTGGATCAACCATGGTATTGGATCATACAATATAAGGTTGTGTCATGGGTAGTTCTGTTAAGATGCAAAAAAAAAAAGGGTGTCCGGGTAGCGTAGCGGTCTGTTCCATTGCCTACCAACACGGGGATCGCCAGTTCGAATCCCCGCGCTACCTCCGGCTTGGTCGGTCATCCCTAAAGACACAACTGGCCGTGTCTGCGGGTGGGAAGCCGGATGTGGGTATGTGTCCTGGTCACTGCACTAGCTCCTCTGGTCGGTCGGGGCACCTGTTCAGGGGGGAGGGGGAACTGGGGGGAATAGCGTGATCCTCCCACGCGCTACGTCCCCCTGGCGAAACTCCTCACTGTCAGGTGAAAAGAAGCGGCTGGCGGCTCCACATGTATAGGAGGAGACATGCGGTAGCCTGCAGCCCTCCCCGGATCAGCAGAGGGGGTGGAGCAGCGACCGGGACAGCTTGGAAGAGTGGGGTAATTGGCCGGATACAACTGGGGATAAAAAAGGGGGGAAAGTCCAAAAAAAAAAAAAAGAAACAAAAAGTAAGTCACAATTGATGTTATTGATTAAACTGAGTCAGATGGTAGTGCATTACAAAGGCACACAGTAGCTGTTTCTGCGTAAGCTAAAGGTCAGACGTCATAACTAGGGTTTAAATTTTACATCAACAAAAATTTGACCCATTAAATTACATTCAGCACACTACTACACCAGCAATTACTTTCATGGCAGGATACCCTGGAGTCAAACAGTCTTTGGCCTTGCAGGGTAGTACTCGTATGGAAAAACCTGACTAGGAGGCGGATATTAAAACAGAAACGGAACGTAGATGCTGTGTTGGTAGTTTAATCAGCAACTTTTCAACGTGCTGCGCTGCACACAAATTAGAAAAGACCAGTGAAGCTTTAACATTGCCGAAAGCATCAAGTCTCTGTCCGGGTATCTTTGTTTTCTGTTTAATTTTTTTTTCTTTTATCCAACTGTAATGAAAGTTTACTTTACACTAAAGATCTGATTTATTCTCGTGTTAATTCTAACCATCTAAAAATATGACTCTTGGGCAGACAAGATTGCTTTTTATCAATGTCACTAGCCATTGGCGAGCCCGCACATGCAAAATGGTAACATTTTACCGTTGACATCATCTGCATCACTTTATAATTTTGAGTGATGAGCACTGATCTGTATGGTAATGAGCAGAGAATTACACCCCCCCCCCCCCAATATATCAATGCAATTGTGGAAATGCCTGAAACATGGTCAGGGGTTAACAAAAGCTTAAAAGATTTTTGAAATTTTGCTCAAAGAGATGATCTTCACAAATATGCACTGTGTTTTCAAATACATGTCCCCTGATATGAGGGAAGAACTAACTTTAGGCTGATCTGTAACTACCGCTCCTCCGAACATGCATAAAAATTGGCAGAATAAGGGTTAAATGATTGATTGTAGTTCTAATGAAATATCCGAATCTCAGAAGCTTGTGTGAATTTACAGACCTTTATTTGAGGCATTTCATGAAAGACCTCTTAATTTTTCTCAGAGAGAGAGTCAAGGGAAGCCAGTAGTTAAAAGCACTGCCCTACATGTGGGATTTTGGACTCGGAACTGGACCACTCCAATGGTGTTATCTGTCCCACTTACATGTTCTTCAGTAGCTTCTTAACCGCAGCGATGTTCACTGGAGGCTTTGGGAGAAACTGATTCCTCACCAACTCCTCAGTTTGTCCCTATACGTGTGTTTGGTTTGTTTGGACTGCTCTGTACTGTCTTTTCTTTTTGTTATTTGTCTCTCCTCCATACCTTCTTCTTGTTTCTTATTTATTTGCACCACTCTTTTTTGTCTTGTTTTCCCTCCATTTCCTTACTTCCTGTTGTGCTTTTTACCACACATGTTGGATTCCTCCCCACTCCCCGACCTCCCCCACATCTCATCTCTCATCCATCCCTCGCCGTCCCCCAGAGACATAGTCAAACTGGTGGAGGTGTCCAACGACGGGGGGCCCCTGGGGATCCACGTGGTGCCTTTCAGTGCCAGGGACCGCAGGTAAAGAGGCTCCGTGGAGCCCCAAAACTAGCTGCTGGGGCCCGGGGGGGGGGTTGGGGGGCAAATATCACCTGCATCCTCGTATGGTAATCTTTTATTAGCTTTGGCATCAACACAAGACCCCACACACACACACACACACACACACACAGAGGTTATCATGTCAGCATCATGAAGTTATATGCAAGTTTACAGCAGTCAATGACTTTGCTTCAAATTTGTTGGTGATTGTTGTTTCGTTTTTTTCCCCCATGGCTCCTGTCGCAACAGTTTTACATGATGAAAAGAGGTTCAGATTCAGAACACTTTATTATCCCACACCGGGAAATTCGTTTGGTCCAGTGTGCCCGACAGAAAGACACACCATAAAGTCCACAAGAAAAACAATAGAATACACAATAAAGCCACAACAAAATCACAATGAAACCCATTTGATTACACGGAGACAGAATAAAATAATGTAAATCCAAATCAGCAAAATCAAATTCGATACGAAAATGCAGCAGCGCAAGTGACCATCTGAGAGACCTGTCGCCTGAACCTGCATGTTACACAGGCTGATGGCTTGAGGAACCCAAGAGTTCTTGTTTCTGCTTGTTTTGAGTTTTGGTGGATGTGTACTACCCTGTAAAATATTTTCTATTTTGTGGAGGATGAGTTTAGTGAACCTGCCGGTGGCTGTTTCTGGGTGAATGCCTGTGATTTTTCCTGCTGTCCTGATTTGGTCGTTGCAGCCTGGCTTGGTCCTGTTTGCGCATGTTACCAAGCACACAGATAAGATCAAAAGACGGCAGTCTGAAGTAACGATGTGTAAAACCTTTGTAGAATCCAACGGTTTACATTAAAATGGTTAAGTTTGTGTAAAAAGTCCATTCTTTGCTGCAGTTTCTGATTTTTTTAAGTTTAATGTTCTATTCCCGGCCAATGCAATAGTTTTTGGGCAGCACAGTGGCCCAGTGGTTAGCGCTGTCGCCTCACAGTGAGAAGGTCCTGGGTTCGAACCCTGGGTTTCCCTCACCATCAGAAAGACAAGCATGTTAGGGTTTATACTCCTGTCTGTGTCCCTGACCGAGGCAATGGGAAAAGAACTGGAGTTGGTCCCCGGGCGCAGCATGAAGGCGGCAGCCCACTGCCCCTAGCTACACAAATCAAAGCTAGGATGGGTTAATTTGCAGTAACTGAATTTCCCCAAGGGGGTTAATAAAGGAAAATTAATTAATTCAATACCAAGGTATTGTATATTTTAACCATTTCCACTGTTTCGCTGTAGATTTTTTTTGTAACGGGCGGTGCGGTTTTGTTCCTTCTATAGTCAATTACCATCTCTTTTCTTTTCTTTAAGTCTAAATCCAGGAAATTGTCCGTGCAGCACTGTGCAAAAGCTGTCGTCTCTTCCTCAAAAGCACCAAGAGAAGCCTGAGCGGAGTGCAGGAAGCCCACTAACTATCGTGGTGTCATCTGTGTACTTGTAAAATGTGTGCGATGGGTTCAGGGCTCAGCAGGCATTGGTGTACATAGTGTGTAGAGGGCTGGTGAAATTAAACAGCCTTAGCACCTGTGCGCACCTTTCTGTGCGTGGAGAAGGCAGAATTGAACCTCACTTGTGTGCGGTTTGCAAGAAAACTGTTCAGCAGAGAATTGGCCCCCATATTCACCAGCTTCGAACACACTACTGAAGTCAATAAACAGGATTTCAGTACATTTCAGGCTATACAGAGATGCACATAAATAAGGCATACACATCCCACACACTTACACACCCACACACACACACACACTTGCCCACGGATAGATGTGAAGACAGGAGAGGAATGTCACAGCTGGTGTATATACACACAGACGTCTGTGTTTGTTTTTTGTTTTTTTTATTGATGTTGCAGTCCAACACAAATTATTTAACATGCAATCCACCTAGAAACCCAAATATTGGCTTTTGAATACAATATTATTTTTCAAGCCTGAATCATACATGACAATCATTTCCTGGTCAAATTCTTTGCTTAACTATTTGGTCAAGCTTTTCATGGACAGAAAGGAAAGCAACATAGCACCAACAGTGAAAAAGTGTCCAAACTCTACCCATGACTTTGCCCTGAACTCACAATAATAATAAACATCGTCTACAAAACTGGCAGTGGCGCTTGACTGACATCATGTCACTTCTCGTGACATGATGTCTTCTCTAAAAGCTCATTTATAATGCACTTTTTCTTTTATTGGGGAAAATGTCAGGGCAAGCGTTATCCCAAGATTAAGATGGCCAACTTTCATCAGAGAAATAGCCCCCAGTGTCCAAATCACATTGTGTTCTTACTCAAATGCAATCAGGAGAATTTTGCTCTTAACTTTTGTGACTGCTTGAACTTTTTTGCCCTCTCTATAATCACATTCCCATCCATATTGAATTATAAGCCTTAGCAAAGGGTACGCATTAAAGCCTAAAACCAACCGACTCTTATCCGAAGCAAAATTCTCTCACAACGCCGCAAATAAAAAGCCTCAGCACACACAGACATGACTATATACCCAAGAAGACTCAATTTGGTTTGCGCTGCCTCTCCCGCATAACTCGGGTTCATAATCCACACATCGCCTTTTCAGGTGAAGTCAGCTTCTCGCCGCGGCCATGTGGGGAGGCATAAGCTGGTTTGCCACGGCGGATTACGAGGCGACAACCGCTGTGCCACAGCGGGATGAGAGCACCACAATGTGACAGCAGCATTCCTCCAAATCCCCTCTCCAATCCAAAATTTGCTCTCAAAAAGTGCTTATTTTTGCCTAAGTAGGTTAGCTCAGATAATAGGGACCTGAGTCCTTGGGGGGGGGGGGTGAGGAAATATCACCTGCATTGAGAGGAACTCACACGCCCACAAAAAAAGGGTTTATGAAAGAGGTGACTGCTTTTGAATAGGCGGCTCTCCCACACAGCTTCTGAAGCACCCCGATGTAAATGGAGGCCGCAAACAACCGTGATTACTCCATCCCTTAAACCACGTCGGTACGGTGGCGATGCAAATGACATGAACAGCGTACTCTACACATCATATCGGAAGCCAGAGATACAGTAGAGGCAGGAATCGGCCCATTTCTTGCACTTAAGAGGCTTTTCAGGACACAGTCCCACGTTACAGACAGAATCTATGACAGTCCCAAGACCAAATTTGGAGAAATCCTTGCATCAGTAGAAGGAATTGTGTAAGACAAACGACATAGAATATCAACACCATGGACTTCCTGGCACAATATTTACTATAAATATTATCATTTTATGGTTTCACAGTTCAGTTTTATGGCCCTAAGAGCTGACGGTGCGGTTAAGTTCAAAGTCCTTATGCATACTAAGAGAACATTTGTGATTCTGGTAGTAGTTGTAGTAGGAGTATAAGGTCTGAGTCTTGTGTGCATGTGGTTTTCAAAGTGGTCTTCTGGGACCAGCAGTACTCCTACTGTTATATTAGACCTGGCACAACAGGTGAATGTAATCACATAATTGGCAAAACAAAAATTCAGTATTAGCCACCGGCTCACTACTCACTAATTCTGAATCCTCTATTCCTTGCATCACTATTGGTTATCTACCTGACGAGCACTTACACTAATCGCTCTTGACATGGCACATGCTCATCACTATGACATGATTACTATTTAGTGCTCTTAAGACGCCTGTAGGTTGACACACAATATCTGCTAATCGCTGACTCTTTTGAAAGTGGCTTAGGATAAAAATGTCTGCTAAATGAGGAAATGTACTAAAAAGGCAAAAAAACCAAATGAGTACCTATAGCAACACTTCCAATCTGGTAGGGTCAGACAAGTGTTCTCTATAACCAGAGTTTATGTGATTATGAGCTCAGTAATGTTGACACGGTAGTACTCTTTCCTTCCCTGGCACCAGCATAGAAGCCATGTTAAAACCATGGAGAAGCTCTCGCTTGGCGTTAATGTGTGTTTGTTGTTGATGTGAAATGTTCCAGGACTTTGGGCCTGTTGGTCAAGCGTCTGGAGCGAGGAGGCAAGGCCGAGCAGCAAGCTCTCTTCCAGGAGAACGACTGTATCATCCGTATCAATAACGGAGACCTGAGAAACATTCGCTTCGAACAGTAAGACAACACCCCCATGGAGCCACCCCCAATTTCCCCGAAGCTCCGATGGTCCCTTGACCTCCTGCTTCATTTGCTTTGAGGACTTCATCAGCTGGCCTCTGCTCATTTCCTCCAGCAAATGCTTAGACTCAACTCAGCGCCTCAATCCGCTCCTCTTAGCTCTTCGGCTGTGTCCCTTGTACTCCCGTCTTATATCCTCTCTCCTCTCGGCTTGCTCTTCCTTTAGCTCTTCACTTTTCTACATCTCTTCTCTCTGCTGTCTCTCACCTCCTAACCTGCTCAACCTCTCTCCTCTCCCTCCTTCCTAACCCCTGCCCGCTTGTCTCTCTTTAGGTGACACCCCGAATTGCTTTCATGCTTCCTTCAGCCCTCTCTGCATCTGTTCCCTGTGTACCTCATTAACGGCTCCATTGGATTCCTTTTATGTAATACTTCTGCTTTGTTCATCGGATGTCTACCTCTACCTCTGCCTCAGCTTAACACCCATACCTTCTGCTTTTCAGCGCTGTTCTCATCTATTTACCCTTTCTTCTTACCTAACCAGAAGTTACATGCTAACTCTCCTCCCTCTCTCCACTCTAGACGTTGTGTGACAGATGCATGCTTGCTTAACACAACAGCCCAAATTCCGTGCTGCATATGTCTGTACAATCTATGTTGCACTAGTCAGCATACATGTGTTGCTCACATGGGCCTGGGCGATAAAACGATAGTGATACGTAGCGGCGATAGACACTTCATCAATAGCAAAAAGAAAATTGTTCGATAGAATGTTCGATAGTTTTGCTTAAATGCATTAAATATGAACCGCCATGAAAGCACATAATGAATACGCCTGCTCCCTCCCTGGCTCATAAACAGCTTATCGTATCCCTTGATAATGGAGCTTGCAGCAAGTGACATGCAAACAGCCAATTATTTAACAGGTGAGTTGTTGGGTTGCACCATCGACATGACCCAACAACAGAGACCGCATGGAGTGAGAAAATGAGTGCAAGGCGTCTGGGTAGTGTGGCGGTCTGTTCCATTGCCTACCAACATGGGGATCGCCGGTTCGAATACCCGTGTTACCTCCGGCTTGGTCGGGCGTCCATACAGACACAACTGACCATGTCTGCGGGTGGGAAGCATGATGTGGGTATGTATCCTGGTTGCGGCACTAGCGCCTCCTCTGGTCGGTTGGGGTGCCACTTCGGGGGGAGGGGGAACTGGTGGGAATAGCATGATCCTCCCATGCGCCATGTCCCTCTGGCGAAACTCCTCACCGTCAGGTGAAAAGAAGCGGCTGGCGACTCCACATGTATCAGAGGAGGCATGCAGCCCTCCCCGGATCAGCAGAGGGGGTGGAACAGCAACCGGGACGGCTCGGAAGAGTGGGGTGATTGGCCAAGTACAATTTGGGAGAAAAATCCAAAAAAATGAAATAAAGAAAATCGGTGCAGACGGTGATTAAATTCAAAGTTAGGTGGTTAAATTCAGCCCTTTTTTCCTCCGGGTCTTTATTAAAAATAAGTCATTAAAAATTAATAATTATCGATATCAACTGAAATAAAACTTTTTATTGTGATGAATTTTTCTGCTATATCGCCCAGCCCTATGCTCGCAATATGTTTTCAATTGTATAATTCATTGGAGTTGTACATAATGTAAGGTTGAGCAAAAAAATAAAAAAACACCCACATACTCAACAGAACCACCTGACAGAAACATGCTGTTGGATCATGTGTAAGATTAACTGTCCCACATTTTTGTTTTTCCCTGGAAGAAGACTTATCTAATCCCAGCTGTGACAAAATGTCCCGGCTGACAGTATCGCCATGCTATAGCTGAAGTGACGGATGGCAGTAAGGCTCCATGCAAGATAAAGCACAGACAGATTCACCACTTAACCAAAGTTTCAACCAGCCTTTTGGTCTCCCCCCCCTAACAGTATCTGGTGAAAAGAGCAGATTACATTTTGTCTGCCTCTAAATCCAACCTAAAATCACAGTCGCCAGCCGAAAAACCGCCCTCCCCGGGGACCGAGGTGGCTGGGCAAAAATCGGCCCTGGAATTTAGCTTAAGGACCCTCCAGGGGCCCCAAACGTACAATGGCATGGGGGGGGGGGGTTGAAAGTGGGAAGCAGGGCATTTCTTTCTGGCATCCGTTCAGCTGTCAAGGGTGGGGGGAGGATTGACATACCACAGTCCGTTTTATTGAAACAGGTGTTGCTAACAAGGCCTCTGCGTTACAGGGTGTTGACAGCGTACATAAGTTTCCATTCACACCTACTGTACATTAGCTGGCGCTGGAGGGGCTTTAAAGAGGCTTTTCTGCAGGCATTGGACTGATAGACCTTTACTTCATCTGATGCTAAATGAAGGGATTATGTGAAGCGGCTGTCAGGGACCACTCGGTCTCTTTTTCTCTTCTTTCTTGCAAGAAGTGTTAATTATCACGTCACACTGTGCAGGTGGGCGAAAACAGATATGTGTTTAATGTGTGTGTGGTTGACATTGGGTCTCTGAGACAGGTCTGTGTGTGTGTGTGTGTGTGGGGGGGGGGGGTGTTAGAGCGATTATTGCCAAACTGGAAAGCTTGTGTTATAAGATTTGATGAAATTTTGATTTTATAGCCCCTGTTCTCTCAAGGAAAAATATAAAGAAATAAAAAAGGAACCAATAAGTTATTGGGAAAGAATAAATTCTACAGGGACCAGGCAGTTTCCTCTGACATAGTACTCTTATTGAATATAGACAGACTACAATGTATGCACATGACTTTGTGACGGTATCCATTTACTGTTTGTGTGTGTGTGTGTGTGTGTGTGTGTGTGTTTGTGTGTGTGTTGTGAATGTATGTGGCTACACTGTTGCCCGGTGTCTCATTCAACTCTCCCTCATCTCGCCTTCTTTCCATCTCCCTTCAACTCTCTCTCTCTCGCTCTCTCCCCCCCCTCCCTCCCTCTCAGAGCCCAGAACATGTTTCGTCAGGCGATGCGTTCCCCGGTCATTATGTTTCATGTGGTGCCGTCCTCCATGAAGGCCCACTATGAGCAGCTGTCCCACGGTGAGAGGAACCCACCCTACACCTCGGGCCGCTTCAGCCCCGAATCCCTGACGGGTAGCACTGTCCCCAGCATGGACCTAACCCCGCAGAGGATGTCCCGACACGGATCCCAAACCCACCCTCATCCCCAGCCACACCCTCATCCCCACTCCCACCCTCACCTTCACCCGGAGCAGGGTGAGGCTTACTCTCCTCTACCTCACCCAGCAGTGTCTGCAGCCAAGCCCCCCACAGGCCACGCCTCCTCACCACAGAGGGTGGTAAGCTCCACCCCCACAGGCGGATACACGAAGAAAGTTGGGAGGAGGCTCAACATCCAGCTGAAGAAAGGTATGGGTTAAAACTACCATCAAGGAATAAAATATTGTACAATCTCAATTCCCCCTCCACCAAATCAACCAATAGGAAAAGATACAGACAAAAAACAAATAGTTGCATTGACAGGTCAGGGCTGTTGAGACTGAAAGGCCAGGGGAGGGATTTTCTAGGTAGGGCTTCATCCACTTGATAATGGGGGCAGTTCGAACAAAAAGGGAAAGGCTGTTCAGAGTTTTGTGTCTGCAACCACTGAAGCTCAGACATCATCCTGGAGCTTTAGTCTGGACTGGGGACTGGCTAAAAATCCTTGGTCAAGTCCCCAGTCATCACCTGAGTCGCATAAGGCGACTTGTAACCGGAAGATTGCCGATTCAGTTCCTAGAGCGGCAGGAAAAAATATAGAGTGGAAGTGTATGCATGATGCTCTTCCCTCTGCCTCATTGAAGTACCCTTGAGCAAGGCACTCAACCTCCAGCTGCTCCAATGGAGTACGTAGGAGACAGTTGTACTGGGCAACTCCCAGTGTGTAACTGTGTAAATGGGAATTAAGGCTGGGTAATAATTCAGTATTGTTTATCATCTTTCTAAGGTATCGGGATGACACTGAGATAAATTTCTCACTACATGTGGCCGGAAATATTTGCAGGAATTTGATTTAAAACTAGATTTGGTTTATTAATGAAGCATTTAAATGCAGATAATCATAAATTGGAATCTTTACCACCTTATCCAAGAGGGCAGTATTTTAGCACATGAGTCGCTTATGGGATGTGCAAATCAACAAAAGGTGGCAGTGTGGTTAAAAATTGCAAATCGTTAAAACAGCGAAAAATGGTAAAAATTGGACTCTTAGTGCATTTATGAATTGGGAAAGAGATGCTGCCACGCTCTTCTTACCTATTACTGCATTAAACCTAAAATTTCATGGCCACGAGCTGTAAACCCTAACAGTTTAGTTATTTTTAATTAATTCTGGAAAAGAGCATTAGCTCACTACCTTGAATAAAAAGCTCCCTCAGTAATCAGATTAGTGGCAGATTGGGAAAAAAAATAGACACCAAAAATGTGATCTTGAATATATTATGTGTATAGACCCAAACTGTTGCCCTTGCATTGCCTCAGGCGCTTGCATTAAGTATTCTGACCCGTCGTGTTGAATCCTTGCCGGTGAGCCTGCAAAAACGACCCTCCGTGCTCGGCATTCAAAGAATTTAGCCTTTCAGAAATGGGAACCGACCATTGTTTTTTCTTAGCTTCTGGAGTGCAACTGAATAAACAAGCAATTGCTGTTTTAGGAAAGGAACAGTTTGTTCAGAAGCGGAGCGAACACAAAAGCATGCAAAATATGAGCCATGATTCAACAGGCCGAAGTACATGCGGAGTTCACCACAAAGCTTTTGGCATTATACAATAAATGACGAGACAACCGAACAGAAAAGGGGGGGGGGTTGGAACAGGTGAAAAGCCACCGCAATTTCCCATGCCAAGAGTAAAATGTCAGCAGATCTCTGCCTTTGATTGACAGCTGGCACAGGTGGTCTCCACCTCTGCCAACAGGATGCCAGGGGTCTGTGCCAGGTCCCATGCCCCAGGGCTTGATGCTAAGCTGCCACTTGTCCCTGTTCACCATCAAATGCCACAATGTCGAGCCCAAAAAAGGCTGCAGCATTTGCCCACTGGAGTTTCAACCCAAATCTGTTCCCTCTCTTGGGGCGAGAATCAAGCCAGGCAAAATAAACTAATAAATAAATAGGAAGGCTCAGCCGGTTGTCGTAAATGCCATTCTGGCTGTTTGGTTATTCCTGCTTGTTCCTCTGTAGACCAATTCCAGGTGTCTTCATACCATTAGCTCTTTGTTATTCTTCAGTGCTTGGTCATGATTTGGAGATAAGCTCTGGATGCCCTCAAGGATTTGGCTTGAAAAATCTATGCGGTGCTCTCACGCTGGACATATTATGTTCCCTCATTCCGCATGTTGTGTGCTGTTGTTTGGAGCAGTCACTGCCGGGATTAACGACATCTCCCGAGAGGCTGACTGGCTCGTCGGTTTTGTCTCGAGTGATGACCAAAACCAGCCGCTCCGAGCGTAGATTCCCCCCCACCACCACGCACACACACACACACACACACATACACACATCGTGTTGATGTGCTCGAATCAGACAGTAGTCTCCTCACAAATCCCCGTGAGTCTCAAAATCAATCAAAGAGCCCCATTCGGCACAGGAAATTGCTTGGGTATGTCTTAATCAAGCTAATGGGAGTTTTAAAGATCCTCCCCCTTTCAAACCCAGGGGCGCTCAGTGTTTTACTAATGGCTATGATACAGAACCTTATCCGCTTCTAGGGAGGTGATTGACTCATCAGCTCAGGTGATTAAATATAGGATGTAAAACCGTCCAAGTGCTCCGCTACACGTGCATTAGCGGTCACAGTTTCATCACACAGACAGCTAACATCGCGCCAATATTCTGATATGTCAGTCGTCTAAATGATTTTGCTTGTGTTAATAGCTCGTTTTTCTTGCCAAATACAATCCCACACACTGTAATGAGGATTTGATTCGCTGCACGCTACTCTGGAAGCACACACATAATGGTGTTTCAAAAGATGTGCCTGAGCCCCGGATCATCCAAACCAAAGCAGGTATGGGCACTTTGAAAAGAAAGATGTGGTTTCTCTACCCCCGCAGTATAACGCCTAATCCCGATAAACCTCCTAATTTAAACTCTCATAGCATACACGTTTTCTCATCATTTCCTTACCGGATTTATGGATTTCGTTTTGAAAATGTTTGTGAGATATGGCACAAAATCTTGCATTTTCTATTTAGGGCAAACTTGGTACAACATTTACACAAAGAAATGAATATGAATAAATTGATAAAGACTGCTAAATGCTGGATCGTACATAATACAAGTGGGAGTGGGTCTTCAAAATATAATCTTCTCTCTGGGCACACAGTGTAAGTGTCCATCCTGCAGAAGACCCTTCTCTTGTGGCTGGCATCTGCCCTCCAATAACTCTGTCTTGTTCTCTTTCCTTCCCCCTTTCTGTCTTTCACTCTTTCTTTCTCTCTTGCTTTCTACCCCTTTCTTTTTCTTTTGGGTGTTATTGTAACGTAATGTTTTTATTCTAAATGCCTGTGATGAGAGGATGGCCCCTGCAAAACCTCAATGTTATTCCATCTCTCTCTCTCTCTTTCGCTCCCGCTTTCTCTTTCCCTCCCTACCCCCCCCCCCTTCTTCTTGTCTGTAAACCAGAATTATTTTTTGTTCATGATTTAAACACTTGTCAGAATCAGAGAACTGGCAACCCAGGCTCGTCAATTAAAATTCAAGTGAAAAACAAACTGAAACCTTTTAGGGGGAAGAAAATACAAAATTTACAATAACCTGAAATAATCCCAGAGGTTGTAATTTAGAAAGAAAAGCGGAAAAAGTTCTGACATGATTTAGCTTGGTTTAATTTGTTTGCGTCACAAAAACTTACCAGTTGTAGACTTTTTATATCCACTGTACATGTCTTATCGTTTTTTTTCTATTACTTTGTTGATCCCCATGGAGAAATCCTTCAACACGTGTCAGTTACATGTTCTGCGATCACATGATGTTTTTCTTCTGGCTCATGTGTGTAAACATTGATCACATTATTAAACACCCTATATAGATGCATAGCATGCAGTGCAGTAACTGTCTTTCTCTATACAGTTGCAGAGCATCCCAGGTTATGACTGTTTAGCTCTGTCCCAACATAAGACTTCCTCTTGTCTCTTAAACTTTAGGTCCCGAAGGTCTAGGGTTCAGCATTACGTCTCGTGATGTTCCCATCGGAGGCTCAGCGCCAATCTACGTGAAGAATATCCTGCCTCGGGGAGCTGCCATTCAAGATGGCCGCCTCAAGGCTGGCGACAGGCTGCTGGAGGTGAGAACGTCTCTTTCCTATGTGTTCAGGAGTATTTATTATTCCTCTAAACTCGTTCATTTGGGACACTACTTTTTCACCGGCAGTTTGCAGATGTCTGACGGAAATGATAATAGAAGGACTTGTTTTGAAACAAGAAACTACGTCTCTGGAAAATATATTAGCTTACTCTTACAAAATACTGTTAACTTCCAAATGCCATTTTTAGAGGCAGACATTTATATTCGAGTGACTGAAATCAAACAATTGAAAATAACAGATATATGAGAGAGAGATATACATTTTGAGAGAGGGAGAGAGAGAATAAAATGAATGAATGACAGTTTAGAACAACCTGAATGAAAACATTTCTGAAAGCATCATGGCTAGTTTGTAAGAGATGGCCTTTGAACTCGTGTTGTCCTCGATTTACCACTGTGTCACAACATACAGTAAACTGAGTGTCTGTACACATTTTGCAAAGCTGAGTTCCTTTTGTCGTTTTTGTTCCTTTTCAGGTAAACAGGGTAGATCTGAATGGGCGGAGCCAAGAAGAGGTGGTTTCACTGCTCAGGGCCACACCCATGGGCGGGGTCGTGGGGTTACTGGTGCTCCGCCAAGAGGATGCCTTTCTTCCCCGGGAGGTGGTATGTATCTGCAACTCTGTGTGTGTGTGGAGGGTGCATAAAAATGCATGCAAGTGTGCTGGCATTGTCCGGCCATGCTCATCCCCTTCACTTGGATCATTTCTTTACCCCTTCATTCTGTCAGCATGATATATCGTACATTACAGCACACGCACAGTCTCTCATACAAGAATAGGTGTAGATTGTGTGTATGTGGGCCTGCGTTTTTTTGTTGTTGTCATATATGTATGTTTATTTGTGGGGTGTTTGTGGTTGTGCACACGTGCGCAGGTGTGTTTGGGTATGTGCATATTGGTGTGTGTGTGTGTGTGTGTGAGAGAAACAGAGAGCGGGCATTCCCATACTGTCATGAGTGCAGTTAATCCTCACAGTGAGGGTGGTGTTTTCCTCCCATCTTCCCGCTAACACAATATGCCAGCCAAGCATGCAGATTGATTGTCCCACTCTGCCGCCACGCTCCTCTCCATTATCCAGCTCCGGTTAGCTGCAGAGGAAACCTGTAGCGCTCAGCCCTTGTCCTTATCTCTCTATCGCCCTCTCTCTTTTTCCATCGCTTGCCTTCTCTCAGACTGGCTTTATCTCCCTAATGCTCTCCCTCCTCCTCATTTCATTCCCCCTTTTCTTCCTCCCTCTACTTAGATAACTGTCTGTCATCTGGTCTCTCTCTCTCACTTTGTTTTTCTTCTGTTCCCTCTCCGCCTGTGTCTAGCTCTAAGCTCATTGGCTCGATTGATGGATGTAAGGATGAACAGATGTGGCGCAGGTAGTTGGTAGAGAAAGGGAAAACACACTTGGCTTGAATATCAATCAGTCGTACAACATAGACACACTCTTTGTACACGACAATACACACACACAAACATGCTCACATATATTTATGCACTGATGTGGCTGCGGCATGTTTTGTGTCATTACTCAAACTGGGCTGATGCCTCTCAAAGTCTAAAATTTGTGCTAATTCAATCAGTGTCCTTGTAACAACTGTTTACCCTTTCAAGGTCATGTTTTTATGTAGACATCAGACGTTACACTCAATTTTCCTTAAAGAAAATCACATCTGATGTACTGCACATCTGTAGTTAGCCTTAAATGTTCTGCTAATGGACGTCCAGGTGGCGTGGCAGTCTATTCCATTGCCTACCAACACGGGGATCGCCGGTTCGAATCCCTGTGTTACCTCCGGCGTCCCTACAGACACACTTGGCTGTGTCTTCAGGCGGGAAGCCGGATGTGGGTATGTGTCCTGGTCGCTGCTCTAGCGCCTCCTCTGGTCGGTCGGGGCATCTGTTCAGGGGGGAGGGGGAACTGGGGGGAATAGCGTGATCCTCCGACACGCTACGTACCCCAGGTGAAACTCCTCACTGTCAGGTGAAAAGAAGTAGCTGGCAACTCCACATGTATTGGAGGAGGCGTGTGGTAGTCTGCAGCCCTCCCCGGATCAGCAGAGGTGGTGGAGCAGAGACCGGGACGGCTCGGAAGAGTGGTATAATTGGCCGAATACAATTGGGTAGAAGATGGGTTGAAAAAAATCCAAAAAAAGTTTTGCTAAAACATCTAAAATGGCAAGTACATAACCAGGACCTGAAGGACCTCATATTTCTCTATGCAGGTGGAAAGATGTAGAATTGTGTTATTTTGGCCTTAAGAAAAACTTGATGTTGACTTCAGAGTAAAAGTCTGTACCCTCACTATCCTTCTAAGCCAACTAGCTAGCTTTAACACCCACCTTACTGAGTGATGCTGTAAGTGATAGCACCAAACAGGCTACAGACCCTACCTCCCTCGTCATAGAAACAGTCTCTTCTAAGCCCCCCAGCAGTCGTGGGGACCATTTACGAAACACTCAGCCATTCGGTGGTGTGTGGAGTCAATCAGACGGTTGATTGGTGACAATTATCACAGTTGGGCATGCGGATGTGGCTATTGGCCAGCTGTCATTGAAAGCTCGGTTCGATGAGAGAAATGGCCTTCCTAGTCAATACTCATCTTTAGATTGCAGCAAGGCTTTCATTTGGGCTGACTGTGCTTCGCTGGTAGTTTAATGTGAGGATTTATTTGATCTGTCAGTATCATCTGTAAAGGGTTATGTGAGAGGTGGCGATGGCGCTCAAGGGAGAACAGGTCTGGCGTACAGGGTGAAAATGAGCAGTATCTGTCTTAATCCACATTTTGGATTAAGGACAACACATTTTGGCTAAGGGAGATTTGGTGCATATCAGGGGATGGGGTGTGATGAAGTGGCATGTCATTAAAACAATATGCCACATTATAACACAATGGAAATGATAGCTGGTTGTAAAAGGTCTATCAAAATCAGTTTGCAGTTTATTTTAATGGATAAAACTAAAATGACACAAGCCTACCAAACAGTGATGTGCTTTTCTATCTCAGGGCCAGTTCCCTTTTGTTGGTTAGTCCTTGCGTTTCTACACTGTACTAGAGCCCTGTGCGGGACTGTTTTCTTAATCCTGCTCCCACTGCATTTCCAATGCAATTCACAAACCATGCCCCCCCCCCGCCGCCGCCGCCGCCGCCTACCATTTTGATTGAACTACTTCTTTTTTTTTTTGGCATTTTCTGTCTTGATTTGATATCGATAGTCAAGAGAGAGACAGGAAAGGCAGGGGAGAGAGAGGGGATGACATGCAGCAAAGGGCCTGGGCCGGATTAGAACCCAGGCCGCTGCGGTAAGGATTCAGCCTTATGTGGTACGTGCTCTACCAGGTGAGCCGCCGGGGCGCCCCGACTGAACTGCGTTTTTAACAGTTGGTAGAGCCAGCGAACCAAATTTATCTACATGAAAAGCTTGCAAGTTCTCAAGTTTGTTACATACATATATGAGGAATCTGTTTAGTTGTGTGTGTGTGTGTGTGTGTGTGTGTGTCTGCAGCTAATCTTGCATACTACTAGATCTATCAGCCTAATAATTTTTGTGCACAGTTATGACTGTATGATGAAGAACCTCCCGTGGTTGCGGTGATCAAAAACCTTTGTTCTCACTACTGCCGTTCCCTCGCTTCATTCACTCTCTAGCTAGCTCGATCAACGCTGCTCTTTCGCTGCCCGATCTGAGTCCAACCATGCACATGCATGACTCGCATCTACAGTTGACTCGGATCAGGCAGCAAAATTACCAAAAGTTATTAAAAGAATTTTGATAACCCAAAAAATGTTAAAGTTATAAAGGAGCAACTTCCTCTCGGTAGCAGTCAAAACAGGAAGTGTTGCATATTCTTGTCGCTGTCCGATCTGAGTCAACTGTAGATGTGAATCATGCATGTGCGAGCGTGAACGGTTTACCCAGTTTTATTATATTATGAAACTAAAGACAGGGTAAGGATTAGACTAAAATGGTCACATACCAAAACTTTTATTTTTGGAAAGCGCAGATAGGAGGCTGCACAACCACAGACTGACAGGCAAAATGCATTTATCAGGTAGATTTTTTAGCTTGAGCGCTGCATGTTAAAAACTTTTTTTTCCCATAATTCCCATTCAATCATCTTGGGCGCCATGCAAAAGTCTTATAATGGCAGGAAAACACTGTTTTTTCTGTCCTTGTGTGCGTGTATCTGTCTGCTGCTAATCTCGCACACTACTGGGCCTGTCAGCCTAATAATGTTTGTGCACAGTTATGACTGTATGATGAAGGACCCCTCGTGGTTGTGGTGGTTCAAACCCTTTGAAAAGCCTGTTTTTTATCGCAATTGAGTGCTATCTCCCCAGCTGGTTTTTTTTTTCATCTAAGTCTGAGCACTGAAGAAGGGGAGATACATCTGGCGGGGTTCTGCGCTCTACTGAGTGCACTCTAGTTAATCCCTGTGTTGCAGGTCTCACAAAATAGTTGGATTAATCGTCCGTTGGAGCTGTGTTACACTGTGATATGATATGTGGTTTCCCCACGCACTTGCAGTGAGGTTGTCACTGACTCACATTTGATGTTCTGATGCTGAGTACCTTTTAACCAGCCTACACAGTAAATATTTGCCTGCGGAGGCCTGGCATTTTTACTTATCACTCATCTTTGACTACATACCTTTGTAGTCAAACTGCATGTCAACCTCCCAATTCCAGTCATCCGTCACTACCACCCCCAACCATTCCCTCATGCTCTCTGATATACAATATGATTGTCAATGTGTTTGTAATTCTGCTTGATTACTTTTGGTTCTTTTGTCCCCCTGCCTCCTCTAGAATGCTGAGCCCCAGACGCAGTGCCTCAGAGATTTGGTAAGACCCCTGCATCGTACCCCCCGCTATTGAGTCCACAACTAACTATGCTTTTGCTTGCCGCAGCTAGCCAGCCTACATGTCCCCGCACATGTCTCATTGATTTAATCCTGGCTAAAAACTCAATTTTCTTGGATTGTTGTTGTTGAAAACACATATGCATTTGTGTCGGGGGGGGGGACAAGTATGCATGCATTCAATGTTGAAATGTCAGTTTGCTAGGAAACCGCTTTGCAAAAAAGTCAGTACGTAGAGAACTTGCAGAAAAAAAACTAACTGTATCCTGTATACAGGGTTACACCAGGCCACACGGTTACATTGTTATGCTCCATCAATTTGAATGAAGTCTCACTGTTGCATTATTTCATAAATTAGATATTTAATCCTCTCAGCACTATCCAGTAGCATTATGAAAGGCATGGGAGTCTTTTTTTTTTCATCGTGGCTGCTTTGGATAAGATTGCCTGTGTGCCTTGTCTCGCTACAGTCTGTGATGTAACTCAAAAATGTTGTTTAATGTTTGCGTTCCTTCAGAAAGAAAACGGACAGAAGGTAACCTTTGTATATTTCTCTGTGCCGAACATGTACAGAAGTCTCGACAGCTACAATACAACACGTCGTCTGCAGCAGAGGGGTCCTTATGCATGGCTGCACACTGTATGACCCGATATATCAAAGCCATAAATACCACACGTTCAAAAGTATGCTGAAAGCAAATAACCATTATTAGTCTTAGGGTTGTACAGTGCAGTGGCAGCCGAAGTAGTTTCAGTGTGAGAATTTATCTTCTAAACCACCAAGTAAATAATTGCCTCTCAGCAAGAGGGACCTCCAACTGTTGAGGCGATGTCTCACAAGCCTTTACAACTTAGTTCTCACACGCCTAAAAGGTTTTCCTCCGCAGGGGCTGTTAAAAGCTCATCTGTCTTTACTGCAGATATTAAAAGGCTATTCCCATTTTCATAACTCCCCGTTTACATACATTACTTACCTCATAATGTAACAACTGCAGACTCTAGTTAAACATAAGGCTTTTTTTTTTAAACTTCATATCACATCTAGCCAACTGTGGGTAATTGGTTGCGTTATGCGTGGCATGTTCAAAGTGTAATTGGCCGGTTAATTTGATTGGCGGCCATACCTGCCAGCTGTGTGAATGGTCCCAGTCAGTGCAGGAGGCAGTAGCAGAACAATTACTGCCATCACAGCTGGTGCATATCACACAGGTGCACATGCATACACCCCCACACACAAATGCACCAGCACAAGCACACACACTGCATATGTAATAGATAATAGTCTGCACAAACTATTGTGCACATAAACGCACACACTCACATAAACACACTTACACAACCAGATGTACATGCTTTCATGAGTAGAATCACTTGGACTTATCTTGCACATTGGGCACAGACTCAATCCCATACATAGCTGCACCCATAAATGTGAATTGCAAGCACTCAGTTGGACTGAACCACAAACATACACTCATCCTAAAGCACTGTGGCTTCACACACACACATACACACACAGTGATGGCAGTGAGGTTTCTCACTGCAGAGAGAGGTAGACAGGATTGGTCCCCATCGTAACTCTCTTTTCAGTAAGAGTAACAACAACAAGCTAATTGGTTTTAGGTCAGTGTTTTTGATTAGTAAAAGTGAGGGTGGTCTTTTTCATTGTTATTTAGCTTCTTCTGTATGTTTGGCTTCACTGGGAATCAGTGTGACCGCTGTGGCAAGAGCCAGAAACCCTGACGAAACTCATCTCTCTTGCAGTCTTATTTTCTCTCTCTCTTTCAATCTCTAACAACCTTTCAACCCCCCATCCCCCTCCCAGCCCCCCATCCCACTTTCCCATCCCCAGACCTCTCAACGAATTTCTTTTTTCCTCTCCCTTTCCTGGCATATCAACCGCTATAATGGGTTGGATACACTGCTGATGTTATCTGTTAGCAGGCGCCTCATTCAATACAACTCAACAATGACAAAAACAAAAACACCATCAACAGCAGCTCTGCATAGGCTTGGCATTGAAGAGATCTTACCTTAAAACTGGGCATCTTTTATTGCACGGGCTCCTGTTATTGTCTGGTTGACAGGCTTATAGGAGATAGACGGTTGAATGGATAAATGGTTCAATGGGAGGGAAAGATTGAGAGGTAAAAGACGTTTCAGAATTCCTTTATTTGTAAAATGCATCGAATACACAAGAAGTATTATTGGCTTTGGTGTGGAGACATTGACAACACGTGTGGTAACACAGTATGTAGACACATTTTACCAAAACGACAAGGACAGATACAGTGTTAAGGGATGGCAAAGAAATATAAGATTGGACTCTAGACAACACTTATCCCTGTATATTTCGCCATTAGGCTTTTTATACATTATGAATTCTGTATTTATGCAGTCAGCGTTTCGTTTCATTTTGTACCTTAAGCCAGCATGACTGTAGAGTTATTGTTTTGTTTCAAGATGAAGTGTAGGAAGAAATATAAAGTGGATGGATGGATAGATTCATTCATTCTTTCGTCTATTCACTGGTTGGGAGACATCGAAGTGAATGTGTTGTGCTTAGCAAGCTTTAATGAAGGCAGACATTAATCTCAGCTTTATTATTGCCCTGATTTTATCAACTTAATTGCTTTGTTGCTGCTATTTTAAAGCACTTGAAGGGGGGGGGGAACTGTGTAAATAGCTTTCTGTCACACAAGTTTGCTGACAGAAAAGCTGGGATTTAGACTGGCTGGTATGGCATGCTTGGGCACAGCACCATGGCATGACTTGACCTGAGAAAGACAGAATGATAAAGAGAGAGAAGGGAGTGTTGTCAAGGTGACATGGCTGACAAAACATAACAATAGAAATGTCTTGTCACCCAGAAATCACCCAGTTTTTGCTCTCAGCAGCTGTTTGGATTTTGGAGTTCCTGCTGCAGCTTGGTTTATACTAGGATGACACACATCAGGCTTGAGGACCAAATCTGGCAATCCAGAATGTTCATTTCTTACATCTGCCCATAGACGATATAAAATAATGGACGTAGACACCGTGACGTCACCCACTGCTCTGTGGATTACTGTTTTGAAGCCTCAAGAAGGGCTGGGCAAGATGGCGGCCAGTGCACATGTTCTGTTTTGAGCTCCAAGAACGTTTTGAGTACCAGTTGATTTAACTAAAAATAGAAACTACGAGATGTCAACCTAAATGGCTGGCGTTTGTGAGAAAAGTGCGATAAAGGCACCGGTCTTATACAGAGTTATTATTTTTGGAAGAAATACTACTTTGATAACCGCAACCAAGTTTAGCTAACCAGCCTGCTACAAGTTAACTTGCCCTTCGAACGTCAAACATTCCAAAACAAGATTAGGATAGGAGGTGGAACCTTTTGATGGATTCTGAAGGTGAAAGCATGCTCCCTTTGTCTCACCTTTACTTGAAACCCCCATGTCGAGTCCTAATCCCCAAAAAAGCTGTTCAAGCAACCAAAAGGGGGAAGTGTCCAGTGCGGATATATTGAAAGCAATCCAGGAATTGACGAGCAGATTTACTTACCTCGAACAAAAAAATAAATAAAAACACAGTGGACGTCGTGGCCATTAAGGAAAATGTTGAAGGGAAAGATCACCCGATGAAGATGACCAATGAGAAGGTGCACGCTGTGAGTCGGCGGCTCTCTGAACAAGAGATGAAGATTGAAGAAGCAGAATGCTACGATCGGCACTGGAATCTGAAGCTATTCAACCTCCCTGAAGCTGCCAGTGAAACCGCAGAGGATGCAAGGAAGCAAGTCTTTGGTCAAATTGCTCCAGATGAGAAAAATAAGCTTAATTTTCTCATTGATACTGTACACCAGATGGGACGCCCCAGGGAAGCTGGGAGCTCACGTCCAGTGAGAATACAGTTCACCTTGCGCACCTTTAGGCAGAACATTTGGAAAGCTTCAATGAGCACCATAGCAATGAAGGAGAAGCTTCGACTTGTGGAGAATTTGACACACTGGGTGAGACAGTGTCGGAAAAAGCATTGGCTACTTGTTGACAAAGCGCACAAGGTACATGGTGCGGTCCTGATGTGGTCATCGATGGAAGAAGAGTTGCCGCAGATACAGTCAAGACACGGTGTAAGTATCACTTGACTCTGTGGTCCTACCTGACGTTCTGTGTTCTTTAAGGATGGACTAATGACAACAAGTTGGTCTAAGAGACTAGCTAAGACTAGGTTATATTAGACAAGCTAAGATGTTGAACTATTGATCAATACGCAGTCCATTTGCTGTTAATAAGGTTATGTTTTGGTATTGGTACTCAAAACTTTAAGAGGTTCTACTTCTGTATATTCCTTGAGGAATCTACATAATAAGTCTATTCTGTTTCAAGGATTCATTTTGTTTTAGTTCGCCAGACACTGCTCCTTTTTTTTTTGATGACCGAGTTTAAGTTTAACTCATTTAAGATGGTTTTCTTAGTGTTAGGAGATTTCAGCGCAGTCTTAAAAGGAAAGCAATATTACTCTTTTTCAGGAAAACTGATGCAAACTTCTTTTTTTTTTTACAAGAAACTCATTCTTTTGATGTAGACAGTAAATTTTGGAAAGGTCAATGGGGGGGGGGTCAAGCATATTTTTCTCATGCCTCATCACGCTGAAGGTGTCACTCTTTTAAAAAAAAATTACAGGAGATATTTTAGAAAATTTCAATTCTAAGATGGCAGGTGGATTATGGCTGTTGTAAAACTAGATAATTCTTTTCATAATCTGTAATGGATGTGGTCAAAATGGAGCAGCCCTGGCAAATCAAATATGTTCACTCAGGTTTATTCAAAGATAAAGGATTTACATGATAAATATAAAGATGCATATTTGATTATATGAGGGGACTTAAATGATGCTCCAAATGATTTGATAGAATGCCGGAAAGAATCTCTCAAAACACAATTTAAAGCCACAGTTTATCTGAGTGAGAAGTTGTTAGTAACAGATGTAGGGCGTTTTTTTTAACCCGAGCTGTAAAGCGTTTACTTGGTGTACTGCTAGGAGTTTCAAAGCAGACCGGCCACCAGCCACCGCTGCATTCAAACTGACATCACTTCCTTACAAAGGTGAACCAGAGCGACCACCTCCCCGAACAAACCCACAGGGCCACCGTGTGTTTCAAATGGGCACTGCAAGAAGTTCCGGCAATATGCTGGCAAGCCCTCAATGAGGCTCAAACAGCGGGTCATATTCAACAGTTGTACATCTGCGCAGTTGCTTCGTGACACTCAACTCATTCAGATGGTTTATTTTGGTCCTTCTGATGCATGGCACACCAAGCAAAGTGAAATCAGTGTTGCAAACAGTGTAAGACTATGACTGGACTAGGCAGTTATGTAGGTGGGTTTGAAAGAGAGGATGCATACATAGCGAAAGTCTTCTTCTCGAAAGTTCGCCCAGAACCTTGCCGTCTGACTGTACCTGGCTCCACCGTACAAAGTCGCATTCCAAATTTATTGTACACTAAGACAAGACCAACTCGAAATGGTTGCTTCACATGAATATTATTAGTATATCTAAGATAGTCGCTGGAAAAAAAAGAAGAAAATTACATGGCTAGATTGTCAACCGGACAACACCCAAAAACAAGTTAATGGCTATTTAAATGCACACAGTGACATGGACTTACATTGCGACCAGGGCCTGACCCACCTGTCACTCAAAGTGGCCACACCCTTAATTATGCATAACATTAAGCCTTAGTATAGTTTAAATGGATGAGTTTTATAAAAAGCCCCCCCCTATAGTTGTCATTAATGAGTAAATTAGCTATAGAGACCAAAAACTGTTTTTTGTTTTTTTTTTGTACCAGGCTGTAAACATGTTTATTTCTGCTGTAAAGTTGGGCATTTTAACATGGGGTCTATGGGGACTGACTCGCTTTTGGAGCCAGCCTCAAGTGGCCATTTGAGAAACTGCAGTTTTTGGCACTTCCCGTTGGCTTCATTTTTCAGTCCCGGAGGTTTGCCGCTTGCATCTGCCAAGAGTGATTAATATATTGAGTTTCTTTTTTTTAATGCGTTTTGAATACATTTGAAAAGTAATGATAATAAATTTTGCTTTCCAGCATATTGGCAAACTCCTTGCTGACGTACCGCTTCTGAAATCAAAATCTTCTTCAAGTGACAGCTTTTAAAATTATTGATATTGTGTTTTGGTTTGTAACCTGTCATTCATAGCCTGCCCTGCCAGAAATGTTGGGTAATATTTATTATACGTCACCCGTGTTCCTGATCACAAACCTGCATTGAGCAGTGCTGGGGGCTACAGTCAGTAATATGTCTGTATATTCAGAAAGCTTGTATCTAACTTTTTGACTTTGACTGCTCCCTTTAGCCTCCAGTCATAAGACAACCTGTGAGAGCTGAGAAACCCCATTGGCTGATTGAGGTAATTGCTGCATGATACCATCAGCTTCTGCCACTGTGTAGGGACAGAGCTTCAAACGCTAGCTGGACGCTTTGGGAAGCTGCAGAAATTGAGCAAGACCTTGTTAAACAGCTCATTGCACCTCCAGTGGTCTGTGGGAACACTTTATTGCACTCATCCTCCCTCTTGCTATCTCTCCTTATTTCTATCTCTCTTTTAATACCTCACCGTCTCTCACTCTCTCTGATGCTTTAGCTCTCTATCATCCTCACTTTGTTATACCCCCACCCCTGTCTCTCTGTGTCACCCAACGGCATATTTGATTTGCACTTTAAGACATGAATCCACTTTTCTGCACCTGTCTCTTACAATGGAGCGCTGATCAAAGTCATCTGTCTCTAGTTACCCACCCGGATACTTCCATAATGGGGCCATTACTT
This sequence comes from Lampris incognitus, assembly GCF_029633865.1. Taxonomy (NCBI): domain Eukaryota; kingdom Metazoa; phylum Chordata; class Actinopteri; order Lampriformes; family Lampridae; genus Lampris; species Lampris incognitus. Next base: position 26,211,980 of record NC_079224.1, read on the forward strand.
GAACATTCACCTCCATTGTTTATGCCATTAGTCACACTGGTTTACAGAAATGTACTGCAGCTCTATATTGAAAAGCAATCAGCAGTGGCAGTAATGCTGTAGCAACATTGTGCCAAGATACTATGTATCTATCAAACATGCACATTTCCTTTCTTCTCTCGGTGCAAACCTGTTGGGATATAGCACTCTATTGCTGGCAAGGCAATAACAAATGAAATGACTTTGTCTGCTTGCATGATACAGCATCTGCATATAGCTTTATGTAATATTGCAAACACATGACTGCTGTATTAGCATTAGTAATGTTTTAGTATTCCCCTGTTTTATAGCACATTCAGTGCATGACGTGTCATAGCTGTTTTAGCCTCATGACATAAGTTGACATGGTTATTGTATCAGACAACAGTACCATTATGTTGGCGTCACACTGCATTATACTGTCAGTATGTTATGTACCAAAACTATTGAGGTAGCCGACATACGGTCTGTGTAGAAGTGGCCTGTCTAAAAAAGTTTGCTGTGTATCTTCGCATGATAATACCTAATGATTAATCATGTTGCTTTAAAGGATATTATAATAAGCTCTGGATAAAGATTAAAACATTAGTCAGCTCACAAAATAGCGTAGCATTTTTACTATAAATAACAGGAACATTACTCAAGTAACATCATTAGCGTAACAAAGCTTGATAGCTTAGTCATGGTGATTAATGACTTGGTGCTAGAAGTGTAAAGCTCAAGTTGCAGTGCATTCCTATGCCAGCCTGCTGTTGAAACATACAAGTCAATCAGATGCAGGCTGTTCCAGCAGCAACCACGCTGTCTGGCATACCTAAACATTTTCAAGCTTGCACCAATTCCAAAGACCAACATCACCAAGCACCACACACACACACACACACACACACACACACACACACAGACTATATAAAGGCTGTACACGTATGCACAGACTCGACTCAGCGCCCATGGCAAACTTAAAACATATTTATACACAACACCCAAAATGCAAACAGAGACATTGTACATATTCACACAAACTATGGCCCTGGTTACACTTTTCTTTCCAATGCAACTTTCACGATCGGATGCACCAGATAGGAGCACAACTGTGTCTGCGTATAACTATCCACACCTGACTTCAATGTGACTTGCCTGTTCAGACAGTGATCGGTTTTAATGGTCCAGCGTAATACAGTCTGTAAAAGGTGCACTTTCTTTATATTTCATTTGTTTTCTAATGGTGATGGGGCCCACACGAGACATGTATTGTTGAGGAGAAAACGGTGGAGACGAGTGATTAATGTAGCCATTGTGCTGCTCAGTGCTGGAATGAACAAGTGCAGCTGGTCTCAGCTGTACTCCAGTGAGTTTCCCTCCATTTTGATCCCACTTCCTTTGCTCTGCTTCCCCGGGAAATGACCTTACATATGGCAGGAAGATGGCATGAGACTTAAGTTTAATAAATTGTCCAGATTGTGCCAAGTGTCCACACCTCACTGAGATCAGATCTCAATGTGAACCAGGCCACCTCAGCATGTAGTCTGGCTCATTGGCTTACAGTATGAGCTAGATCCAATCTTGGAGCATGCAAACTTGACGGTTGAAGGGTCTTGGCATGATTGCATAAAAAAAGTTGCGTCAAAAAGATGGGTGTAACACATGCACATCCACTCACGAGCATACACAAACATGTCCACTAACACAAATGTACACACAGACTACACACAATTACTAGACCACACCATATTTGTATGCCCGGATACACAGACATACACTCACACTTGCTGATTGACTCGGAGCAGTTGTTGCGGTAATTACCCAAGGTTTATAGTGGGCTCTGCCACTCATGATAGAGTCCCATAGACTTGACTGGCCTTGCCTGGTAAGGGTAAAGTGCACACATACCCCCATGTGTGCACCATATGTTTGGGTTATAGTTGAAAACGTAATGGGTGTATTTATGCAATTGTGTGTGAGTGTGATCATAGGCACAGTGTATGCGCAGGCGCACAGACCTGCCAGCTCTCCCCATCTCACACACACACACACACACACACACACACACACACACACACACGCACCTGTAATGCTCAATGCTGTGCCAGTCAATCCCAAAGGTTATTTGATATTCATAGTCTATCAGCATGGAGCTACAGCCAGGCACCAGAGAGAGACGGAGAAGAGGCAGAGAGGCTGGTTGAGAGTAAAAGAGACGAGAAAAAGGAGATAAACAGAAGGAGGAAAAGAGAGAGATATTCTTTATAAATGGATCTGCTGAATGATATGTCAGATAACTTTGTTGACTGATTGTATGATTTTAACTGTCATATTGTCAGGATTGGATTTTTTTATTTGACTTTGGTGTGTCGACTTTGTTTTGGCATTGAATGCCAATGTATTCCGATAAAACACAAGCGAATTGATGCACAGAGATGCTGAAGGAAAGGGCAAGGGAGTGAGATGTGGGTAGGATGAGTGAGAGAGGTAACTAAACAGGGAGAGGGTGTTGAGAGAAAAAAAAGAGAGTAACGAAAGTGAGGGGGGGGTTCTGATGTCCTTCTATTCAGTCATTCAGAGTGAGAGAGAGAGAGCGAGAGAGAGAGAGACATAAGACAGCACTACAGAAGGCAGCCAACAATGCTCTCCATGCCTGGGTTCCCTTGACCAATTACACCCTTCACTACTTCTCCTCACCTCTCTGCGTATCCACCCCTCCTTCCCTCTCTCTCTCTCTCTCTCTCTCTCTCTCTCTCTCTCTCTCTCTCTCTCTCTCTCTCTCTCTCTCTCTCTCTCTCTCTGTCTCTCTCTCTGTCTCTCTCTCTCTCCTTCTCCTTTCTCCAACCCCCCCCCCCCACCTTCTTAATTTCCTTGCAGTGACTTTTTCAGTTACCATCAAATCGACAGGTTCGTTCAGGCCAAGTTTAGCATGCCCGCCGATCGGCTAATCGTGACACCTGCTGCTGTGGAGAGATATCGAGGTGTGTGCACGTGTGCGTACAAGCAGGTGTACGTGCAATGATGGAGAGAGAGAGGTGCCTGTTTGATTTCTCGCCACTTTTAAAGGTTGACTCATTCTGTGGAATACAAAGATCATAGAGCTCAGAGAGAGAGAGAGAGATGGGGGAAGCAAGATGGCAAGAGAGGCAGAGGGTGGCAGGTAGAGGCAAAAAGAGAAAAGAGTTTATATATACGTATATATATATATATATATATGTATGTATATGTATAAATGAATGATAGAGGAGAGAGGGGGAACTATACATAAAGATGTGAGACAGGAGGTTGAAAGAGAGGGGGCAGCTTGCTTTTGTGTTCTGCATCGATTCATCCTTTTTTCTTTCTGTCTGTCTTTGCCGCTTTCCCGTAACCCGTTCTCTCGCTTGCTCTGTCTGTCGCGCACGCGTGCTCTCATTCTCTTTCAATGCTTCACGCTTTTTCACCTTCGTTCCGTCTGTCTTGTATTTCCTCCTTCTTCCTCTCCTCGTCCCTTGTTTACATCTTCACCTTCATTCTGTTCTTTTTTCTCTCTTTTTTTCTCTCCCCCAAATCCCCCATCTCTGTAGTCTTCTATTCCCTGGTCTATTTTCTCTTCACCCTCTCCCTCTCTCGCTCGCTCTGTCTCTCGCTCTCTATACTTCTTTGTTCATCCTGCGCTTTTTTCCTTCTTGCTCTGTATGCTCCCTGTTCCCCCCTTCTCATTTACTCTGTCTCCCTTTGTTTTCTCGGTTGAGCTCTCTCTCTCTCTCTGTTTCTCTGTCTGTCTCTCCCCCTCTTCGTGCACCCAGAGCTATTCCATCTCTCTCTCAGCAAATAAAAAGAGCTAATGACATGCTGACACTGAGCCCGGTGATGATTGAATTCATTAGGCGTGCACAATAATTGCCGGGCGAACGGGAGCGCGCACTCACCCGTCTATTCAGAAGACAGCTGTCAAATAACAAGCAGGACAGAATAGCTTTTCTTTGTCATTGTGAGTTGGGGAGAGAGGGAGTTAACGAGAGAATGAAAAATGGAGAGAGAGAGAGAGAGAGAGAGAGAGAGAGAGAGAGGGCGAGCGAGCAGCACCTGTTGTGGATGGGGAATCAGAGAGAGCAGTCTGCATGTAAATCGTTCCTGTGTGCTCTCACAGGGTCGCTCTAAAGTTTTTCTGTGGGTTGTGACGCCCTTGGCGTAGCAAACTAGTTAGCTCACAGACCATGTGTGTCCGCCAACTCATGTTGTTACAACAGTGCTAGAGAGGAGCAAGAAACATCTTGGCCATTTTATGAAACGGGAAGGTTGCTGTTGCAGAGCCCAACACCCACTAAGGCAAGTGTAGTGCTAGTTAAAGTGCAAATTACCGACTTTATCTAATGTCAGCTTTTATCTTCACTTGTTTTACACTGATGTTGACCTACATATTTGTTTGTTTTATTCATGTTATTAGATTCCTATAAAAACTTCCTCGACAATAAGAGTGTGATTCTGATTAATAAAATAATCTGTCAAAAATCAAGATAAAAGGTTTTTGGTATTATCTCCCCCCCCCCCTTTTTTTTTCTGCCCTAATTGTACTTGGCCAATTACACTGTTTTCAGAGCCATCCCGGTCGCTGCTCCACCCTCTTTGCTGATCCAGGGAGGGCTGCAGACTACCACATGTCTCCCTCGATACATGTGGAGTCGCCAGCCACTTCTTTTCACCTGACAGTGAGGAGTTTCACCAGGGGTATGTAGCATGTGGGAGGATCACGCTACCCCCCCCCCCCCAGTTTCCCCTCCCCCTGAACAGGCACCCCAACTGACCAGAGGAGGTGCTAGTGCAGCGACCAGGACACATACCCACATCTAGCTTCCCACCCGCAGACACGGCCAATTATGTCTGTAGGGACGCCTGACCAAGCCAGAGGTAACATGGGGATTCGAACCGGCAATCCCCATGTCGGTAGGCAACAGAATAAACTGCCACGCCACCCGGACGCCCAAAGATAAAAGATTATTATTCACGGCTGTGACACCATTTAGGGCTGAGCAGGATGTTTTTGAACTTACTCCCATATAAAGACCGTTCTTCTAGTCGGTATAGGATTAGTGTTGCATTTTTCATGTGATGGACAGACTTTATTGTACAGTTGACATTAGTTGAACATTCATTGTGATAACTGAAATTTGTTTCATGCACCACTTCTGATTCTGATTGGTCGAGCTCACTTTACACGTGACACGAGTGCTAATTTACTTCTTGTGCGAAGAGATGACGTCAGTCTCGATGCCAACGTTACTTCTGAAAGGTGGAGTTGACTAAAAGGTTTGATTGTGTTACATTACTTCTTTTGACAAAACTAACATCAGGCTTGACTTTCCTGTAATTTGTGGATCTGACAACAGGCTCTTGAGTTGCATTGAGAGTCCAAAAATGCTACCAATTTGGCATGTGCAAGCCAAACAGAAATGACTGGCTAGACACAAGCAAGAAAGAAATAAGCTATGCATGTCAGCCTTAAACTTTGTCACCCAACTTTACTTGTTGGTATCTGCTAATGCTGATTTATCTGCCCTTCTTAATCATCATCACAGAGAGCTGAAGCAAACATCACATCCTGCATAAAAAAAAAACCTCAAATAGACTTGACTTTACATAATTCTGTGTTCTAATTTGAGATGCCAACATTTTTCTAAAAATGTTCAAAAACACCTACACTACACGGTTCAGGGGTTGATGAGGGCAGAGTTTTGTGGATTTGAATTTCAAAGATGACTCACTGTCTTGTCTGCTTGCACCAAGTCCTCGGATCAAATATGCATTGGAATTTTGTTAGTGAGGATTAAACTGATATGCTGGATGTGACCAAAGAAATAGCCATAATTTTACTTCCCTACTCTGTCCTGCAACAGTTTACATTACAGGATTAATGTTAGGTTTGCATTACTTCTCAGCTTATCCGCTTCTTCTGCATTTACCTAATGTGGCTTGTAAAAGAAGAGCTTAATGATTATTTGAATTTGGTTGAGCTGAAGAAACAAGGTCAAGGGAATGACCCTGCAGAATGATGCCGTGATCCTGAAAGCGATGCTGCCTGTATGTGCCTGAGGTTGAATAACGTTTGTTTCAGAAATAATATTGTCACATTTCTAAATTTGTTATGAAAAGTTAATTTTTAACATGAGTCTTACCTATGTGGACACTTGGTTGTATAGATTTTGATGTTTTCTGTGTGATTTCTGGATGTGGATATAGAGACTAGTTTTTAATGCGTATACTTGAACTTTCTGTCTTGTTGTGAGACAACCTAGTACTTAATTGAATCAGTTTCTCTTACTCTCTCCATCTCTCTGCCTGTCTCTGTCTCTCTCTCTGTCTCTCTCACGCTCAGAAGTCAGAGGAGGATGAGTTGGTGCTAACCCCAGATGGAACTAGGGAGTTCCTAACGTTCGAGATCCCCCTCAGCGACTCGGGCTCAGCTGGCCTTGGGGTCAGCGTCAAAGGCAACCGCTCCAAGGAAAACCACGCTGACCTTGGCATCTTTGTTAAGTCCATCATCAACGGAGGGGCTGCCTGCAAGGTAAGGCTTGCAGGGGAAAGCTTTCGACAGGAATAAAGAGTGTCTTGCATTAAGAGAAACTCCTCAAAAATATTAAACTGCTTTGTGAGCCAAATTTGATTCTTGTTCAATGATTTCTGCTGACAAAAGAAAGTTGATATGCTTTGTGTCTATATTTATTGGTTTGAATCACCACCAACATCGTTAGCTGTTGGCTAGCTTCTAGCTACCTTTTTGGGAGGCCGTTGAAAGTTCTGTGTTAATCATTGCCAATGGACCACATTTGTAGATGCAGTACAGGAATTTATTGTCAGTATGAACCTTCCAGCTACGCAATGTATTACGGGGAGAACAACATGACGGCACTCTACATGACTTTGGCTGCATCCGAAATCGCATACTAGCATACTAGTTAGTCCACCAACATAGCATTGGAGTGTTTTTAGTTTGGTGGAAACCATAGTCATGGTCCGGATGTCATTCTACACCCAGAAAAATTTCGTAGCATGCAAGCCCTGGACACAACACTGGCTTGAATATCCCGCAATGCACGCAGATACTTCACGTCAACGACCAACAATTGCGAAGCGCAATTCAAAACCCTGCTAGCAGAATCGTTTAAATTAAATTATTACTTTTCACAACGCCAAGCAGAAAGGGCTTATTAGTAGTAGTAGTAGTAGTAATTATTTTTACATTTTAAAAAAAGATGTGGGTCACCACACACGAGTAGATGTTTGTGTGCAGCATATCATCATTAACCTGCAAAGAGCTGAAAGGAAGTGGTGCGGCTCTATCATGAAGTATTATGTCCAGACGACCGTTGTACTTTTTATTCACATATTAATAATACACTGAAAGGTAGTAAACATATGTGGTATGTAGTGAGTGGTTTCGGATGCAACCTTTGACTTTCATGCTTTTGGCCCATTGTATTTTTGCTTTTAGCCTAGTATGCAGTAAGACGAAGCTGTTGTAGCCTAAAGTTTGTGGTCCAAGACCAGAATTCCCAGATTGCTTTGTTGAATCTGGCGGGAAAAGCCAATGAGTAATACACCCTCCCTCCTCTAAAATGACACCTAATTTGACATTAAGACACCAATTTTCATCAGTGAAACAACCAAAGCACTAATCATACATGGCAGATCCTAGATGTACACACGTGGAAATGTAATATTGTCTCTAGTAGGGTGTTGCTAAAGTAAGTGAAACCCTGCCCTGGTTGAAGTCAGAAATGTTTCATCCATGATAAAAATCTGCAAACAGAAAGTGCCTGTTAGTAACTTTAGCTGCTGTCTGCAGTACTGCAGCAGTCTATTCCCACAGTCTTAACTTGATTGCTTTTCACACAAACCAGCCTGTGTTGATGGCATGATAATGGACCTAAAAGCATATTTAGGTGTTTAGATTACATCATGTTTGACAGTGCTTGAAATATGTGCACACAACACAAGGCTACCCTAATTAAGTAAAGCTCAGTGTTTAGCGGGCATTTTGAGTGCTTTTTACTTATCACATAACATATGCAGCCCAGTCGGCGCTTTTTCCCAAAGCGCCTTACTGGAACATGAGTTAGTATATTTTCAGTATGGGTGACGTTAGTGGGGATCTTATTCCTTACCCAAATATTTCTAGTGCTATGCTCTGTTCACTGAAATCTAAAGGCCCACAGGGCTGATTGTCGCAGAACATTTTAAGATGCCAGAGATGGTAAAATATTTGGAGTACAAACCCTATAATGAGCTGGTACATGAATGATGTAGCATCATTACAGATTGACATTAATAATATCAACATTAAACTAAGCAGTATGTAGCATGTGCATACAGACATAAATGTGCTTCTGTTTCATCTTCTCCTTGTCATCTCCTGTGTGCTGGCAGGATGGCCGCTTGCGGGTGAATGACCAACTAATCGCTGTCAATGGGGAGTCGCTACTGGGCAAGACTAACCAGGACGCAATGGAAACGCTGCGCAAGTCCATGTCTACAGAGGGCAACAAGCGGGGGATGATCCAGCTCATTGTGGCCAGACGAGTGGACAAACAGAACGAGGTACGTGAAAAAAAGATTGCATTCTTGGGCGTCTGGGTAGCGTAGTGGTCTATTCCTTTCGTACCTACACAGGGCTTGCCAGTTCGAATCCCCGTGTTAGCTCCGGCTTGGTCGGGCGTCCCTACAGAGACAATTGGCCGTGTCTGTGGGTGGGAAGCCGGATGTGGGTATGTATCCTGGTCGCTGCACTAGCGCCTCCTCTGGTTGGTCGGGGAGCCTATTAAGGGGGAGGGGAAACTGGGGGAATAGTGTGATCTTCCCACGTGCTATGTCCCCCTACCGAAACTCCTCACTGTCAGGTGAAAAGAAGCGGCTAGCCACGTGTATCGAAGGAAGCATGTGGTAGCCTGCAGGTGGAGCAGCAACCATGGCAGCTTGGAAGAATGGGGTAATTGGCCAAGTACAATTGGGAAGAAGAAAAATAGATTGCACTCTGTAAAGCAACAGGTTTCTGGTTTTAAAAGTCCAAAATTTAGAATCCAAAATTGGTACATCTTTTATAATCAGTCAGTACAAAGAATTTCTCAATGTTTGTTTTTAGGTAAAGATGAAGCGTGAGGCATATCAGATGAAATCAGATGAAAATTTGAATGATCCATTTTAGGAAATGGGGTCTTTGCGGCAACAGCATGCAGATCAACAAAGAAAAGTAGAACCGAATTGTTACATGCCGAGTCAATTTTAAAAACCAAGAATTTGACCTGATGCGTCACTCATCATGACACTTCGATATGACACAAGATTTGAAAAAGTTACATCAATACATCCATACATTAGGTGTGCGATGTCTATTGGAAAATTACTTTTCTATTCCTGTTAAAAAATAGTGTAATTGCAACATAATATTAAAACAGTCTCAAATTTGCAGTAGCAAGGAAGGGGGCAATCCAACCAAATGTGCGCTACTACAACACTAAACAATGACAGAGTTGAACAGTTTGTTGCATTAATGTTTAATGCAAATAGTAAATACAAATGCTGTTTTGGATCAGCTTTTGTGCACCACCAGCGACTATCAATATGGGTTGTGAGAGATGTGAAAATAAGCTTGTGGGTTTTCCATACGCAGGGGGGCTTAAACTATGGCTGTGAAAATAAATAGCTTTGAATTAGCAATTAGCATTGTCAGAAAAAAGGGGGAGAATTGTGCAGGAGGTGAAAATATGCAAATATGTGTTGCAGCTATTCAGTTTACCAGGTTTAAGGTTTATCTGTCCTCGTATAATGATAGATGTTATTTTGACTGATTCATTCCTTCATTAATTCATTCCCCTTGGTGCAGCATCAGCAGTAATGTGGACGTTGTACCAGACCGTTGTGGTGAAGAGGGAGCTGAGCCGGAAGGCAAAGCTCTCAATTTACCAGTCAATCTTCGTTCCAGCCCTCACCTATGGTCATGAACTTTGGGTAGTGACCGAAAGGGTGAGATTGGGGATAAAAGCGGCTGAAATGAGTTTCCTCCATAGGGTATCTGGGCTCAGCCTTAGAGATAGGGTGAGGAGCTCGGACACACGGAGGGAGCTCGGAGTAGAGCCGCTGCGCCTTTGCATCGAAAGGAGCCAGTTAAGGTTGTTGGGGCATCTAATTAGGATGCCCCCTGGGCGCGTTCCTTTGGAGGTTTTCCGGGCACATCCAACTGGGAGGAGACCCCAGGGTAGACCCAGAACTCGCTGGAGGGACTACATGTCCAGTCTGGCCTGGAAATGCCTTGGGATCCCCCAGGAGGAGCTCGAGGGTGTTGCTGGGGAGAGGGACATCTGGAGTGCCCTATAGAACTTGCTGCCACCACGACCCGACCCCGGAGAAGCGGCTGAAGATGAGATGAGATGAGACATTCCTTCATTGGCCCAGAGAAGGATGGAGCATATGTGATATTTTTTAGCCAAATCCTGCTGGGTTCTCAGTGCTTATCATAGTTCCAACTGGGAGCTACCCATTACAGGCACGCAATTGTATTGTTAGCCACTGAGCAACTCCAGTGAAACAATTTGGATGTCTTGTTCAAGAGAACCTCTGTGGCCATTTTTGAGAGAGGGGAGTATTTTGGTATCTCTCAATCTGAGACGTGAATTGGAAACTTCCTGGCCACAAGGCTGCTTACCAGCCAGTATGCAATGACTGCCCAGAGCCCGGGTTCATAGTTGGGTTATGTTTTTAGATGAAACTGAATAAACCAAGTTCAGCTTTACAGTTACAGTGCAAAGTAGCATATCTGTGACGCATTTAAGAATGAAGCAATGGAGAAGCCATATGGAGAAGCCAGAATAGAGGTCATGTTACCTTCTTCTTCTTTTTTTTTCAAATAGTCTTCACATAAGGGATTTTTAAAAACAGTTTTATATATAGTAAAGCTCGTGTTAGGTGTCTGGAATTTGTGGTTTTTGAGACTTCATTAAGGATCAAAGAGCTTTTAATGAAATTCTCGGTCGCTTGTTTTTTCTGCAGAAAAGGATCGCCCATGAAGTTGCATTATTACAAAGATAAAAGACAAAGGCTTTTCAGGCTTCTTCAAAAAGATCATCTCGTCAGTAAATATCCTGCACCACAGCACGTAACCGCCCTATGAGAAACCCTCTTCTAAGAGTCGTTGAGCTGTTTTAATAAAACATTTGATATATAAGTAGCTAATCAGGTCACTGCAGTTGCAACAGCTCACTTTCATCTGAATTTCATCACAATTCTTCAGTGTCATGTTTTTACATTCTCTGTCCTCCCCGGGCTGTCACTTGCTAGGAGACTGCAGTAGTTTGCATGACTTGTCGTGTGTGTGTGTGTGTGTGTGTGTGTGTGTGTGTGTGTGTGTGTGTGTGTGTGTGTGTGTGTGTGTGTGTGTGTGTGTGTGTGTGTGTGTGTTTGTTCATTCGTTCGTTCGTTCTGCCCTGCTCTCCTTGCCAACCTGGTGTGTCAGAGCTTTGATTTTCCCCCTGGCATAAACAGGTAATTGAAAGCAGAGTCCAAGTCTGTGTGTGTGTGCACGTTAGTGCTTGTGTGTGTATAGAGCTGTGCTTGTGTATCTATCTGTATTTGAGTGCATGCATGTGTGTGTATATATATATATATATATATATGTGTGTGTGTGTGTGTGTGGTGATGTGCTTGTTTTATGTTCATACATCTATGCACAGCACTGCATATGCACGTGTGCATTCACTCTTAAGGAATCTACTATATGCTAGGTGTGTGTGTGTGTGTGTGTGTGCGAGCTTGCAGGTATTTGTTCTGGAGCTATCAAAGGAGTTAGATACTAGACCATGCACAGCAGTTGAATGAATTTGCAGCAAAAGGGAGCTTCTTCAATCTTTGTATCACATGCAAAGCTCCAGGCACTGCCTCAGGCTGTTAAGGTGCCCGAGTGTTCATAAAGGATTCTGTTGGAGGGACTTGCAGTGGTAGAAAACACTATCTCATGCGACTTTATTCACCAAGATATGGCTTAGTTTATTTGGAAATACCGCAATAGATGGTATCATACCATACCATATCCATTCAACTGTCAATCAAAATGGGGTATTGGCCAGTTGGGCACAAAACAAGATTTAATGGTATGCACATGGGGTAAAAAAAGAGGGTCATGCTTTAATCGAAGTGTTGCTTATGAAGGCTTTATGAAGCATGTACAAAGCTTTATAATTATAACAATGGCTTCATAAAGTATTCATTAGCAAATGTCAAACTTCATTAAGGGAGGTACAACACCTTCTCGTGCTACACGAAAGTTTATTTTGAAAATCTCCATACTGTGTATTTCCTGTTTGGATCACTCACACAACTATCCTAACAACCACCAGTCGATATTAAGCAGTATCTAATTAATAGAGTGGAACATGGGGTTGTTTTTGTTTGATGTGCAGTAAAATAATTCAATATTTACATCCCTCCATCATGCCTACCTTGACGACCTATCTAGAATTAATTTCAGATTAACCTATTTGGCATCGGATGAATCACATTATCCACCACCCCCTAGTGGTCCCCCAGCCGATATTTTTTTTTCTTTATGCGTAGACGCAGAACCCAGACTCTTTGTGTAACAGACTTTCTCATCACCATTCACTGCCCAATGGGATTGAGACCTTCCTGGAGCTTAATTATTAGCATGAATATGCAATGAGGTGTGGTGCGATTTGTCGATGTTCCCCGGTTTGATGGCAAATCCCGCTGGCTATTACCGAGGCAGTTCACTCAGGGCCCTTGGCCAGGCACTTTATTAACTTGCTCATTTAAAGTCAAGACCAACTTAATGCTGGCCAACAGTCACAGCACCATATGCACCCCCCCTAGAAATCACTCTCTTGCTATGTAGATTGTTGGATTCGTTTTATCTTAGATGCAGTTTTAAGCTGTTTAATTTGTGGAGTAAATTGCTTGTCTTTTGTTTCTCCCAGTACTGAATGCATTCCAGTTCTCCCTCATGAAATAGAGATTTGCGACTCTGCTGGCACCAATTTTGGCTTTGTTCAAAACGTTAGCTCTTCTTACTCCTTTGTCATCCAGGGGAGATTGGCTGAATTGCAATGCACTTTTATCAGCACCTCCCTGCCTCTTCTATAAGTGCAGCTGAATAATTCTGTGTACAAGCACAGCTTTCTACCACTGGCCTCCGCAGGTCCACCAAAACAATTCGAGTATGTTGCTCAAGGGCAGCTGTGTGGTAGTTGAAGGGTTGCATTACTTTAGTTTGCTACAGGTACATGCTTTTAAAGCCACTTTCTCAATCTGTTTTCACTGAACTGGTCTTGAAGATTCAAAGTGGTGTCCCCCCAGTTCCCAACCAATTCTTGAACCCTTTGTGCTGACAGCTGCCCTCACCTGTTGAAAAAGAAACACAGATTTGACCCTGTCCCACACTGCTTTCCTGATGATCACATAGGAGTCGTTTCTTTCACAAGAGGATTGTGGGAGTTTAAGTGAATATTGCAGCTTAGGCTTGAATACTACCTCATTAATTAAAATTCCATCCATCCGTCCATTATCCAAACCACTTGTCCTACTCAGGATCGAGGGGATGCTAGAGCCTATCACAGCAGTCAATGGGCGGCAGGCGGAGAAGCACCATGGACAGGCCACTAGTCCATCACAGGGTCCACACACACACACCTAGGGACAATTTAGTACATCCAATTCAGCTGACCTACATGTCTTTGGACTGTGGGAGGAAACCGGAGCACCCGGAGGAAACCCGCACAGACACGGGCAGAACATGCAAACTCCACACAGAGGACAACCCGGGACGACCCCCAAGGTTGGACTACCCCGGGGCTTGAACTTGCTGTGAGGCGACTGCGCTAACCACTGGATCACCTTGCCGCCCTACCTCGTAAAGTAAAATTCTCAGACTAAAGCATTTTACATGGTTGAATTGATTCGATATTTCTCAATATAGAACAGTTTTTGATTTTCAGAACGTTTCTCTTATGCACAATGAACTGTCGTGATGTTTGATAGCATAGTGTGTAAGCTAAGAGGAGTGATACAGCTTAGCCATGACTAGCATGAATATACCTCTTGATGACCACAGTGGGGGAAAAGGTCACTGTTTAAATGTCCTCTTTGAAAACTGCCTATTTACCGAGGCGAGGGATCCATTTGGTGGGGGTTATCAAAGCCACATAACGGTTAAGTGGACTTATCGGCTCCGAGATCTAGTGGTGAAATCGAATACCAGCCTGGTTAGTTACAGTTATTGATTAGGCTTAATCGGTACAAGTATTGACTCAAGTATGATAGCGTTATCACCCACTATCCAGTGCTGGTGATTATGGTAATCGTTGTGGCAAGTGCTATCGTCGAAGCCAGCAATGAATTTATAAACCCTAGCAAATCAATACAGTCAAAGACCCAAATCAAAAATAATGAAGGAATAGACGCACACACACACACACACACACACACACACACACACACACACACACACACACACACACACACACACACACACACACACAGTCATGTTTCCCTATCCTTGTGTGGACCCCTCATTGACTACATTCATTTCCTAGCCCTTAACCCTAACCTTACCAATGCAAACTACATGCCTAACCCTAACCCTTACCCTAACCTTAACCTAACTCTAATTATAACCGTGACCCTAAAACCAACTCCTAACCCTAAAATAGACCCTTTTCCTTGTGTGGACCTCTGAAAGGTACGTGCTGTCAGGTTTTCCTATCCTTGTGTGGACATTTGGTCCGCACAAGGATAGCTAAACGTGTACACACACACGCACACACACACACATTCTCTCTTCTTTGGGTTGTGTGTTTATAGGTGACAAGTCCAGCAAATGGCCTATTTGTCCAATAAATGAGAATGTGTCATTCTGGTTCCTGAGGGAAATGTCAAGACACTAGCTGGCCAACCTTCTCCTATGGGGGGGAACACTAGCTGCTTGTGGCTTGGCAGACTATTGGAAATCCATGCTCATTCATCCTAGCTATCACACTTCTAGTATTAGCAGGGGTAGTTGCTCCCTGTCGTGCTTATTAGTTAGCATTGGTATGGCTAGCTGCTCTGTACACCATTTATTAATGTATATCCGGTGTTAGCACCCCCCACCCCCATCTCATTTACATTTGCATATCGATTGAATAATGTTTTTGCTGGTTGGACGGTACTGTAGGTTTGATCGGGTCTTTTTTTTTAAAGATTTTTTTTGGAGTGTTTTGCCTTTATTGGATAGAGGATAGTGAAGTGGCAGACAGCAAACAAGGGGAGAGAGAGATGGGTATGACATGCAACAAATGTCACTGACTGGAATCGAACCAGGGCTGGGTCGTGGAAAAATACAACATTGCCTTTATATTGCCACATAGTACATGATGTGACCGTGTCCAGGTCAACAGGACTACCACATGCCTCCTCCGATACATGTGGAGTCGCCAGCCACTTCTTTTCACCTGACAATGAGGAGTTTCACCAGGGGGATGTAGCACGTGGGAGGATCACGCTGTTCCCCCCCAGTTCCCCCTCCACCCCGAACAGGCGCCCCAACTGACCAGAGGAGGCATTAGTGCATCGACCAGGATACATACCACATCCAGCTCCCCACTCTCTATATTTTATCAGATAGCAACACCTCGGCAGTAGGGGAGTGAGCAGACAACCGCAAATAACTGCTGCAAGTGGATGCCAAGCAGACAAAAGTTGAAGCTCAATTCAAAGTGCAGAGAGAAGGGCAATTTCTTAGAAATAGTTGCAGAGTTGGGTAACTGGGTCAATCTTTAGCATTAGACAAGAGACGTGTGAGGGTCGAGAGATAACAGGAAGCATTCACACATATGCAAATGCACTCACACTGAAGGTATAAAATGAGAGAGGAGAGGAAGTTTCTGTCAGCCCGAAACACTAGGTGTTGATGGTTGGCAGCCCTTTTGCAGAGAGCATAATAAAGAACCCATAAAGACACTTTTGCTCGCTCTGACTCTTTATTACAGAACTTTCCACCACAGGATGTTGCGGTTATGTGGCATGTGCCATAACCATTTGGCCAACGGGGTGCCGATAAGGTCAATTTTCACGATCTAACTGGTAGAATTTCTACTTATGTGTTGCCTTAAAGCCTCATGGGAAGTGTGATGAGGTCGCAGCTCTCTGCTTTAGCCCCTATTCATAAAGGAAAAAGGATGCATTTTAAAGAATCCTCAGTAATTCATTTTTGTAAAATTATATGTCAGACTCTTATTCCACATTCAGTTTCATCCTCATATTGGCAGTCGTTCATTTTAATGTAATAATAAAAACATTTGAGGTATTCAGCCAAAGAAGTGATGCTTGCAGAAAGAATCTTGCTTGAACTTTGTTTTGTCTTTGGCTGTAGTGGCAGAACAAACACATGAATGAGTATAAGTGATAAGTATTTCCAATCCTCCCCCCATGCTAGGAGACCCCAGGGACCCCATTGGGACCCCAGCAGACGATGAACACATCCCTGGATGACCACGAGCGCCGCATCTCGCACTCCCTGTACGGTGGCCTTGAAGGCCTGGATGACAACCTGATGCCTCGCCAAGGCATGTTGCCACGCACAGTCGGTAAGTTTTGGACACTTTTGTTGTACCTACTTGCATTCACCTCAGCCAACCCAACGCTATCCCTCACCCCCGTAGCTCAAAATCAGGTTCATATTCTGCCACCATCACTGCCAATCACACACACACACACTCGCATGACTCTTTTTTTGTCTTTATGAGGACTTGGCTTTTAATGTCTCGGAAAATGTCTTGGAGGAGATGGAAAAACAGCCCTGGGATATACAGCTGCAGAGGCCCTAGTACTGACTGATTCGTGGCTGGGTGGGTGTGTGTGTGTGTGTGTGTGTGTGTGTGTGTGTGTGTGTGTGTGTGTGTGTGTGTGTGTGTGTGGGAGAGAGAGAGAGAGAGAGAGAGCGATGGAAACAGACAGAGAGAAAGAGAGATGGAAACAGAGACAGAGAGAGGGAAGAGAAAGATCTCTGTTCGATCTAGCCAACATGTCAGTCAGCATTTTAGGCCCACCTACTCTGTGTGTGTGTGTGTGTGTGTGTGTGTGTGTGTGTGTGTGTGTGTGTGTGTGTGTGTGTGTGTGTGTGTGTGTGTGTGTGTGTGTGTGTGTGTGTGTGTTTTCTCGATGTAGCCAACATGTCAGTCAGCATTTTAGGCCCACCTAGTGTATGTGTGTGTGTTTGATTGTGACATGGAGAGGGAGAAACAGAACTGAAGGGGTTATTGTGTGTGTGTGTACGTGCATTTGTATGTTTGCATATGTGCAGCACTTGGCTGAGCTCTGGCTTACATGGCCTCAATCTAGTCCCAGATCATCATGTTGTTTGTTTTGCTTTGAATGACTAACTCTTGTAAAATGGTCAAGATATTATTCGTATTATTCATTTCCTTTAATTTAACTTCCTCTGCCATTATTTAACTTTCTCCAACATCCACAATCATCCTTGTGAATTACAATCACACAAATATTTTTAAAATTTAGTTGCACTTAACAGGGTGATGTGGCTCTGACCCTTGCTCCCGCTATTTTTTTTCATCTTCCCCCTTTTTCACCCCAATTGTGTCCAGCCAATTACCCCACTCTTCCGAGCCGTCCTGGTCACTGCTCCACCCCCTCTGCCGATCTGGGGAGGGCTGCAGACTACCACATGTCTCCTCCGATACACATGGAGTCACCAGCCACTTCTTTTCACCTGACAGTGAGGAGTTTTTACCAGGAGGACGTAGCATGTGGGAGGATCACGCTAATTCCCCCAGTTCCCCCTCTCCCCCAAACAGGCACCTCGACTGACCAGAGGAGGCGCTAGTGCAGCCACCAGGACACATACCCACATCCAGCTTCCCGCCTGCAGACACGGCCAGTTGTGTCTGTAAGGATGCCCGACCAAGACAGAGGTAACATGGGGATTCGAACTGGCGATCCCCATGTTGGTGGGCAACAAAATAGACCGCCTCGCCACCTGGATGCCCGCTCTCGCTATTTTTTGCTTGCCGTTGTGGTGATCTGTGAAATTAAGAATATTCTGTTTTCCACTTATAAGTCAGTCTGAATAAGAGCATCAGCCAAATACCTAAAATGTAAATGCTACGCAAGCAGAAAGGCCAAAAAACAACTTTTAACAACGATCAACCATTAATCAATCTTCTTTTTTCGGCTTGTTCCCTGCTCCCCAAGGGTCCCCACAGCGGATTTGATAGTTTCCATCGGTACCCTGTGAGGGCACAGCACCGATGGTGGTCTTGTCAATCCGCATAATGACTTGGCAAAATTTTACGTGGGATGCCCTTCCTGACACAACCACTAACCCTATGGACGGGTGCCATCAACCATTAATCAATATTCTTCATTAATCAATGTTCCTGGCAACATAGCAGAAATGTGAGGACTCTCTTTTTCCCTCTGCAGGTGTAAATTGGTTGTTATTGATGTCAGCACCACTGTAAACGAAACAACCAAAACGGGGCTTGTGACTGATAGAGAGGAAGTGTTGGTAGGTGAAGTTTAGCCGCAGTGCTACAGGCCCTGCATTCATCCATGAATAAACAACAACGCTCAGTGTCAGCAGTGTCTAAGTGAAAGAAGAAAGCCAGCCGTGATTACAGAAGTTTATTCATAGTAATTCATGTGACTGGCACTCCAGTAAAGCAGCCATGCTGCTGTATGTGTAAGCCATGTGCGGACATATACTATATAGCACTGCCCTGTTCTGCTCTTAACGGGCAGATTCCATCCCGCAATCTAATTTTAAGCTGTTCATTGAGGAAACATTGAAGCCAAATTTAAACTCAACGTCATCCCAACCCAACGTAAACCTGTCACAGTTTGTAAACAGAGAATTATTTTTGTTACCATTATTCTTATTTTAATACAGCCTGTACATCTCAGAGTATTTAGTCTAGCTTGTCTTGTTGAGAATGCTTTGGTGCAAGCCAAGTTTACATGTAGTGAAAATAAGATAAACTTGCATAATAGAAATCACTTTGTGCTTCTAAGATCTATGAAGCGCTTGAGGATTTTTTTTTTCCTTCAGTAGGGCGGGGTAATTCAATATAGACCATCATTCCCAGCGTGAGAAAATAAGCCACTAGCAGAATGGTCACCCAAAGAATGCTATGACATTATTTATGCCTTTAGAGACACCATTGACTTACACTTGGGCATGGATTGCAAAAACCTGGCTACTCGAGAAGAAAGCCACTTTATTTTCGTCATTGTACAGGTTACAATAAAATGTTCTCTGCATTTAACCCATCCTATTGTATAGGAGCAGTGGGCAGCTGTAGCGCCCGGGGACCAACTCCCGTTCTTCTTTCCATTGTGTTGGTCAGGCACAGACAGGAGTATTAACCCTAACATGCATGTCTTTGTGATGTTGGGAGGAAACCGGAGCACCCAGAGGAAACCCACGCAGACACAGGGAGAACATGCAAACTCCACACAGAAAGGACCTGGGACTTCTTGGGGTTCAAACCCAGGACCTTCTTGCTGTGAGGCAACAGTGTTAACCACTGGGCCACCGTCCCACCCACAATATGATAATAATGGTGGTTGAATGAGATCAGTCTTCCACTTATGGTCTATAAAATACTTAAGTTAATTATGTATTCCATTATTTTTCTTCAGTAACAATGCAAACTCAAATTGAGCAGATTGGTAGATATGATGTTGCATATTTTTCCATGAGCTCATGCATTGATAGTAACAGAACCGTTAAATTGCTGACCCGTTTAAAGCTATATTTTGGGCTAAGAATTCTCATACAGAAATGGTTTGCTTTATAATCCATTTGGCGGTCCAAAAATGGCCTGTAGCAGCAATTCAAAACCTCTGATTCCTGGTTACTTCAAATGATACCGAAGCGCAGAAATACTCATGTCCTTTAGATTTGAATTTGCGGCTCCCACATTTTGGGGGGGGGGGGTTCCCCCTTTTTCTCCCTAATTGTACCTGTCCAATTACCCCACACTTCTGAGCCGTCCCGGGTGCTGCTGCACCCCTTCTGCCAATCCAGGGAGGGCTGCAGACTACCACGTCTCCTCTGATAGATATGGAGTCGCCAGCCGCTTATTTTCACCTGACAGTGAGGAGTTTCACCAGGGGGATGTAGCGTGTAGGAGGATCACGCTATTCCCCCCCAGTTCCCCCTCCCCCCCTGAACAGGCACCCTAGAGGAGGAACTAGTGCAGCGACCAGGACACATTACCCACATCCGGCTTCCCACCCGCAGACACGGCCAATTGTGTCTGTAGGGACGCCCGACCAAGCCGGCGGTTTTTATTACAGTTCCCTGACTGATACACTGTCATCAATTTCAACAAGAGCGAGAGAGATACTACTAGAAAGTGTATTCTGATCTCCCCTTCGGTGCCCTTACCCTAATGCTCTTAAATTCTAGCGCCATACAAGTTTTATCAGGATCCAAAAATCGCTGTGTGTTCCTCCTCACCAGTTACATACTCTTGTGTCCGCTGCACCTTGATGCCCTGTCACATGTGTGCTATTTTCCAATGTTCATTTTTACATCACCATGGTTACGCAAGCAGATGTTACACCAAGCAGACCAGTGGAGCAGCGCCTGCTAAGCCACTATCTCTCCAAGTCTGGACTGACCCAAACAGGACAGAACAGCCCCCAGCGACTATTAGGCACGTTCAGTCTCGGAGGCACGCTGTTGGGCTGTACATTATTACATAATGACTTGCAGTGTGATTACTGTAATTACCAACTACAGACAGAGCAGACTCCCTTCTCTGCATATTATACTCTTAATCAACCCAGTCATTTTTTTTTTGGTTGTTGTTTTCATGACTCAAAGGGAATTTCAACCCCAAGATGTCATACGAAACGTTTTGTAACCCCTTCTTGGATAGATTAAAATCAACGCTGCTTAAATAAAAGCAAACTGTTTGGCCTCAGTGCCCCATCCTCTGCGCACATTTTATCCTGGCGCTTGGCTGACCTTGAGATGATGTCAAAGCGGTGCTTATTTAAAACAGTGCTCTGAGGGTTTGTGTCAAAAGAAAGATGGGTGGAAGGTGGGGTGGGGTGGGAAAAAGATTAAAGTCTTAACTGAACCATTGTTAGTGGACCAGCTGAAAGCTACTCTCATGTTATTCTTAGTATTCATTATTTTATTTGCCACTGTTGGCTTACAAACAGGTGGTGGTTAGCTGCTATCTGTAACAGTGGCATTCAACTCTTGCTTGCTGTCAGTTGTCCTCTCTCTGTTTTTAGATACAAACACTTCTTTACCGTCCCCCCCCCCTTTTCTCCCCAATTGTACCTGGCCAGTTACCCCACTCTTCCGAGCCGTCCCAGCCGCTGCTCCCCCCGCCCCCCTGCCGATCTGGGGAGGGCTGCAGACTGCCACATGCCTCCTCTGATACATGTGGAGTTGCCAGCTGCTTCTTTTCACCTGACAGTTAGGAGTTTCACCGGGGCGACGTAGTGCATGGAAGTATCACGCTATTCCCGCCAGTTCCCTTTCCCCCTTGAATAGGTGCCCCAACCGACCAGAGGAGGCGCCAGTGCAGCGACCAGGACACATAATCCACATCCAGCTTCCCACCCGCAGACACGGCCAATTGTGTCTGTAGGGACACCTGACCAAGCCGGAGGTAACGCAGGGATTTGAACCGGCAATCCCCTTGTTGGCAGGCAATGGAATAGACTGCCACACTACCTGGACGCCCGATACAAACCCTTCTAATATAGAAACAAAATGGAAAATGAAAGCCCAGTTCCAGACAAATTTGAGGGAATATTACTTGAAAACTAGTTTATTTTGATCATATACTTTACATTACCAAAGATTTAGATTCTTAAATACGGTATTCCTGCAGATGTAAGCAGATATTGCAATGTATAGTGAATGAAAATTAAAACTTGACATAAGTGAATGTCAGCAATTTGAAAGTAGTTGAATGTCATTTGGAAATGGAAACTTTGAGCGGCAGTAGACGATCGCCCTGGCTGATGTCTTGGTGCTGATCTGCAGATTGCTTAATTCATTCACATAGGTGGTTTCTCACTGTGACTGGCAGGTTGTCAGTCATGATCCCTGGACTGTCTCGGGGAAAATCTGGAATATAAAAGTGAATGAGCAGTGCTCTACCTGCGACAGGGACGCCTTTGAGCACGCCAGCCCCATCCCCAGCAGCTCCAGCATAAGCCACAGTGGCCAAAAGTGAAACCTTCTGCTGTACCGGGCAGTGTGTGTGTGTGTGTGCGTGTGTGTGTGTGTGTGTGTGTGTGTGTGTGTGTGTGTGTGTGTGAAAGAGAGAGAGAGAGAGAGAGAGACTATGAATGGGCAAGTGGGGCGTTTCTAGAAATTAAACATTTATGCATACTCTGCCAACATTCCCTGCATAAATAAAGTTTGAAATAAGACCTCAGTAGTAGTTTGGAGTGAGCCTTTCACAGATTCTGTCGCACTGGTAGTGAGGGTACCTGTAAACATAGATCATGAATCGGTATACATAAGAAACAACATTGACCCCAGCTCAGAACATAGAACAGCCCAGTTTTTTAGGCCCATGTGTTATTGCCAAACACCCACCGGCATTCTGTGTACATGGCTGCCATGGCACTGCCTAGGATGACAGAGCAACTTCATTATTCCTTGAGGCCGATTGCCTTTTAAAACTCAGCACCCCTGGCGATACCGTCCTCACTAATTACACAAGCAAACTGAGACATGACAGGGTGATGAGAAAATGTGCTCATGCCCCTCGCCCAGTCATTCTCGACTTTCTCCATCTCTTTTTTCATCTCCAACCTGTTTTCACCGAGAGCCTTTTCTCTCCACCTCTTCCCCCATTCAGTCCAACCCCCGAGTATTCACCAGGTTTAATCACATTAAAAAGTCTCGAATAATTGCTTTTATCAAATACGGTGAAAATGTGAAAGGCAAAGCCAGCTATTGTTCCACTACAATTCATTACAGCCTCTGGGAAGGATTGTGTGTGTGTGTGTGTGTGTGTGTGTGTGTGTGTGTGTGTGTGTGTGTGTGTGTGTGTGTGTGTGTGTGTGTGTGTGCGTGCGTGCGCATATATAGAATATTTTGACAAATACACACACTGACCATGTTACACATAATGTATGCTTGATTCTCAAGTGATTTGGTTTCTGTGGTTCGGCGGATGGCTGCTGCGCTTGGGTCCTGGCACTGAAACAAAGAGTTTTTATTTTTTACTTTAACTAATGGAGCCACGCCAAGGTAGTGACTTGACACTTTCATTGGTTTGCTACTCAGTGGCTGCCAGTTGATTGTATTGCAGTGAATCACACTGTGACATTGATGGGATTCTCAGTGTCACGCATAGGACTGCTTAGGGAAATGGGATTAGGTGCTTGTGTGCGTGTGCTTGTGCATGTGTGTGTATTAAAAGCCTAATTAAACACTACTGCATTAATGATAACAGTTAGAACTCTGTGTGTGTGTGGTCTGTGAGAGAGTGGTACCCATGCTGGGCTCCAGGACTCTGCCAGACTCCCAAATTCACAGCAAGTACCAAACACACACGGTGGGGGTGGGGTGGGGGGATTCATCTCAGGATTAATACACACACACACACACACACACACACACACACATCCCAGTTTGATCCTGCTCTCACACTTGTGGGAACACACACACACACACAGTACTGGTGACACACACTCACATCACATCACACCACCCTTTCCCCTCCCATTCAGCTTGATCTTAAACAGGTCACCTCCCCACCATTCAGCCATGTTGGCCGTACCCTGCAGAGCAGCACCCCGCAGCACGTTGGTCCCCACCGGGCACGGATCTGAGAAACGAACACCAGGCCTCGCTGAAATCACCCGGGGTCCTCTGGTACAAAGCCCAAATGCAGTCTGAGGACAAACCAACTGTTCCCCAAACTCAGTAAACAAGGCTATTATGAGACATTGAAGAGAACCCCCGACACCACAGCCACTCACCCAATTCCAAAACACAGATTAAAGACAAAGTCATGTGCTGCATATCAATGGGAGTGCTTAAGCCCGGCTTCTCAGAAGCAGAGAAAGAGGACTTTTAATTTTTTTCCTTGCCTCGGCACAGGGAGGTTTTTATCTTACTGTGTAAGGGAGCAACTTGAATTAATCGTAGTGTTTTGACATAGCAGCGCTATTGTGCCTGCTTGCCAAACTTTGCTTGGTATAAGCTGATTATCCACGAGCTGTTTCACTCAGTTTTTAAGCTTGAAAATGTCTTTTGTGGTTGAAAAAATAGTTACCCTGTATGTTTTGTTGTTGTTATTTTCTGGAACTTATTTTTTTGTAGAGCCAACCCATTAAACTGTTTCTGAAGTGGGTGTCCAGGGTCCGCGGTGGTGTAGCGGTCTAAGCATCGGCTTTGTGTCGACGCGGTTGCCCACTGGGGACCGGGGTTCGCACCCCGGTCTCGTCAGATCCAACTATGGCCGGACTCGAGGAAGCAACAATAATTGGCTACGCTGTCTTCGGGAGGGGGGCGGAGTCGGCTTGTGTTTGTCACATGAACGCGTCTCTGTGTGTGTCGTAAAAAGCAGTGGTTCGGCCTGGATTCCCCTGGCCTCCTTCCAGACTGCCGGCCGGAGAGATGCAGTTGGCGAATGCATGCAGTACGAGGGTGGGTGTTTGAACTAGAATAGGGAGCGATTGGCCACTAAATTGGGAGAAAAAGGGAACAGTCAGAAATAAATTTAGAATGAAGTGGGCGTCCGGGTGACGGAGCAGTCTGTTCCATTGCCTACAAACATGGGGATTGCCAGTTCAAACCCCCGTGTTACCTCCGGCTTGGTCAGGCATTCCTACAGACACAATTGGCCGTGTCTGCGGGTGGGAAGCCGGATGTGGGTATGTGTCCTTGTCGCTGCACTAGCGCCTCCTCTGGTCGGTCAGTTCGGGGGAGGGGGGGAACTCGGGGGAATAGCGTGATCCTTCCACGCACTGCATCCCCCTGGTGAAACTCCTCACTGTCAGGTGAAAAGAAGCGGCTGGTGACGCCACATGTATCAGAGGAGGCATGTGATAGTCTGCAGCCCTCCGCGGATTGGCAGAGGGGGTGCAGCAGCGGCTGGGACGGCTCGGAAGAGTGGAGTAATTGGCCAGGTACAATTGGGGAGAAAAAGGGGGGATTTAAAAAAAAAAAACTGTTACTGAAGTCTAATGGTCAGTACAGGAGTTGTCTGAGCGTATGGTCAAACTCTTACAGAAGGCTTCTATCCAGAGAGGCAAAATGACGACCGTCACATGCAAACAACCTTTCTTTTCTTTTCTTGGGTTTGATGTTATTTTGTCTTTGCAGAACATGAGAGTCAGAGGAGCAGACAACAGACCTCATTCATCTTTCTAATCTTCCCATACGTGACTCTCTCAGATTAAGACTTATCCAGTTAAATGTGTTTTAGGTTTTGAGACAGATGATGCATTCATATGTGTAAATTCACTATCGCGATGAGAGATGTTTGGGTTCTGGCTCAGGTGTCACATTCTTGTTCTAAATGACTACGGAGGAATCTCTGTACAGCTGTACGCTGCGCCAAAGAGTCCTGAACAACAGACTTGCATTGGTTTTTGAAACATTTTTTGTGATATTTTATTTTTCATAATGAGAGGTTTGGGGCGGCACAGTGGCGCAGCGGTTAGCCTGGTTGCCTCACAGCAAGAAGGTCCTGGGTTCGAGCCCCGGGGTAGTCCAACCTCAGGGGTCGTCCCAGGCTGTCCTCTGTGGTGAGTTTGCATGTTCTCCCCTTGTCTGCCTGGGTTTCCTCCGGTTGCTCTGGTTTCCTCCCACAGTCCAAAGACATGTAGGTCAGTTGAATCGGCTGTACTAAATGAACCCTAGGTGTGTGTGTGTGTGTGTGTGTGTGTGTGTCTCAGCCCTGTGGATAGTCTGGCGGCCTGTCCAGGGTGTCTCCCCGCCTGCCGCTCAATGACTGCCGGGATAGGCTCCAGCATCCCTGCAACCCTGAGCAGTTTGGATAATGGATGGATGGATGGATGGGTAATGAGAGGTTCAATCCAGGGACGCTACACAGTTTTGTCCTCGCCCACATCAGCATTCATCATATTGAGCAAGGAGAAAATGGAGAAATTTAGATGTAGAAAAAGTGTTAACGTTGAAAGAAAATTCCACTGATTCCATTTCACGTACAACTTTGTTCCATATTTTCTCCACCAGGTAACTATCAGCTGTCGCCAACTGTCAACATGCCTCAGGATGACACCGTAATCATCGAAGATGATAGGCCGCCTCTCCTCCCACCCCACATGTCTGACCAGTCATCTTCCAGTTCTCACGACGACGTGGGCTTCACCGCAGAGATGACCCCTCTTTGGGCCAAAGACCTGTCCAATCAGAATGAAAGGTGGGCGGGACATCTTCTGTTACTTTGTTCTTTTACATCAACTCATTTTCATTCATCATTCAGCTCTTACTCTAGTGGTGTGTAAGCATAGCAGCTGTATGTAGACAGAACAGTCACGCCAAGTCAACTTCATATAGCCCTCAATCAAAGTTAAGTCTCACATTACCTTCTACATAGGGCTTGATGATATGGACCAAAAATTATATCTCGGTATTTTTAGGCTGATTGGCAATACACGATATATATCTCAGTATTTTCTACGAAGTGGGTTAAATGTTCAGTTGTAAGTCGAAGCCACATGTTAGATGTAAGCACTTTTATTAAAACAGATCAGACGGATCAAAATAAAATGCAAAGACAAGGTTTCCTCCCCCATTTTAAAATATACAGCTGCACAATATATCAACATGTAAATGGAAAATTATCTAAAATAAATAGCCTATATTAAATCAAAATAGGCCTATCTCTGAGAATGCTAACCGCAATCCAAAACAGTCATTTTGACCGTTTTGGATTTTCCAAGTTTAATAACTTTGTGAAAGAAAAAAAAATACACAGACCTGCCGCTCTCCGAATTCTCCTAAAATTGCATATATTTGCATTTAAAATGAGTTTTAGATCAGTTGCACAAAAAAGTTATAAGATCTACTTAAAACAACCAAAACGGACGCTCATAATTTGCGTGATTTCCTTTGTGAAGTTCATTGCTCCGTCCCAGAACAAAAACAGTGTTCTCCAGTGCAGAGAAATAGTAGATTTTTGATATTGCCAACATGTCTGGTTACAGACGCTGTTTCAGATACACCATAACTACCACTGAGGTGTTGCAGTATTTACAGGCGTTGGACAGCAGCCATTTTAAATTGTATTAAAAAAATGGTATTAAAGTTGTTAAAATGTTCATTTTGGTGTCAGTTAGTTTCTTAACAGACATACTAATGTAATGCATTAATATCTCAACTGGGTATTTATCTTGACAGAATAAAGATTTTAAAAACCACGGTGGTCAAAATGACCACCCATGGTCGTTCTAGTTGTTTTTAAGTTCCAGTCGTTGTTTGGGACTGTTCAATGTTTATTTTCAGTTCTTTTTTTGCATTTCACGTTTTATAGGCCTTGTTATGTTTGTTAGATTAGCAATATGTGTTTTCCGTTTTGTTTTTTCAGGTAATATTTTCACTTTTTCAATTTTGCTATTCAAGTTTGACCATGTCTCTCTGAAGTTTAAATTGTTTAAAAATAGTATTATAGTTGTTAAAATGTTAATTTTGGTGTCAGTCGTTTCCCAACAGACATACTAACATAAGCAATGCATTAATATCTCAAATGGGTATTTATTTTGACAATATAGAGTTTAAAAACCGTCCGTCAATTTGACCACCCATGGTCCTTGTGGGTAGTAGTGAAATCCCGGTCGTTCTAGTGTTAAGAAACGAGTTATGTGTTTTAACACAACATCAAACTATATTGATATAAACGGTATTGTCTCATCCTATAGCTCGTTTGAAAATATATCGATATAACGTAAAAAGTAGATATACCGCTCAACCCTACTTCTACATCACAGGTAGGATAAATGACAATGAGCGGTTCCTATATTGACGATGTAATGTCAGCTTGACACAATTTTAGATTTCTAGCAGTGTGTTTGACTTGGTTCCTCAAGCGAACCACATTTGCTTTGAGTAAGTCTTTAGTTTTAGCTGAGCTGTTACACCCCACTGCATTGCAGATAAATCTACGCTGTTGAGTCTCACATACTGTGAAATTTTCAGAAGGTCAGCATGTCACCTATTTTGTGTGAGTGTGCGTATGTGTATGTGTGTTTGTTTTTAGTGTTTCGTTTTTTTTTCCCTCTGATGCCTCTCTGATTGTGGGCAGGCACCCAGTGAGGCAAACCTCTCCTGCTGACCACTTCATGTAATGTGAAGGACCCCTATTCTGACCTACCACTGATGAGGCCCTGTCCTCATCTTTGGACCCAAGGCTGTGTGTGTGTGTGTGTGTGTGTGTGTATTATATATATATATATATATATATATATATATATATATATATATATATATACACATAACACAGATACAGGAAAAAAGATTTTAAGACATTGCAGTACAGGCCTGTTTCGTGCGTCTCACACTCATCAGCTGCTAATGTGTTTCAACAAAAAGTTTCCACAACTTTTTGTTGAAACTTTTGTTTTTTATTGAAACACATAAGCAGCTGATGAGTGTGAGTCACACGAAACAGGCCTGTACTGCAATGTATTACAATCTTTTTTCCTGTATCTGTGTTGATATTCCGCTCCTCATTAGTTGAGCACTCACAACACCATTGACGGTTTCGGAAAAAAACGCTATATATACACTACCGTTCAAAAGTTTGGGATCACCCAAACAATTTTGTTTTCCATGAAAAGTCACACTTATTCACCACCATATGTTGTGAAATGAATAGAAAATAGAGTCAAGACATTGACAAGGTTAGAAATAATGATTTGTATTTGAAATAAGATTTTTTTTACATCAAACTTTGCTTTCGTCAAAGAATCCTCCATTTGCAGCAATTACAGCATTGCAGACCTTTGGCATTCTAGCTGTTAATTTGTTGAGGTAATCTGGAGAAATTGCACCCCACGCTTCCAGAAGCAGCTTCCACAAGTTGGATTGGTTGGATGGGCACTTCTTTGAGCAGATTGAGTTTCTGGAGCATCACATTTGTGGGGTCAATTAAACGCTCAAAATGGCCAGAAAAAGAGAACTTTCATCTGAAACTCGACAGTCTATTCTTGTTCTTAGAAATGAAGGCTATTCCATGCGAGAAATTGCTAAGAAATTGAAGATTTCCTACACCGGTGTGTACTACTCCCTTCAGAGGACAGCACAAACAGGCTCTAACCAGAGTAGAAAAAGAAGTGGGAGGCCGCGTTGCACAACTGAGCAAGAAGATAAGTACATTAGAGTCTCTAGTTTGAGAAACAGACGCCTCACAGGTCCCCAACTGGCATCTTCATTAAATAGTACCTGTTAGAGCCTGTTTGTGCTGTCCTCTGAAGGGAGTAGTACACACCGGTGTAGGAAATCTTCAATTTCTTAGCAATTTCTCGCATGGAATAGCCTTCATTTCTAAGAACAAGAATAGACTGTCGAGTTTCAGATGAAAGTTCTCTTTTTCTGGCCATTTTGAGCGTTTAATTGACCCCACAAATGTGATGCTCCAGAAACTCAATCTGCTCAAAGAAGTGCCCATCCAACCAATCCAACTTGTGGGAGCTGCTTCTGGAAGCGTGGGGTGCAATTTCTCCAGATTACCTCAACAAATTAACAGCTAGAATGCCAAAGGTCTGCAATGCTGTAATTGTTGCAAATGGAGGATTCTTTGACGAAAGCAAAGTTTGATGTAAAAAAAATCTTATTTCAAATACAAATCATTATTTCTAACCTTGTCAATGTCTTGACTCTATTTTCTATTCATTTCACAACATATGGTGGTGAATAAGTGTGACTTTTCATGGAAAACACGAAATTGTTTGGGTGATCCCAAACTTTTGAACGGTAGTGTACATATATGTTTATTGTGTGTTTGTGTGTGCGTGTGTGTGTGTGTGTGTACATGCCCACTTGCATGTTTGATTGCAGGCATGTGCATTTGCGAGCGTTTGCGAGCATGCATTTGCAAGTATGCATCTTCCTGTCTGTCTTTGTATGAAGATTTGTTGTGTTTAAGACTTGCTGTGTGTCTCTGTCTTTGATGAAGTACTCATTGATGTGTGTGTTCCATTTGATATGTGGTTAGTGTGTGTGTCGGTGCCTTTGTGTGTACGTGTCCAATTTTATAAGGACTCTGCATGTGTATGTCCTTTTAAGAAGGACTGTGTATGTGTCTGTGGGAGGAGAGACCAGCAAGGTGTAATCATGAGCAATTTTGTGCATGTGTGTGCGTGCATGCATCTACGCACATGTGAAATGCAGTCAGACAACTGCAGTGGGTTGATTTGAGCCCTTAGCTTAATGATGAGGGTCTATCCTGTCCAGCCTAATGACTCCTACCGTGATCTCACATCTCCAATTCCTCTCTTTGTCTCAATCTGTTTATCTATGGGAGTAATTGTCAATCTTCTCTCTCTCTCTCTCTCTCTCTCTCTCTCTCTCTCTCTCTCTCTCTCTCTCTCTCTCTCTCTCTCTCTCTCTCTCTCTCTCTCTCCCCCCTCCCCTCCCCTCTTACCTTGCATTTTTCTGGTATGGGTATGGGTTGTGTATTACTTTGTTCTTTCTTCCTTCTCACCTCATCCATTCCTCTCTGATTGCGACCTGTCTCTGTCTCTCACTCCATCTTGTCTTGTTTTTCATCCACCCCCTCTCTGCTCCCATACTCCTGTGTTATTTTTGCTCTCTTTCTATGTCTGTCACAAACTTGCTAATTCCATCCCTTCCTCCTCTCCGTCCCTGTCCTCTTCCCCTCCTACGCACCTTTTCAATCCTTCCCTCCTTTGCTACTTCGTCCTTCTCTCCCCCCTTCCTCATTCCTCTGTCACTTCAAATGTATCTTCTTTGTTCTTCTCTGTGCTCCTTTGTCTTTTCTCTCTCTGTTCCTCCACCTCACACTCCTTTGTCCTACTTAAAACCAGCCCATTCTTGCACTCCTTAACCTCCCCTCTCTCTCTCTCTCTCTCTCTCTCTCTCTCTCTCTCTCTCTCTCTCTCTCTCTCTCTCTCTCTCTCTTCTCCTTTTCCCTGTGTTCTTGATTCCTTCTTTCCCAAGTTCCCAGAGCCCGGACGACGTGGACCCAGACAGTTCCTTCCAGAGAGAGGGCTTTGGACGGCAGAGCATGTCTGAGAAACGTACCAAGCACTTTGGGGACGCCGCCCAGCTTGAGATCATCAAAACACGCAAATCCAAGAGCATGGACCTCGGTACTGCACCAGCAACACGTCTCACCCATCTCATCTCATATTGGGTTTAGTCAAAATGTAGTATTCCTACATCAGTTAATTATGAAAGCTGAAAGGTGATATAGTTTCGTATTCACTTTTTTGGTGAGGGAATGTGCAGCACTGAA
This sequence comes from Lampris incognitus, assembly GCF_029633865.1. Lineage (NCBI taxonomy): Eukaryota > Metazoa > Chordata > Actinopteri > Lampriformes > Lampridae > Lampris > Lampris incognitus. Next base: position 26,243,455 of record NC_079224.1, read on the forward strand.
ACCTCCATCCACCATCTAACTTTTTTTTTTAATATTCATTCCATCCATTTTATTCATATCAGTAACTAAGTGTTAAAATATTATATGGATCAATACAAACTCACCTTCCCATATCCAACAGTGTGAATCCCTTGGAACATGCCACTGATCATTACAACCACTACATATAATGATGATTTCTCATTATATGCCTCCCCTAAGGAATTAATTATTCATTATATTCCTTCCTACATTGGTTATAATGACATTATCTCGATTTAATATGAAATAACTTTCTCAGTCAGAAAAGCTGTTTTCTCATAATTCTACTAAGCCTTAAGCACCTATCCCCCCCTTAGCAGCCATAACAGATAGATATCTCACCATGATATTTTATCTATTTAAGAGACATAAGAGATTCATCTGCTTAAGAAATACAAGGTGAAATGATAAAGTATAAATGCAATGGTCAAGTCATGGTCATAAAAATTCTTCCTACGTTTGTGAATACCGTATTCACATTAACAATGGATTCCACTGACATCATTGAAAATTCAACATCGGTTGCCTCAAACTGATCAAGACTAACATGACCAGATTGCATTGCTCATATTCATGCACCCCTATCTGCCTTGCACACTAATAATGTTTCAAAAAGCTACCTAATAATCAAATGGCCCCTATTGCCCTGCCTTTTTTATGTAATAACAGCACCTTTTATCTCTCGACAATCACCGTGTTTCGTCTGCTTTCAAAGGGCTTTGAACTGACACAGATTGCTTTGGTCTCGTCTCTCCCACTCCGTAATGATATCTAATCTTACCGCCTGGATTGCCTCTCTGCATCTTGTTGATACCACAACACGTCTGATTGCTATCCTTAAATCGGCCCACCCTCCTTTTCATTTCCCTTCTCTAGCATGGCGTCTGATTTGAGTTGAAGATGTAGTGATGTTTGCTGTGCTGACAGAATGTTGCATGTGGAATGTCAAGAGCACTAACTTAACCCCAAATGTTTGTGCCCCTCCCGTTAACAGTAGCCGACGAGATTAACCTCACCCCTCGTCCTGAGACAAGCGCAGGTAAGGACCAGTGCACCACAAGGCAGAAATGAAAATGTACTATTGCCACCACCATCACTACCGCTGTCACTGTTTCCTTGGGAGCATATCCAGGACTCTGGACCAGGGGTGTTAAAGTGGGAAATCAGTGCGCTATATTTCAAATTAAAGGTCCTCATTGGTGTTTGCTATATAACAGTAGTATGATGCATTACAACCATAAGTCATTGTCAGACTTCCTAAATGTGTGTTTTTCACCCACACTGATTCTGATCCTTTTTCATAGAAAACAACTAAATCGGGGCATCTGGGTAGTGTAGCGGTCTATTCTGTTGCCTACCAACACGGGGATCGCTGGTTCGAATCCCCATGTTACCTCCATTTGGTCGGGTGTCCCTACAGACACAATTGGCTGTGTCTGCAGGTGGGAAGCCTGGTGTGGGTGTGTGTCCTGGTCGCTGCACTAGCACCTCCTCTGGTCGGTCGGGGCGCCTGTTGAGGGGGGAGGAGGAACTGGGGGGAATAGCGTGCTCCTCCCATGCGCTACGTCCCCCTGGCGAAACTCCTCACTGTCAGGTGAAAAGAAGCGGCTGACGACTCCACATGTATCAGAGGAGGCATGTGATAGTCTGCTGCCCTCCCTGGCTCGGCAGAAGGGGTGGGGGCAGTGACCGGGACAGCTCGGAAGAGTGGGATAATTGGCCAGGATACAATTGTGGGTGAAAGGGGGGAACCCCCCCCAAAAAAAAAAGGCAAAGAAAACTAAAGCTCAGATTTTTTTTCGACTCTGTATTCATACATTAAAACCATCACACCCTTCTTCATACCCTTTGGTCCTCTGGTACCACAAAAGCAGGATTACTTTGTTTGACAAGCTACTTCAGCTGTACAAGAAGCTGTCAGGTTGGCGCTGAAACTTTTCATTAGCTAACATCACAACACCACATATTCTGCATGGATGGATAGAGCAGGTAAAACACCTTACTGACAAAGTAGAATGCAAGATGATAACCATCTATATATAGAAAGTTAATATTAGTTGTTATTATTGTTTAATTATACATACCTCTCTGTATATACAGGCAGTGGGCTTTTTGGCAGATTACAATTTAAAAGCTTGAACCAACTCCCCAACAATCTACTCCACCTTTAGGTATTGTTCCTAGCATCTGATATTTTGCTCTGTCTTGACGTGACAAATTTGGTGGCACGGTGGCGCAGTGGTTAGCACTGTCGCCTCACAACAGGAAGGTCCTGGGTTCAAACCCCAGGGTTGGCCAACCTTGGGGGCCATCCCAGGTCGTCCTCTGTGTGGAGTTTGCATGTTCTGCCCGTGTCTGCGGTGGGTTTTCTCCAGGTACTCCGGTTCCCCCCCCATCAAAAAGACATGCATGTTAGGGGTAATACTCCTGTCTGTGCCCCTGACCGAGGCATGGCAAGATGAACTGGAGTTGGTCTCCGGGTGCTGCACGACGGCTGCCCACTGTTCCTAGCTACACAGCTAGGATGGGTTAAATGCTGAGCGTAATTTCCCTACGGGGATCAATAAAGTATCTCAAAATCCAAAATCAAGTTCGCAACTCAGTGTAGTGAAGCCTCACAGCTCCTGCGACCGTTTGAGGTTGTTTCAACATGGTAGAAAAGCAGGCGGATGGCTGCACACAGAATAGAATTCACTCTCTTCCTCACATGCGGCCATGGTGGTGCCAGGTTTTTTAGTATGAACATGTGACGTACGTGTACGGGTTTGTATGTGTGTGTGTTTGCGTGTGCGCGTGTTTGTGCACGCGGCGAGTGATGTCACTCTGTCCTTGGCTAAGGCAGTGGGCTTGACAGCAAGTCATTCGTCATTGTCAAGACTCAAGTGTTTTCACTGTCGCTTCAGCTGAATAGAGAGCCCGCTTCGAAAGTCACGAACTCAGCCAACAGAATGGGCACCCCCGCTGAAAGAAATGGAGAGCGCTGCAGAATGAGAGAGAGAGCAAGAGCTGAAGGAGTGTTCGCCAGAGTGGGAGAGAGAGGGGTTGTCTCGGTGTAAATTTGATTGAGCGCACGCCCTCAGTGAGAGTGAAGGGAGGGGAGAAAGGTGTGAAAAGGCGATGTAGTCTTGCATGCATGCATGAATAAGAGTGAAGGTGTCACAGTGTACCCTTTGTGTCGACGGCAGGTTCAGCGCTCTGTTCCTCTGCTAAACCTCTGAACAGTGCAGGGGAACTTTTCAGTGAGTTGGACAAGAAATCAGGGGTTATACAGGCAGCGCTCGCAAAACGTAATTTGGCCAAATTACAACAAATGAGTCAGCCGTACTATTTCCTACAAATAGAAGAAACAACTATCTGGCAAGAAACAAGTCTTTGCCTTTTAAACTAGTATTGAGTCACAAGATATTTTCATATAAAGTGCAACTCTAAGAAGATTCTTTAAAAGGCTGCAGTAGTTTGAAACAATGGAAGTGATTTGATTCGTTTTAAGTGTCGCTTTGTTTTGGGTTTTTTATTTTGTTTTGGGGGGTTTTTTGTGTGGAATTTTTCCCCCTTTTCCCCCCAATTGTATCCGGTCAATTACCCCACTCTCCCAAGCCGTCCTGGTAGCTGCTCCACCCCCTCTGCCAATCCGGGGAGGGCTGCAGACTACCACATGGCTCCTCCGATACATGTGGAGTCGCCAGCCGCTTCTTTTCACCTGACCGTGAGGCGTTTCGCCAGGGGGATGTAACGTGTGGAAGGCTCATGCTATTCCCCCCAGTTCCCCCTCCCCCCGAACAGGCACCCTTACCGACCAGAGGAGGCGCTAGTGCAGCGACCAGGACACCTCTCCACATCCAGGTTCCCACCCGCAGAGACAGCCAATTGTGTCTTTAGGGACCAAGCCGGCAGTAACACGGGGATTCGAACCAGCGAGCCCTGTGTTGGTATGCAGTGGAATAGACTGCTATGCTACCCAGACATTAAATATTGTCATTTTCTTAAAAAAAAAAAAACAGTTATGGAAGCCATGGCCAGTTGTGTCTGTAGGGATGCCTGACCAAGCCGGAGGTAACACAGGGATTTGAACTGGTGATCCCCGTGTTGGTAGGCAACACAATACACCACTACGCTACCTGGATGCCCCCTAGAGAGTGTCGCTTGTTTTATGAAAATTATTGGAACGAGTGTAAATGTCTGCCTTAGACGCGAGTGAAATTATCATACCTGCTGGCATTGTCTTTTTTTACTTTGGGTTAGGAAAAACGTAAAACATTCACGATCTAATACAATATTAAATTGTTAATGAGAACATTCTGTTGCAGTGTGGGCATTCTGAGAAGAGCAGGCCTTTCCTCCTGTTCAATTTCCTTAGTGTTTTTGGCCTAATAGATTTCAGGCTGTTTCCTTTTGCACCCAGGGTTTATTTTTACTTCCAGGACCTCCTGTGTGACTTTCTAGCCTGCTTTTTAAAACACAAACTCCCAGCCAAGTAATAAGCCAAATGAGCCATGGTCTGTTTAACAAGTCCCCCTGAAACCAAAGATGGTCCCAGCTACAGGTGAGGATGGAGATGCGCCGACGCGCCCCAGGTCTCTCACGTTGCTGGTGGAAACCTTTATTGACACAGGCCACAGCCAGATGTTGGACGAGGACACTATGGTGGTGAAGGACAATAGCAGACTGTTAGATACTGTTAGCAAGGTCCTGGATAAAATCATCCATATTGTATGTCATTTTATGACTGTGCTGTTAGTGATTTGTGTCAGGTAAACATGGAAAGTTCAGGAATATTAATTTTGGAAGAAAAGCACAGGTCATCCTGTCTACGGAAGTGGTATACCTCTTGGGTCTTGTGTTGTCAAGCCGAGTCAAATATATTTGTATAGCCATAAATCCCAGTTACATTCCAGCGGGCCTTGCATTCACATTACAATCTCATTCTTACAACAGTTAAATAGAACAAATGAGGGGCATCCGGGTAGTGTAGCGGTCTATTCCATTACCTACCAACACGGGGATCGCCGGTTCAAATCCCCGTGTTACCTCCGGTTTGGTCAGGCGTCCCTGCAGACACAATTGGTCATGTCTGTGGGTGGGAAACCGGATGTGGGTATGTGTCCTGGTCACTACACTAGCGCCTCCTCTGGTCGGTTGGGGCACCTGTTTGGGAGGGAGGAGGAACTCAGGGGAATAGCGTGGTCTTCCCATGCGTTACGTCCCCCTGGTGAAACTCCTCACTGTCAGGTGAAAAGAAGCGGCTGGCGACTCCACATGTATCAGAGGAGGCATGATCCGGCCCTCCCCGGATCAGCGGAGGGGGTGGAGCAGAGATCGGGACAGCTTGGAAGAGTGGGGTAATTGGCCGGATACAATTGGGGAGAAAAGGGGGTAAAAAAATCCCCCCCAAAAAATTGAACAAATGACAATGTGCAATATCCCCCATCCTTAGACCATCGATTCAGATAAGGAAAGTTTTCACAGGAAAGAAAAAAAGAAGAAACCAGGCAAAAAAGGGAGAGCATTGCAGGAGGAATCTCACTTTCAAGACCGATAGGCATGCAGGAGGTGCCGAGCAAACAATGCGGTAACAGATTTACAATAACGGGTCAATGAGGCACATAATGACTACACATAGGTATATCAAATAGATGCAAATACATATGTTGAAACATCAAGCCCAGGAGCACGCCGGCTCAATGCGTGAAGCATGGCATTAAATTTGCCTTGGTTAAGGTACCCGTCTTTGTGCTGTGACTGTGTTTGTATTAAGATGAATCACTATATTCAAGTGTGGGGACAGCTCAGTTTGGATAGACTTGTTTCATTTTCATGCAAACCAAATTCTTTAAAGCGGAATTTGATTTTTTTTTTCTTAAGTCCTTATGGCGACTGAACCCACAAGTGGATTGTCCCATCTACCTTATGTCCAAAATACTCTCCTTGTTCTACCTGCTAGATGGGGGGATATATTTATATATATATACTAAATATATCCATCCATTATCAAAACCGCTTATCCTACTCAGGGTCGCGGGGATGTTGGAGCCTATTCCAGCAGTCATCGGGCGGCAGGCTGGGAGAAACCCCTAGACAGACCGCTAGGCCATCACAGGGCCCACACATTCACACCTAGGGAAAATTTAGTATGTCGATGTCAGACACGGGGAGGACATGCAAACGCCACACAGAGGTCGACCTGGGACGAATGCCAAGGTTGGACAACCCAAGGGCTCGAACCCAGGACCTTCGTGCTGTGAGGCAACCACCCATATGTGTGTGTGTGTGTGTGTGTGTGTTATAGTAAAGCCCTCCCAGCTGAATTGGTTAATGGTTTATTCCCAGTCTACATTACTTTGAATTGACATGCTGCTTTATTTAATATCTTCATTTCACTTGTTAGAATCATTAAACACTTTGAGGACTCTACTGGCAGACTTGATCGTCTAAAATTAAATATCGTTGTTCTCCCCAAGCGTGGATGAACAGAAGCCTGACTGCTAAGCATACCGTATTGAACCTACCTTTACTTTCATCTTCCACTACACTCCGGTGGGGCAAGATGGCTGCGCGAATTCATGTTTGCAGCGGCCTCATCCAGTACCGGTGTTGGAAGATGGTGGTGTGAACTTATGTCTGCGGTGGCCTCACCCAGTACCATCCATGCAGTGTCTTTGCCCAATTCTTCAATAAGGTTTGTGATTTCATTTGATGGCTGGGGAAGCTGGCACTGGATTGGCTGGGAGAGTTTGGTCTGCTGCATTCTGTGGGCCCGGGGACCACGGCCCTGCCTGGAGCTGTGTCTGAGGAGGAAACACAGAGTGCGGTCTGACAGGACGCGGAAGCGGGGCAGGCTAAGCTAACTGCTAGCCCATGCAGACCGGCAGTTCTGATAACACCGAGGGCGGTCTGGCGGTGGCCTCGCCTAGCATTGATTGTGTTTTTGGTGTCGTCGTGTAGAGTGCGGAGAGGTGTGTCGGGGGTATCTGGCTGGGGGAGCTGGCATTGGATTGGCTGGGGGAGCCTGGTCTAGAGCGTCCGGTGGGCCCGGGGGCCATGGCCCTGTTTGGAGCTGCGCCCGAGGAGGAAACACTGAGGGTGGTCTGACAGGACGCAGAAAGCGGGCAGGCTAAGCTAACTGCTAGCCCAGCCAGACCAGCAGTCTGACAGTCATCCTGGCATTTGCTCTCTTGGACAGTGATTTTTTTTGGATATGTTGGATATATGTGTTTTTGTATTTTTTTTTTTGTATAGGCTCTGGCATCCCGCGACCCTGAGAGCAGGAAAGGCGGTTAAGATAATGGATGGATGGATGGTGTTCTTGTAGTTTGGATGTGTTTTTGTCTTTGTGTTGCACTGCTGTGGGCTGTGGGAAATGATATTTCGTTTCATTTCATGTGCGCAGGTGCATAATATTCCTGATTCCTGATAAGTGTTCCTTATCTATGCTGCTATCTATGTGAAGAGGGAATGACCATCCCTGAACCGAGAAGGGGGGGGGGCCTAGGAGTGCATCTGTTACCATTTTACATTTCTATGATTGCAACCATTCCCAAATCCTCTGTGAAGGGTACACATGGCCATTGAAACTCTTAATTAATGATCACGGCAGCCTGCATATGAAACTGGTCATTGGTTTCGGTCGTTATGCCACTGTAATGTTTATAAGGGTGGGGGTACCTGCAGTCAGTTGAGACTGAAGAGGTAATTAAATGAGTGATGAAACGGATCTGTCAATACACGTTGTGTCCAGATGAACTGATTCACCTTTCTGTGAGCCTGCCTTTACGTTTATTAGTCAAACTGCACACGCAGCGGAGTCATCACTAGATGACGTTATTTGACAGTAAACTCTTTCAAAGCAACAAAATATTTGTGACTCCAAAACATTTTGTCAGATTGTCTTTTTTTTTATAACTGCGTATGAATGGTGGAAGGCAGTCAGGGAAAACGCTAGATAAAGTGGGTGTGTTGTATGAACAGCCTATCAGCTCAGACTTCAGAGAGGCGTTAACAGGACAGTACAGAAAATGAATGGCCACCACGTCTTATTCATCCTGGATGTATTCACTTCTCCATTTGTCCTCCTTTCTTTCTATGCATCTTTTTAGCTGCCTCTCTCTCTCTCACCATCTTCTCCTTTCTACACACTTTTTCACTCCCTCACTTTTAGGCTGTGTCCCCCTCTATCTCAGTCTCCTTCTCCCTTTAACAGTCTATCTTTAGGGGGTTTCTGCGCCCAGATTCTGTCCCCTTTAGGGCTCAGTTGCTCTTTAGCTTTCCTTCACTCGGTCTCTCTCTCTCCTGCTTTCTTTTTCTTTCCCTCAGTTTTGCTGATTTACTTACTGTTTCTCTCTCCCTCTGTCTTTCTCGCTCCATTATGCTCTGCTTACCCCTTTTTACTCCCTGTTTAGTTCCTCCTCTGTCCTCCCCTTTAAGTCTTTTTCACCTCTCCCTCGCTCTCGCTCTCTCTCTCTCTCTCTCTCTCTCTCTCTCTCTCTCTCTCTCTCTCTCTCTCTCTCTCTCTCTCTCTCTCTCTCTCTCTCACTCGTTCTGGTCCTTCTCTCTCACACCCTCTACCTCCCACACTGACTTGTCTGGTCCAACTCAGTGTATTTACCCAGCATCCTCCAGGCTGTGATACAGCATACCTAGCCAATTAGCACCCCTACCCCAAACTGTTTGCGTGTGTTCTTCTGAGCGTGTGTGGCTGTAGGGGTGGAGGGCTGTTTGGGGGAGGGGGGGGGGTCAAGCAATGTGTCCCCTGCCAGTGTCCCCCACCCCTCATCATGAAAGGTACCATATGGACATTAGGAGGAAAAAAAATAACCTCCCACACTACAGATACTTGTGATTTAATTAACCTGTCATGTTTGTCAGAGTTTGGTGACTGTAATCTTCACTCAGAATCGCAGCTTGTAATGAAGTGTTTAGTCCATTGGAAGGAATCAGTGCACATAGGTGGCCAGCTTCCTGTTTTGTGAAATAAACAGTACTGAGAATCAAATATGGTTTGTAATTATCACATGCTTATTGACCATTAGAGGCTGTTATGAAAGACTGTGTGTGTGTGTGTGTGTGTGTGTGTGTGTGTGTGTGTGTGTGTGTGTGTGTGTGTGTGTGTGTGTATTCAGCAGCAGCCTGCTTAATCCACTTTTTGGGGGGGGAAAAAGTGAAATTGTAATAACATTATGTTAGTACAGTGCATCATCCTAGGTCCTCTTATACCCGTGAGGATTTTAGTCAAGCCCCAAACATAATCATTGTAATATATATATATATATATATATATATATATATATATATATATATATATATATATATATATATATATATACCCACATCCGGCTTCCCACCCGCAGACACCAAGTGGGAGGTAACATGGGGATTCGAACCGGCGAGCCTCGTGTTGGCAGCCAATGGAATAGACCGCTATGCTATCCAGATGCCCGTAAAAGTTGTCATTTTAAAAAAGAGCTGTGGAAAACAGGCTAATGCGCTGAGCTCGATGTAATTCTGCCTAGTTTGATGGTGAAGGGCTCATATTTGGAATTTTTAAAAAAAAAAATCTTATCCAATAGACTTTTACCAATTGTGCTAGATTGCTTCCCCAAGTTTAAGAGAGGATAAGAGCTTAGGAGCTTGAAATCAGAAAATCATTGAGAGTCCTTTTTTTCATGGTCCTAAAGGAGATTGTGCCACAGTTTATACACCAATACTGTACCATCCCCTAGGTTCCTCCACTGGAGATTGATGATTATGTTAGGAAGGTCAGGGCCACGTTTCCCTCCAGAGTAGTTGCTCTTTATTATCAGTTAAGCTTCAGATTAAGTTGGAAGTCCCTCTTTTTAGTGCAGTCTTGCTGAACTATTGCTGTACTTTTGCCATGTTCCCATGGGGAATTTGTCAGGGAAGTCAAGTTGTGCATATTCCTGAGCTACCAGTATCCTGGTAGCCGAAATGTTCAAGAGCCAGGTTTCTTTGAAATAACGTATTAACATGGTTCTGCTGCGTAACGTTCAAGAAGAAATTGGTGACATATGATGAAGATGGTAAATGCATAAAGGAGGAATCAAAAATAGTTGTCATGGAGCACCTCTGTAGCCAAACGGTTACAGTGCATACCAAATGGCTACGTGGTTGCAACCATCACTGGTTCGATTCCAGCCTCCGACCTTTATTGCGTGTTATACCCCTTTCTCTCCCACATTTTCTGTCTGCCTCTCTACTGTTGCTATGTAATAAAAAAATGCCCAAAAATCTATCTTTAAAAAAAAAAAAGCTGCCACAAGAGGTTGAGTTAACATTTGCGACAATATTTTACCCATTTTACACAATTGTGCCATATACTTTCACCTTCAGGTTCGTCTACCAAGGACGTGGGACCATCTCTTGGCTTAAAGAAATCCAGCTCTCTTGAGAGCCTCCAGACTGCTGTTGCCGAGGTTACCCTCAACGGGGACCTCCCCTTCCACAAGCCCCGCCCTCGTATTATCCGGGGGCGGGGCTGCAATGAGAGCTTCAGGGCGGCCATCGACAAATCCTACGATCGACCAGTTGCCACAGAGGAGGATGATGAGGGCATGGAGACACGTAAGATGTTCTGTCATGGGAGTGGCAGGGTGGCCCAATTCTTAGCAACACCATCCTGTAAAAGTTCCCAGTTTGATCCCTACCTCAATCAGGTGTTCCCGCAATCTGTCCTTGGATCCCTTTTAATCACCCACCTCACTCGTATGGTCCATTGCTCTCGATATGACCATTAGCTAGATGTAAAAGATTTAAAGTGTAAATCGATTGATTGGTGAGTTCACTGACATTGCATTTTGGATGATTGCTACATTTTTACACTGATATTGTGCCAACACTGGAATGAGCAAGCGCAGTACTTAGAAGTGATGGATGTGTTCTTCACTGCATTCCTGACTTGGCACCTTCAATGTGCATGTGAGTGACGGCAGTTCGACTAACACTGAATATCTTACACGTGTGTCCTTCACTGCTTGTTGCTAAGGAAATACTCCTGACAGGATGAAAGTATTTGCTGTATTACAAGCTGGAGGGGGAAAACGGTAAACACTGGGGCTCCTTAGATAGAAGGAGTCAGGAATTTCTGCAGCATCATGTCAGGAGGTGTACTGGTGCATTAAGCCAACTTTTTCTAAGCAGATCTAATATTGTTTTCCAATGCTGGGATAAGCTGTCAGTGCTATATAGGTAAGAATAAATCTATATGTTGGAGTCACCTGTCCTCTTACTTTTTTCCTCACTAAACATCAGCCAGCAATATTGTTTCATGTGGTTGAATCTCATTAGTTGGATCTTTCGGTGGACAAGCATACAAGTTAAAGTATTCATTGATATCTGAACACAAATGATAAGGTATGAAAGACTTAAATACTCTTGAAAACAAACAGAAGCCCCACCATTTAATGTTTAAACCTTATCCTTTTGACATTACCCTCATTTGTCTTGAGTCAGTGATACCAATACTAAGCAGTGATATGCTTTTCAAAGGATGAATATCAAATTTTTTTGGTTAAATAAAATCGCCAAATTATTTTTCTTTATTTTTTATAGAATAGTTTGTGTAATATTTTATTACATGGTACTTCTCTTTATAATCCAGGTTGCACATTTGTGTTGTACTTAAAACCAGACATGAATTTCGATGCCATCTTCAATACCCTCCATCTCTCTCTCTCGCTCTCTCTCTCTCCAGTCGAGGAGGACACAGAAGAGAGCTCACGGTCGGGAAGAGACTCGGTGTCCACGGTAGCAGACCTGACTCCACTGACTGGCACTGATAAGCCCTTGGTCAATGGCACCAACCGCACCAAAGAGGAGAAGAAAAAAGACAAGGCAGGGAAGGAGAAGAAGAAGCAGGAAGGAGGGAAGGAGAAGGAGAAAGACAAGAACAAAGCCAAGAAGGGCATGCTGAAAGGCCTGGGGGACATGTTCAGGTAGGGCTGCCTCCAGTAAGCCAGAGACCCTGGAGATGCTTGTTTACTCTGATTCAAAGTCCTATGTAAAATTCCGATTGCATGATAAAACAGATTTGGCACAAATTGCTTTACCAGGGCTTTAACCTTTATCAAGTATGAAAACAAGATGTTGGAGCTCGTTAAAACTGGGGTAGGTCGTTTTTTTTTGTTTTTTGTTTATGGTGTCATTGGGCAAAAATTCCATAATAACCTTTCAGCATATTGTAATTCAAGTGGTCAGAAAGAAAACTAGAGGCCTTCACCTCCTCTTGGCTCTGTACTTGGGCTTTAAAAAAAATCTAGCCCCAGAGGGAAAATTTTAGCCAATCACGGGTCATTTCAGAGAGAGAGAGTGATGCTATTGGCTATTCTACAAATGCAGATGCACATTTATGCGATCAAGTGGGCCCTGCCAGTCACTTGTGGTTGTAACCCTGACCCTAAAAATCAACAAGACCAGCTCAAAATGGCTGCTTCACATGAGCAATATTAGTGTAAATAAGAGATTCACTGAAAAAAATATTTTACAGGAATAGATATCACTACGATACAGATTTCAAAAGTCTCTCTTTGACATTTCCTGGTTGTGCACGAGTGTAAGGAGCTGAAGAATGATGCAGCGGTCTTTTGGTGGGAGGGGCTTAGCGGAGTGATACAAGGCAGCGGAGAGAGGGGAAGGATTTGCATTGGAGTGTTCAGTGTTACCAACTGCAGCTTTAAAGTGCAGCACAGGTTGTTTTGTGTTTGTTTTTGTTTTTTCACTCAAAGTAGCTTTAATTTTTTTATTTTACGAATTGTAGGTTGAATTCATGTGTAATAGATGTACATCCACAGTTAACAGGGCTTTAAATACAACCGAGAAGAAGAGATACCAAACAAGTAATGACTTATACTCTGAACTCTGTGTGCGCGTGCGTGCGTGCGTGCGTGCGTGCGTGCGTGCGTGCGTGTGTGTGTAGTCAGGAAGGGCTTGAGGGCCTTCTCCCCCCAATATTGACCATGTCTGATAGTTAGATGATGTCATGCTCTCTGCTGCCCGGAGCCAGACTGACTGGCTTGTATGCACGTGCATATGTGTGTGTGTCTGTGTCTGTGTGTGTGTGTGTGTGTGTGTGTGTGTGTGTCTGTCTGTCTGTCTGTCTGTCTGTCTGTCTGTCTGTGTGATACAGAGACATACACTTATTTGCACCTTAGCGCTGGCCATTACAAGCCTAGTTTTAAGGCAGAGACACACCAAACTGACTAGCGGCGATGAAGGCCGACTGTTGTGTTGCCTCACGTCACCTGCCGTCTGGGCCAAAAAGTAGCACTTGAACACACCGCAAAGACTACAGCCAACAGACAACTAGCAAGTACGTCTGCACTGATTTGCTAAGCTGAACAGCCAATCAGAGTGATCTGTCTCACTGATGGGTTCCACCGATGTTGAATCGGCCAAAAAGCTGCCGACAGGGGTCCGACTAGTGCCAGTGGTGTGAGACACACTGAAAAAACTGAGGTCACAGATGCTCACCGGCGGCCCGATATTGCCCGACGGTGTGTCAGGGCCCTGATAGTGAGCAGCTTCTTTGGAGCAATAGGGTTGGCTGCTTTTCTGAAGGACAGTTGCTGGACAGAGGTTGCTGAGGGAGGCGATATAGCACATTTTGTACATTAAAATGCAATGTGCTTTGCATAAAGTGAAAGTACCCAGAAAGGAGGTAATGATGAAAGAAGAGCGCAGAACAAAAACATCTGGCTAAGCAGATGTTCTCAGTAGGTCGATGTCTCGCTCATTTGGGGAGAGTGGTCATTCAACCTTTGAGACATGAACCCAGTTCTTTTTTGGTGGGTGTAAATACCTGCTTTTCTGGCACCCTTAACCCAGTTCTGTTTAGGTGGAACTCAAACCCCTAACATCAGCTGTGGTGGGCCTTGAACCCACTTCATCATCGATAGTTGACCCATTAAACTTTTCACGCCTGAAATGCTCCAGCTAGTTAAGACATTTGAGTACGCTGTGTATTTACGGGTGCCTAACAACACAATGTTCTATACAATGATACATTTGCTATTCCATTGTGTGGTTACACACAGATGCCGAGGATGGTTGTAACCTAGCCGTAAGCAGATGTGAGCCAGCAACCAGAGGGTTACCTCTTTAAATCCCAGGACTAGCTGGGTAATTATGTGGATAATATCTTTTCCATAGGTCTGTATTTGCATGTTTTTCCTGTGATCTGAGCAAGCCACTTAGTGAAACTCCTCATAAACACAAATTTACTTGGCTATTGAACAGCTTCTAAGGACGAGACACTCAAGTGAGGCCATTGTAAAGTGAAGTGTAAACATTAAAACTCGCATCACTTTCAGATCTACATATATGTGCTCTCTGAATTGGGTTTCGGGTACGGATTGGGATGCACTTGATTTTGGTGCAACTGTCCAAGTATTCAGGCTTCCAAGTTACACTGTTCCATACTGTGTATACACCACAAACAGCTTACACAACTTGATTAGTCAGCTTTGAAAACTGCAGTCCAGAATGGTTCGATAGGTGGAGCATGGTGTGACCACTGCCAGGGTTAGGACATCTATTTCCATCCCTTGCAAAAATAGATACACAAATACAAGCCCTGAACAGCATCCACCAAACTGCATGTGTTCAGGTAAACTTGAATATACCTACTATTACCACATGTCCCTAGTACTGTCCATCCATCCATTATCCAAGCCGCTTATCCCAATTGGGGTCGTGGGAAGCTGGAGCCTATCCCAGCAGACATTAGGCGGCAGATAGGGAGACACCCTGGACAGGCCACCACTCCATCACAGGGCTGACACACTCACACCTAGGGACAATTTAGTATGGCCGACTCACCTGGCCTACATGTCTTTGGACTTTGGGAGGAAACCGGAGCACCCAGAGGAAACCCACGCAGACACGGGGAGAACATGTAAACTCCACACAGAGGACGACCTGGGATGACCCCCAAGGTTGGACTACCCTGGGGTTCAAACCCCGGACCTTCTTGCAGTGAGGCAACCGCGCTAACCACCATGCCGCCCTCCCTAGTACTGTGCTAGGAATAATTGAAATGCATCACGCATTCCTGAGTGATGCAGTCACACAACTAAAACAACTGGAAATCCTAATTAGGCTACCAGAAAACTCAACTCTTGTGCCTCATTTCCCTGAAGTTAATTATCTTACAACAACCTCTGGCATTTTACCAATCTTAAATCACCTGTAGTACAAGTAAAATTTACAGTCTCACTTAGCAGATGCTTCATCCAAAGTGACTTACAAGCAGCTAGCTGATGTGTTGCGTGTCAACTTACAGGAATCTCGAGCAGTGGAAAGTAATCATATCATAGCCATGTGTGCATGTCGTGTCAAGTGACATTATTGAAAGTGCGCAATGGGAAGATCGTCATTAGTGACACGAGTAATAGGAGATTTAATATGGGCTTTATTGTGCTAAAAAAGCTGTACCACAGCCATGCTTAGAGACCATCTCTGGATTAAGGAAGGCCCGGAAAAGGAATGGTCAGCCCTCTAATGTTGAGCGTTGACAGTAGCCCTCCAAAGGTAGAACAAAGACGCTGAGCATGGAAGTTTGCTGATAAGCCTGCACAGTTCCTTGGGCTCCCTGGAAAGTCAGCAACAAGGTTTTTTACTTCACATGGGCAGCAGCTTCGAGGTGGTGTATGGATACAGAGTCAGAAGTGAGATGTCAATTTCTTGGCATGTTGAAAACCAAACGTGCAGCTTCAGTCTGGATTCTTTGCAGAGGTTGGATTGCACAGGTTGAGAGACCAGTGCATTGCGTTAGTCTAAACCGTGAGATGACCTGCGCCTGGAACAGGATAACACTGTACTTGTCAGCCAAATCTTTCAGATGTTGCCCAGAGCAAAGCATCAGGAATGACGAACAGCTGCAATGTGGTCAAACTGACAGAAACCTTCTCCCCCGTAGATAGGCACCTACAGATTTACTCACTCACCATTAGCTTACAGACTACACCTTGTCTCCCCCAGTCAATGCAATTGGCCCCTTGGTCTTTGATCCTACCTCCCTTGGTTTGATTGGCTCCGAAGCCTCCGGGCCCCGATAGTAACGCCACTAAACATTATATTCGCCAAAGTGGTTGTGACGGGGAGAGCAGAGTAATGAAGTCCTCAGAAGAATGAGACAGACAGACAGACAGTGTGAAGGACATAATGGAGAGAGTTTAGTTCCAGCACAAGTAGAGAGAGGTTAGTATAGTATGTGAGAAAGAGAGGAAGAGCAAGTGAGAGGAAAATGGAGAGAGAGTGGGATAACAGAAGAATGAGGTGCAAAAGGGGGAGGATCGTATGAGCAGCAAAGAGGGACGTAGCAAGAAGTTGACAAGATAAATTTAGAGAGAAGGGGCAAATGGTAGATAATGGAAGAATGTTAAGAAAAAGACAGGCAAGAAAGAAAAAGAAAGTCAAGGAACTTTGTACAGTGCAGTAGACCAAGGCTAAGGGGGACGGAGAGAGAGAGATAGAGGGAAGGTAGAGGGACAGTGTCTGCAAGAGAGAGTGAGCGTGATTGCCTTGGCTGTCAGACGCTGATAGTGAGCTTGTTGGCCCTCGGGTTGTTTTGGCCACAGGGCTCCATAGGGACGGGGCCAACAACAGAGCTCAGCACCACGCAGGTGGGCTTGTTCCAAACGACACAAGTTCTCCATTAGCGGAGGAGTGAGGGACACACAAGGCAATCAGGGACACACAAGTACACACACATGGAAGCAATCAGTGGCATGTCTGCACACACAGTTTGAACATGTGCATGCAGACCTGCTTTATATGTATTAATATGCTCAGGGAGTAATCGCAATGGCACAAACAAGCAGACGTATTCTATACACACACACACACACACACACACACACACACACACACACACACACACACACCACACAACATTAGTACATACATTAATCACTTAAGTAGGCACTGTGTATGCATGCAGACACCTGATATTCTTACACACAGCATTAATCAACAGGGTACACACAATATGTACATATACACCAAGGAATAGCTTGGGGACACAGGTTACACACTGCACAAGCAGGCAGGTATATGCTACACCTGTGCCCACACACACACACACCCGTGCTCATATTGGAATAATTATTGCACTGTTACCTATAGTTCCACAGATGAGAATAATCACTGAGCAGCATGTGTACAAACATCACGCACACACACACACACACACACACATACACAATATAAACCATCCTCTTTGCTTTTTCTCATCATAGCTGAGAACAATTTTTATCCCGCTTTCACTTACTGCTGTGGGTTGTCAAAACATCAGCATTATGGAGAGCTGAGTGGTTCAGTATTGGCCACATCAGTTATCTGCTCCAGTAGAATACTGTCTCCGACCAGCCGTCTAATCCAGGCCCAGAATTTCCTGGCAGAAACGCTGCTGGAAAGAAATGGATAGAAAAACACCCCACCCCCCGCCCCGCCCCAAGGAAAAATAAGAAGTAAGAAAAACGCTGATATTCAACACGTTTATTCAATGCATTCATGTGTAGTTAAGACCAATAAGAACAAACAATGGTTCTGATAAAAAAAATAATTTTGTTTTGTTTTGTTTTTTTGTCTAAACATATGCTAAAAATTGTAAGTGTCATGTCTGTTGGTTGGAAAACAACAGACTGCGTGGTTATTAGACATGACCATTCTTCTTTTTTTCGTTTTTTTTTTAAGAGTGGAAGGTAGGAGGGAAAACTCACACTTTGCCAGATAGATGCATTCTGACGATGCCTCTTCTTTGTTAAGAGGGTAGGAAAACAGGAACAAACTCCCACTCAATGAGAGCCAGCTAGAACCACTGCAAGTGGCTCTCAGCAACCTGTCAAGAGCCCCCAGTTATGGCAATAGAGCCTTGGCAGCCTCATGTTGGCCATGGCTTGCAGGTATGTGTGATGTGGTGTTGTGTTGTGTTGTGTGGTAGTTACACTCAAAGGACTGAAGTTGAGTTTATATCGCAATGTCACATGCACTAATGCCGAAGAGAGTGGCTATACCCTGTAATGGGCCATGGACTTTCTGCGAGCTTGTGTGTGTGTGTGTGTGTGTGTGTGTGTGTGTGTGTGTGTGTGTGTGTGTGTGTGTGTGTGTGTATTCAGCAGCAGCCTGCTTAATCCACTTTTTGGGGGGGGGGAAAGTGGAATTGTAATAACATTATGTTAGTACAGTGCATCATCCTAGGTCCTCTTATACCCGTGAGGATTTTAGTCAAGCCCCAAACATAAACAGAGCTTCCACAGCCTGACCCTCTCATGTCTTGAAGGCCTCACACTCGTCCCTATCAAAGCCTCATTACCATCAACCCTTTCAAACAGAGCAGCCTGCCAACCCCCCATCTACCTCTCTCCCCCGCTGTCTCCCTCTCTCCAGCTCTCACTCTCCTCACTCTCACTGTTGCCTTCCTTCTTTATCACCCTCTCTCTCGCTTTCATTCTCACCTTCTCTCTTTCTGTCTTTCACTCCCTCTATTTCCCTCTATTGCTCACGTCTCCATCACTCTGTCTCTCTCTCTCTCTCTCTCTCTCTCTCTCTCTCTCTCTCTCTCTCTCTCTCTCTCTCTCTCTCTCTGTCTGTCTCTCTCCCCCTCTCTTTCTGTGCCCCAACTCTCTTTCACCCACTCTTTGATCATCACTTGGACTCTGAAGCAACACTCAATCTGTTAGCTTGGCAGACGCACAGACAGACGCTGCCCAGAAATTTGAGGACTGTGCTAATTTTGCACAATTTGTGTGTGTGTGTGTGTGTGCGCGCGCGTGCGTGCGTGCGTGCGTGCGTGCACATTTGTGTCTGCATTGGTGTTTGCTGCCTCTCGTGGGGGGGGGGGGGCGAGGAGGAAAAAAATGAACAAACCACACTCAGAAAAGGCTCACCCTGTGACGAGCTTCGTAACATGTCATACGAGTCATGCAGAGGGGCAGTTTTTGAATCATCCTTGCCGTCTGTCCTCGGTTATTCTCAGAAACCCGGTCACACTTCTCAGGCAGACCGCCGTTCGCCAGAGAGCTGTCACAGGTACGCGAAATTTTATGTGTCGTGCTGTCTTCATATTCAAAGGCATTTCACTCAGAATAGCTATGGCATTTGATCACCCCACACTTACCTGGTGTTCACTGCTTTGAGTTAAAAAGAAAACCCCCGCTAGTTGCAGTGTTGTTAAGTGATGATTGAGTCGAGTCACCACGCCACCAGAGTGAATCCTTGTACATGTTGCACTTCCTTGATGAATACAACAGATCCTTGTTTTGATTAATGATGTAATCACAAACCGGACGGAGTACTCAGGGATTAACCCCCTGTCCAGCCAAACCTGTTGTGTCCCAGACTGAAATACGTAACCCCTCCTGGGACTGTCTTACTATTTGGCTGACCCTGTGTTCCAAACAGGAGGGGAAACGAGAGTTAACCCCAAATTAAATGTGAAAAATAAAAAGTGTTTTTTTTTTTGTTTTTTTTTTATATGAATAAATACACTTTAGGGACAATTTTGAAAAGAAAGGGACATGAGTTCAGCATTACAAACGAGCTCTACTTTGAAGCCACAAATCATTGTGTTTAAGCACAGGGTCCTTATTTTCCAATTAAAGGAGATCTTATTAGGAACAGAACTTTTTGCTCCCTGAAGAGTCAGTGGTCAGTTGTGCTATGTATGTATATATATATATATATATATATACGTATAAAATCCAATGAGTCAAAGAATTTACTTGACTCGTTGGATTATTTTGCTCCTTATTTGTTGAGCACTTTCCCTACCGTTGAATTTTCTTTTAACAAAGTTATATATATATAGTATATATCCATCCATCCATCCATTATCCAACCCGCTTATCCTGCTCCCAGGGTCGCGGGGATGCTGAAGCCTATCCCAGCAGTCATGGGGCAGCAGGCGGGGAGACACCCTGGACAGGCCGCTAGGCCATCACTCAGGGCCCACACACACACATACACACACTCATGCACACACATTCATACCTGGGGACAATTTAGTATGGCTGATTCACTTGGCCTTTGGACTGTGGGAGGAAACCGAAGCCCCTGGAGGAAACCCACGCAGACACAGGGGGAACATGTAAACTCCACTCAGAGGATGACCCGGGATGACCCCTCAATGTTGGACTACCCTGGGGCTCAAACCCAGGACCTTCCTACATGTAGTATATATGGTTGATATCAAGAAATCTTACCAGTAGCTAGAAAAGGCTGGTCTGAAGGACAGTACAGAAGCTCTGCTCATAGCAGCACAAGAATAGGCACTCAGCGCCCGATTGGTTGACGCAGGGGTCCACCACACTAGACAAGACCCTGGATGCAGGCTGTGCAAAGACTCCTCTGAGACAGTCCAGCACTTAGTAGCAGGGAGTAAAATGATGGAAAAGCATACACTGAAAGGCATAACCAAGTGGCTGGGATAGTGTACAGGAATATCTGTACTGAATACAGACTGGAAGTCTCCAAATGGGGGAGACAGCCAAAGGTGGTTGAGAATGGCAGAGATAAGAGGCTGTGGGACTTCAAGTTCCAGACTAACGAGCAGGTGCTGGCTAACCAACCAGACATTGTGGTGGTCGACAAGGAACAGAAGACAGCAGTTGTGATCGATGTAGCAGTCCCGAGCAACAGCAACATCAGCAAGAAAGAGCATGAGAAGCTAGGGAAATACCAAGGGCTGAGGGAAGAACTAGATAGGATTTGGAAGGTGAAATCCACAGTAGTCCCAGTGGTAATAGGAGCACTAGGGGCTGTGACCCCCAAAGTTGGGATCATGGCTCCAGCAGGTTCCAGGAACAACATCTGAGGTCTCTTTCCAGAAAAGTGCGGTCCTAGGAACAGCTAAGATACTGTATTGAACCCTCAAACTGGTAGAGGACCTGAGCTCGAGGAAGACACACACCACCCAAAAAAAGAGCGAGAGGGAGATTTTTTTATATATAAACCTGTATCTGTTAGACCAGTGAAAATTATCTGTCACAATTTAGTAAATCTAAAAACTCTTGACCTCTGATCTGTCAGAGACTCACAGGGACACTCGATGAGCCTGTTTCCTGAGTCATCAGCGGAGTCCTTGACATTTTTAAGTTGTCTTTCCCGAACAACAAAGCTTGTCACAGTCCATTTATGGCCAGCGTGGAACTCCAAGGCGGGCTTAATGTGCCTAGAATGTTAAGATTGCCGTCTTACTATGGCTGATACTCCTCTCGCCGTTGAAAACTTTTCCCATCAAGTTATAAATCTTGGTGTGACAGCATGTATGTGTGTCTGTGTGACTATGGAGGAGTGCGTGTGTGTGTGTGTGTGTGTGTGTGTGTCAGAGAGTCGGGGTTTTTTTGAGGGACTGTTAATGAAAGTTAGTGGCGTGGAAAGAGAAAGTGTCGCGGTGATAGATCGCTCCAGTCTTCACATTAACAGCGAGCCATCACTCTGAAGAGGCCCAGAGCTGCTTGTCAGGCGCTCACGGTTAAATTAATCAGGTAATGGACCTCCTCTCCAGTCAACACACGGCGCTCAATCGCTCTCTCTCTCTCTCTCTCTCTCTCTCTCTCTCTCTCTCTCTCTCTCTCTCTCTCTCTCTCTCTCTCTCTCTCTCTCTCTCTCTCTCGCTCTCTCGCTCGCTTCTGTGTTCACTTCCAGTTTTCACAGCGGTTTCCTTCTGACCCTTTGTGTCATCGGTATGCTTGTCCTTTTCTCTTATCAACGTCTATTTATCTTGCTCTCACTTGCACTATTCATCTAATATGATATTTGTTGTCTTTCTCACCCTCTTTCTCCTTTCTGTCTTTCACACACACACACACACTTCAACAAATGTATGCATATCTCTTTGGAATGTCATTACTGTATTGTCTATGTTCCTGTCTTTTTTTTGTTTATTCACTCTTTTTTTTTCTCCCCTTTCTCTACCTTCTGCTACTTTCTTACAAACACACACACACACACCATCGGTGGTCACTTGGGGTTGAGTATGCCTGTCCTCCTTCTGGGTCTTTATGGATCTTCAGGTGGGCATAGAGGCTGATCCTGAAGCCACATATTTTGGGGCAGCGTTGGCAAAGGTGTGAAGAAGGGGTTGAAGATGTGGTTCGGGTCTTTCTTGGTAACTCGCTCCTTTCCGCTTGTTTTCAGCAGCACAGTGGAGGTCATGGTTGTCGTGCCTAGCACCCTCACAGACAGCCAGTCTCCAGGCTGGTCTCAGGTGTTGAGGTTGATGCCAATTATTTTGATGTGGGCCTTGATGTTATCTTTATATTGCTTATTTTGTCCTCCTGGGGCACGGCGTCCTGTCACGAGCTGAGAGTAAAGGACTTGTTTTGGGAGGCGAGAGTCAGACATGTGGAGGACATGCCCATTCCATCTCAGCTGATGTTATGCGATGGTGGCAGTTACGGTAGGCTTGTTGGCCTCCTCGAGGACGCTGAAGTTGGTGTGCTTATCCTCCCAGCTGATCTTAAGGATCTTGCTGGGGCATTGCTGTTGGTATTCCTCGAGTGCCTTCAGATGCCTGCTATAAGTGGTCCAGGTCTCTGACCCATACAGTAGGGTGGGCCGCACTACCACTTTGTACACCAGAATTTTTTTTCTGACCTGGAGGTCGTGGTTTTTAAAAACCCCTTTTCTCAATCTTGAGAAGGCCCGGCTTGCACAACTGACGATGATGTATTTCGATGGCACTGTTGGCTTTGGAGGAGAGAAGTCTGCCAAGATATGGGACGTGTTTCACGTTTTCGAGTTTGGTGTTGGCTACAGAGATGGATGCGGGCAGAGCAGGCATATTTCTGTTGGGTGGGGTTTGGTAGAGGATATGGGTCTTTTTTATGTCAAGGGCCTGGCCAAGCTGCTTGTATGCCTTTGGAAAAGGCATCCAGTGTGCTGTGTCGTTCCTCTTCTATGAGGGACACGAGGCGTTGTCATCGGCGGGCTGCAGCTCAGTGATGGATGTGGTGGTTTTACCTTTAGCCCTGAATTGTTAAAGTTCAGAAGATTCCCATCAGTTCTGTACACGATGTTGACTCCCTGAGGCAGATTGGGACCCGTGAGGTGGAGGATGGTGGCAATGAAGACAGAGAACACACACACACGCACGCACGCATGCACGCGCGCACACTTTTTAGTTATGTCACTTCAGTTGCAGGATATATTTTTTTCAAGTTTCTGATGTCACTTTTTTCTCTTTTCCTCTCATTCAGCATCTTCCTCATTCGCATCTTTCATATACACACTTTTGTGGTTTCCTTAACTTATGCATACAAGTACATAGATGGCAGCATGTGTTTTCTTTGGTTTCTTTACTCATTTAGTTTCCCCTTTACATTGGTTTCATTCATTAATTTTTCTACTTAAGTTTTCTTGTTTGTGCCGGTGACAGAAAAAAGCAGACACAGCACAACACAACAGACACACAAACACACGTACATACGTATGTATATACACACACATGCACACACATGAACACTCACTGACACCAACCTCTGCGGGTTTTCATGGGCTTTCGTCACTTGAATTTTCAGTCTAAATGGTTCACTCGTTTTTTTCTTTCATATTTTCTTTCTTATTTGCCTTTCTCTCTTTATTCACACTCTTTCTGTAGTGCACACACACACACACACACACACACACACACACACACACACACCTCTGCGTTTTCTCTGCGTGTCTCATAAGTCGCTCGCAGAGATATTCTCCGCCGACCAATTTCCCTGTGAATAATCAGGGGGTTCATTGTGGAAGCGAGCACGGTGCCAAAGTCATTTCTTCAACAGGGGGCCGCTTTATAGTGAGTCAATCAACCTGAAATATCTCTGCAATGGCTTCCATTCCACTCACAGCCACCGGCTGCCCCATGAATATAATCATGCTGACGGGGTCGCGTACACGTGCCTGTCTGACCTCGCTGCGAGTTGGATTGGATTTGAAACTTGAGGACAGATTTTCCAAACTGCTGTGAGTGACCATACTGTTGTCAGGCGATTGGTAATCTGATTTACTTGACTGCTTGTTTGTTTTTTGTTTTTTTTAAATGCATTGCACTTGTTGATATGTTTAATAATCATGTGATTGATTGTTAAAATGGGCATATAGGAGCACGTTTTTTGATCATTAGATGTCTTTGCTGGCTTATTTTTGTCAATCAGCAGGATGGCCTTATGGTTAAAAAGACTGATCACATATTCAACGTTTAATTTTAAAATAAGATATTGCACTGATGCTACTGAGTTCATTATCTTTAAACAAGGAAGGTGAAGGGCCTGTGCCGTTCCCCCCACAAATAAACTCCAGTGACCCAGTGAAAATACTTTGTTTTACATAAAGAAGCAACATTTTATTGATGAAATTTGTACAGCTCAGGGGCATCTGGGTGGTGTGGCAGTCTATTCCGTTGCCTACCAACACAGGGATCCCCAGTTTGAATCCCTGTGTTACCTCTGACTTGGTCGGGCGTCCCTACAGACACAATTGGCCATGTCTGCAGGTGGGAAGCCAGATGTGGGTGTGTGTCCTGGTCGCTGCACTAGCACCTCCTCTGGTCGTTCAGGGCACCTGTTCAGGGGGGAAGGGGAACTGGGGGGAATAGCATGATCCTCCCACATGCTACCTCCCCCCTGGTGAAACTCCTCACTGTCAGGTGAAAAGAAGCGGCTGGCGACTCCACATGTATCAGAGGAGACATGTGGTAGTCTGCAGCCCTCCCCAGATCAGCAGAGGGGGTGGAGCAGCGACCAGGATGGCTCGGAAGAGTTGGGTAATTGGCCGGATACAACCGGTGAGGAAAAGGGGGGGGGTCCAAAAAGGGAAAAAAATTGTACGGCTCTGAAGCCGTGGTTTTGTCCTTGTTTTCCAAAAATGCCGACTTTTTCTACTACGACAGTAGCGGCAGTAATAATTAGTTGTGTTTGTAATACTAACATAGAGATGACAGACACTTAAAAAAAAAAAAAACGTATGTGGTGGATGAGGGCATTCTCAGCCGAATTCTCCTTGTTGTGTTCAGGTTTGGAAAGCACCGCAAGGATGAGCGACTGGGAGACAAGATGGATCGCAAAGGCTCCAGCAAGTGGAGACCTGAGGAGACCCAGGCCTCAGAGGAGGAGACCATGAGGATGAGGCTGGAGCAGGAGAGGTAACCCCACCCCAACCTGATGACCCTGGCCTTCCTGTGTTCCAATTAATTACCCCTTTTCATTTAAATCTGCGCTTCATGTTGAGTAGTTATCATTGATGTCAGATTTTTGCTGAACATTTGAGGTGGCCTCCTTACATGTCATGTGGACAACAGAATGGTGGTTGTTGACTTCTTCCGCTGACTGAGGTTTAACTCATAACGTTCCAAAGCCTCCCCTCTTTCCCCCAGAAAGTACAAGTAGTAGCAGCAACCACTACATCATTCCTGCAGTCATTGTTAATTGTAATTATGCTAACACCCAGGGCTAAATTTGAAGGCGTTAATCCAAACTGCCCCCAAAACAACTACAACCCCCCCCTACTTTCCTGCTCTCTCTCTCTCTCTCGCTCGCTCTCTCTGTCTCCAACAATGGAAATGTCAAGCAGGCACCGTGCCAGTCATTTGGTCCTATGGTTTATAAATGCCAAGGCTATTACTGCCCTGCCTGCTAATTAATGCCTCAGCTCCCGCTGTAAGGGCAGGAGACGTTAATGCCATTATGCCCCACCACAGTTGCTCGTTAAGAAAATTTGGTTGTAATTTGTTCTTGGGGCTTGCAGAGTGCTTAATACAATAATATGATAGTAACATTGCCTTTGCTTAGAAATGGTACAAGGTTGGCACAAGAGTCATGCCAGTGGGTTGTTTTTTTCTTGGCAAGGTTTTATTTCTTTTGTGTTTTATATATGCAATATTTTTTTTTTTGGAAGTAAAGAAAGTTGTTTTTAAGCAGTCTATGATGACTGTCTCTCATTTGGTGAACTCAAATGTCTCATTCACTTTCAGTATTTACCTATGCACTGATGCACTGTATCTGACATAACTACTACTGCTGACAATGATGTGATGATGATGATAATGATGATTATGGTTAATGATAGTATCAGGGAGGCAGTCCCTCAACTTGAGGACTTGTATTCAAGCATCCATAACCACTATCAGCTGCCTGACTGAAGTGTCCTTGAGAAAAACACTAAATTCCTACTTAGGGAAATTCCTAAAATTTTGCTAAATGGGAAAATGAAGCCGTACGGCACATTCTAAGACTAACGTTGTTATTCGTACAGCCGATTTGACATACTGATGCACTGCCACTCGCTCTGGCTTAGCAGGTGGAGGTGTGTGGGCTGTTGTCATGGTGACCAGCAGTCAGGTTGTTTAGGGTTATATAGAAGAGCTGCTTTCCCAAGTCTCTGTCGGGTTTACCGCGCTTAAGTGCATGGTGCCTATTGATCGGCCAACTGCCGGAGGCTACAGTTAATCCATCTTTGATTGACCAGAGGGACGGATTTCCTCGTAGGTTGAAGGCCAATGCCCTGAGAGAGAGAGACTGCTCCACCACACACACACACACACATACACACACACTCTTAATTGCAAAAAGTAGCATACTTTTTAGAGGAGATGAAGACGTGCAAAGCCCATATTCACATGTAAATAATATGGCTCATAGTAGATTAAAGATTGTATTATCTGTTATGGTTTTGGCCAAAGGTCAATAGTGTGTAATGTTTATTTGAAACTGTCTCATCTAAACAAATGCAATATCTGTGATTTGACTCGAGAATCCCCTGCAACTTTTTTCACTGCTAATTATCCTTACTGAACAACTTAGAGCAGTGGTTTGGGGTCACTGGACATCAATGAAAGATTTTCTTTCCCTCCACAAGGGATATGTTGAGCTCCTCTATGTGTGAAAGCAGGAGAAATTCAATAGCTGTGCTTTACTTTTGTTACGATGACCTGTTACAGGTCATATTTCGAGCTGGCGAACTAGACACTAATGCTCTGGTATCCACACTTCCTTGGTTTTAGATATTTACATCATCCATCCGTCCATCCATTATCCAAACCGCTTATCCTGCTCTCAGGGTTGTGGGGATGCTGAAGCCTATCCCAGCAGTCATTAGGCGGCAGGCGGGGAGACACCCTGGACAGGCCGTCAGTCCATCACAGGGCTGACACACACAACATTCACACCTAGGGACAATTTAGTATGGTTGATTCACCTGACCTACATGTCTTTGAACTGTGGGAGGAAACTTGAGCACCCGGAAGAAACCCACGCAGACACGGAGAGAACATGCAAATTCCACACAGAGGATGACCCGGGATGACCCCCAAGGTTGGACTACCCCCAGGCTCGAACCCAGGACCTTCTTGCTGTGCGGCGACCGCGCTAACCACCGCGCCACCGTGCCGCCCCATATTTACACCAGAGAAGTAGAAATTGATTTATCATGATTGACACAGTGACTCTCTGAAATTCAGACATTACCACA
This sequence comes from Lampris incognitus, assembly GCF_029633865.1. NCBI lineage: Eukaryota > Metazoa > Chordata > Actinopteri > Lampriformes > Lampridae > Lampris > Lampris incognitus. The sequence goes on from NC_079224.1 coordinate 26,270,938, forward strand.
GCTAAATCACACATACTTAAAAATGTCAGATTGTGCACAGCACTCTGACAACCCCCCATCCCCTTCACATATTATTAGAAAAAAGGTCTAGTGTTTAGAAAGACAGTCTTGTCGCTACAACAGCCAGTCTGCATCAACTGTTAGCTGTTTATTGTGCCATAACCTTTAGAAATTTTTTGGATTCAAACCTTCCTACTCATTGTAAATTTCCATGGGTAAAACTATCCTAAGATGTATAATTATTGCGGGCATCTGGGTGGCGTGGCAATCTACTCCGTTGCCTACCAGCATGGGGATCGCCGGTTTGAATCCCCGTGTTACCTCTGGCTTGGTCGGGTGTCCCTACAGACACAATTGGCTGTGTCTGCGGGTGGGAAGCCAGATGTGGGTATGTGTCCTGGTCGCTGCACTAGCACCTCCTGTGGTCGGTTGAGGCACCTGTTCAGGGGGAGGGGGAACTGGGGGGAATAGCATGATCCTCCCATGCACTACGTCTCCCTGGCGAAACTCCTCACTTTCATATGAAAACAAGCAGCTGGTGACTGTACATGTATCAGAGGAAGCATGTGGTAGTCTGCCGCCCTCCCCGGATCAGCAGGGGGGGGAACAACGACCGGAATGGCTCAGAAGAGTGGGGTAATTGGCCAAGTACAATTCAGAGAAAAAGGGGAGCGGGGGAGATGTATAACTATTACCCTGACATCCCCCTTAACTAGCAGCAGCAGCCTCAGTATTCGGTAACATCACAAAATTTGCGGTTCTTCAAAATGCCCAGATGTTATCATTTTCTGCACTCCATGTGCAGCTGTCCTGCTCTTTTGGACCCTCCTGTTGTGTTGCTCATATGAATGATTAAAAAAATAAAACTAATTGGTGTTCTGCTCAAAGAACATGGCAACAGCCACAAAGCCGCTTCTTGCAGTCAAATGAGACGTTCTCTCAAATGTCCAGATGTACATGCCATCAATTCCTAGGGCTCCTAATGCATCCATCTTCTCCTTGGCTCCCCCCAGCCTCCCCATCTTGTCTGCTTCCTGCCTTTCTCCGTCGTCTATCAGATGTCAGCATTACCGCTAAGGGGAAGGGTTCTTACGTAGTGCAAACAATGGCACATAATGGACCATTGTTCTGGCTTCACGCGGGAGAAAGGTCACTCGTCAGCCTGTTTCTTCCCCCCATAATGTCCCTCCCCATCGTTTTCTATACCTCTTTCTTTTCAGCTTCTCCCTGTCCTTGTTCTACACCTCCCTCCTCTAACTCCATCTCTTCCTCCTCTTGCTGGCCACATTTTCATATCCAGTCAAGATCAACTGGTCAGATAAAATGACGTTTCCTGCCCTTATTATTTTGGGGCTGGAAGAGATGGTGTTTAGAACAAACACACTGTTAAATCTGAGTTAAGTTAAATTAAGCTTAATTAAGCTCTTTGTCGTCTCTTTGCAGAGCAACAAAGGACAAAACGACTAGAACAACAAAAAGGACAAGAGATCAGATTACAGTTCGACTTTAAAATTTAATGTTTGTTTGTGAGCATTTGTGTATCCATACATGTTTGTGTAAATATGTCTGAAAGTATTGGCGTCCGGGTAGCGTGGAGATCTATTCCTTTGCCTATCAACACAGGGATCGCTGGTTCGAATCCCCATGTTACCTCCGACTTGGTTGGGCGTCCCTACAGACACAATTGGTCATGTCTGTGGGTGGGAAGCCAGATGTGGGTATGTGTCCTAGTCGCTGCACTAGCGCCTTCTCTGGTCGGTCAGGGCGCCTGTTCAGGGGGGAGGGGGAACTGGGGGGAATAGTGTGATCCTCCCACGCACTACATCCTCCCCTGGTGAAACTCCTCACTGTCAGGTGAAAAGAAGCGGCTGGCGACTCCACATGTATTGGAGAAGGCATGTGGTAGTCTACAACCCACCCTGGACTGGCAAAGGGGGTGGAGCAGCGACCGGGACAGCTCGGAAGAGTGGGCTAATTGGCCGGATACAATTGGGGAGAAAAGGGGGGGGTGTCTTCTGGTATTGTTGAGGGCGCGTGTGATTGTGTGAGTATGAGTAACTGAGAAGACAAGGAGACTAAGGATCCGTCTTTGCATTATTTTGTTTTTGTCTTGGTGTTGATAAGATAGAAAGCTGCTCTGTACAGCACAGGCGCTAAACCATCAGTCCATCATCTTGACGGTGTATCCGCCCCCCTTTTCCTTTATCTTAAACAAACATGAACTTGCTCTCTCTCTCTCCTTGACTTGCCAAGCTCTCAAGAACCAAGTTTGTGTTCGCTCTCATGTACCAAAGCCAACACATCCTGGCAAACCCACAAAGTGCTTGGCTTTGTCCCGATTAGGGTATGGCTCTGTCGACCACTCCTTCGCCTCCTCACATTTAGGGACAGCTTGGAGAAAGCCCAGCACTAGATTTGAATGTCTGTCCTTATCAGCCGCAGCGCTCATGTATATAATCAGGAGCAATGATCCATACTGCAATGGTCTCATTCTCCACTGGAAAACACCGGTTTCCTCCTGGCTTTCTCAGCTAGATCTCTCAACAGGCCTGGCTTCCTCCCGCGATGTTAGATAACCGCTGAGTCCACAAATGGAATTGATTGAGAGTAGCGTGAGACAGCGCGTGCAGTCATCTGATTTGTTATAAGGTGCTCCAAGACATTTAATTTTTTGGAAAAATCGATTCCATCATCTGCATGGAGTAGGGATCTGTCACTGACAGCAGCTGTCTTCGTCTCTGTGCATCACACTCATCAAATGCAAATTTGCAAGCCTCCATTTTTGGATGTCTTGATGCACGCTTAGTATTCCATGTAAGGAAATCCCAGAAAGTTGAATCAGGCGCACCGACTGACAGAGGAGGCGCTAGTGCAGCGACCAGGACACATACCCACATCCAGCTTCTCACCCGCAGACACGGCCAAATGTGTCTGTAGGGACACCCGACCAAGCCGGAGGCAACACGGGGATTTGAACCAGCGATCCCCGTGTCGGTAGGCAACAGAATAGACTGCTATGCCACCCGGACATACTTGGACACAACATTTATTGGGAGAAACATTTCCAAGTGCCTTCGTCAGTCTCAACCGACTGCAGGTAACCCACAACCTTATAAACTAACGAAACTAACGATCGGTTTCATATGCAAATTGCCGTGACCATGTAGTTAATGGGCACCTCTTGCGGCGAACCCTTTGACTCGTTATTTCGCTATGCACAGCAGGCATATTTTTCGGAGGCACCGTTGTAGACCTCTGACTGCTAATTTGAAGTCATGGCCTGGCCTCGCCCACCATCACACAGGCCTGTACCGTTCACTCCTCCACTGTCTTTAAAAAGGCTGCTAGAGCGGCTGAGTGGTTTGATAACTAGTCATTTAACAGCTCTGATAATTACCAGGGCTGTAATTACAGGGGCTCTGCAATTGGTACCGCCCCACACCCCACCCCCGCTCCAGAAATGTTCAGTTATTTACTGGGTAATGACCCAAGGAGTGTATGCGTTTGTTGTCTGTTCCTGTTTGTGTGTGTGCGCGTGTGTGTGTGTGTGTGTGTGTGTGTGTGTGTGTGTGTGTGTGTGTGTGTGTGTGTGTGTGTGTGTGTGTACACGTATAAATCTGTTTGTCACTAAATAAATGACACAGTGAGAGAAGTCAGAGCTGTGTGTGTGTGTGTGTGTGTGTGTGTGAGGGAGAAAAAGAATAGGTGGAGTGGCTATACATTAACAGCTGTTTGTGAATACAAATTGCTCCCTTTGTGCGAGGTGTTGGGAGGGAGGGTCAGGGTTTATTATGTATTGTTTATAGTGTTTTTAAATGGATAAAGAAACCTGAATGATAGACTCCATAGCTCGATTCACTTCAGTAATGGGAAGTTCAAATGGTACAATAAACCACCGCTTGCACATATATATAGCAGTAACATATCTGAGGTTTAGATAGGCAGTGTACTCAAAATGACCAAAGAACTTTTTCAATAGGAAACACCATTTTTCTTCTTTTTCTTCGTCTTTTGGCTATTTTCGTTAGGGGTCGCCACAGGGGATCATCCATTTCCATCTCTTCTGGCCTCTGCTTCTTCCTCTGTCACACCAGCCACCTGCATGTCCTCCCTCACCACATCCATAAACCTCCTCTTTGGCCTTCCTCTTTTCCTCTTCCCTGGCAGCTCCATATTCAGCATCCTTCTCCCAATATACCCAGCATCTCTCCTCCACACACATCCAAGCCATCTCAATCTCGCTTCTCTTGCTTTGTCTCCAAACCGTCCAACCTGAGCTGTCCCTCTAATATAATCGTTCCTAATCCTGTCCCTCTTCATCACTCCCAATGAAAGTCTTAGCAAACAACATTGTCAGTATACTAAATACAAACTCTTTGGTCTTCCTTGTGTCGCTCCACACTGCTGGGGGGCACAGAAGGATTATGAAGCAGTGTTGCAACCAGCCAGGTGATATTTGGACCAATTGCAGACAGGGGAGGTCTACAAAGTGCTCGCGAACTGGTGAGCTGTTCGCGCCGGATGCTTGCACACATCGCATCACACGAACTATACACACCATGTCTTTTTGTTCACCTCTTTTTGAAATGTCTTTGAAACGTCCCAGCTGATACAGCAGCTGGATGATACAAGAGGCAGGATGTAGTATGTGGTCCGTTTTAAAAAGAAGAGGACCAGTTACTGCAATTCAGCTGATCCTGAACAGTGGCTGGCTTGATGTACAATGTGTGAGGTTGAATTTGTTTTTTTAACATGTGAAATTTTGGGATGAAAATTTGCATTTTGTGCGCAAAAGCCTTAATCATGGTGGCATTAGTGCCATACACTCTACCCTTTTAGATAGACAGGGAGTTGAACCCCTATCCTCAGCAACCTACTGCCACAAAACGCCATCGATCTGAGCTATAGATCTGACTTGGCCAGGGATACTTGAATATGTTTCTTAATAGTTCACTTAACAAGTTCCCACATAGCCTGAGGGTCAGAAGAAAAGTTGGTCCAAAGCAAATTACACTCAAAAAAAGACCAGAACTGGGCGTCCGGGTGGCGTGGTGGTCTATTCCGTTGCCTACCAACATGGGGCTTCTTGGTTCAAATCCGTGTTACCTCCGGCTTGGTCGGGTGTCTCAACAGACAAAGTTGGTCGTGTCTGCGGGTGGGAAGCCGGATGTGGGCATGTGTCCTGTTCGTTGCACTAGCGCCATCATGTAGTCAGCCGAGGCGCCTGTTGAGGGGGAAGGGGGAACGGGGGCCAATAGTGTGATCCTCGTGCTACGTCCCCCCTGGTGAAACTCTTCGCTGCTAGGTGAAAAGAGTCCCAATACACTCCCTACAGACACAATTGGCCGTGTCTGCGGGTGAGAAGCCGAATGTGGGTATGTGTCCTGGTCACTGAACAAGTGCCTCCTCTGGTTGGTCAGGGTGCCTGTTCGGGGGGGAGGGGGAACTGGGGGGAATAGCGTGATTCTCCCATGCGCTACGTCCCCCTGGTGAAACTCCTCACTGTCAGGTGAAAAGAAGCGGCTGGCGACTCCACATGTATTGGGAGGAGGCATGTGGTAGCCTGCTGCCCTCCCCAGATCGGCAGAGGGGGTGGAACAGCGACTGGGACGGCTCAGAAGAGTGGGGTAATTGGCCAGGTACAACTGGGGAGAAAAAAAAAGGGGGGGAGGACCAAAAAAAAGAAGCAAACCAGAACTGAGAGAGAGAGTGTGTGAGGAGGGCAGCGGTGTTTTCTTTTTAAGGTGTAGATGGAGTGCAACTATCCTTAATGGATCCAGACCAGAGTCTGCTCGTTGATTAAGAGGGAACTGGGCTGTAGATCTTAAACCTTTGTATCAATCTCTTTCCCATCCAGGATCCAGGCCAAGACCAGGGAGCTCAGGGAGCGGCAGGCCAGGGAGAGGGACTACGCTGAGATCCTGGACATGAGCCGTCCGCCAGTGGGAACCCCTGACGAAGAGCACCCTTATGCTGGTATCGCCACATTGGACACCTCCACAGACAGCGTACATAGCCGGCCTCACAGCCCCCGAGACGACTATCCCCACCTTCACCCCCACCACCAGCACCAGCACTCCGACTCACTCTACACCCAAGTCAGCAAGGCACGCAACGGACGCCCCCCCTCAGCAGACAGGTAAGGGATCATAAGCCAGGGTCTGAGTGGCAGGTGGTGGTTAATCGGGGACAGGTGGCAATAGGCAGGTATAGTGTTAGTGGACATACATACAAAGGTTGAAAACTTTCTGAATCTCTCTACATCCAATTTTAATGAACGAAAAAGCTCATTTCTGGTAATTCGTCATTTAGAAAATTGAGAGGGTCTAGCCTGTAGTCGTCTCAGTTTTCCAATCCCAGGACTTACAGTATGTTACCTTTGATACTTTAAAGAAGTACCCTTGTTTTTTTTCCAGTTTTTTTTTTTTTTTTTTTTTGGGTGTTGACGTTCACTTTGTGCAAGCATGTCCCCTTTTCTTTTGTGCAAATTTTGGAAATCCCATTTTGGAAAAAGTACCCATTGTTGGGGGTCCTTTTTTGTCATAGCACTTTATGCTTTATTTTAATAGTTGTCTTTTTAAACCTTTGCTAACACTGGAATTAGCCTCCTAACAAACCGGGTTGTTTAGCATCAGCAGAATAGGGGTGGTCTAGATCCCAGAATATTTCCGCCACGAATGCTACTTCCTCCCAGGTCAGGTCACACTGCTGTTTAGGGTTCAGCAACCTTTCACCAACGGTTCAGTACCAACAGCAACACATGGTATTTTGGAGGAAAAGGCTGTCTGTAGGACCTAACCTCAGATTTACATCCCTCAGGCGTCTGAGGCAGTGTAATTGTTCTGAGACTGTGGTGATGTGATGGCGTGATGTGCCGCTACCCAGCTATCACACATGGAGGAGAAAATAATCATAGCAACAGAAGGCAGGCGGTAAATGTCACAGTTCGCTTAATATTAGACACAATCCACGGTGTGCAGGGGAATATGGGATTTCCCAGAGGAGGGTGGAAGTGAATTGGAACATTTATATATATTTTTTTGTTATCTCTCTCGTGAGCTCTCATTTTCTCTCTCTCTCTCTCTCTCTCTCTCTCTCTCTCTCTCTCTCTCTCTCTCTCTCTCTCTCTCTCTCTCTCTCTCTCTCTCTCTCTCTGTTTAAATTGTGATCTCTTTATCTCTCTTTATATCTTGATCTCTTTATCTGTCTCTATCCCACTCTCTCTTTCCCCTTAATCACTGCATCTATCTATTGGGGTGCATGTGTGTGTGTGCGCATGCACGTGCATACGTGTGTAATTTTTCCTCTTGCTCACTCACCTTTCTTTACTCGCACTCTCTGTCACTAGCCCTGTCCTTTCTCTCCACCTTCCTCTGTCGCTTTCATTTTCTTTTTGAATCGATCCAGTTAAACAGCCCCTGTTGCCTTCCATAAGGCATGCTGATCAGCTTCGCTCATCTCTCGAGTTTCTTTTTCCCTAATTGATAGATGTCAGTCATCCAATGCCATTACCCAGTACTTGGCACAGAAAACGCAGTTCCTCCAATCCTCTGCTCGGTATTCATACACAGAAGCCCAGTGTTTTTATTAAACCTTGACCAGAGTCTTAAATCTACTGCAGTGCCTGGCTGTCAAATGAAAGGCCCAGAATGTTCTGCGAGCGTGCAGCTTGTCATCAGCAGCAACGCTCAGCACTACACTGCTGCGCTGCATTGCCCCATAATCCCCCTTCGACAGAGAGATTAAGGGGATTGTTAATGCAAAGGTGGATTTCGGGGAAAGTGTATCCCTGTTCAGAATTGCCTGCAGTTTAGCAGAGCCGTACACAAAACAGACGGGAACTCCTCAGGTGATTAAGTCTTAACGGTGGTTTTCATACGTCCCAGATGGCCCCCAGACTGTGAATACCACATGAAGGCTTTAACTCTCATCGATTCATAATTCATCGTACTTCCTTTGGCCATTCAAGTGATTGGTTTCGGGGTTGTTGTTTTTTTTGTTTTTTTTCTTCCTTGTGGATGTTTGTTGCTGGACTGAAGGAAAGAATAAACTAGCATTGTCTGTACGTGTATGAGTTCTTCGTTTAATTTGGTATGGGAATTCGCTCATGTTTATGATCCCTTCGAGTCTCTTCTCATATTGTGTTTTTAAGTATGAGGCTTATGCTGTTTCATCCATTCACAACAAACCAAAGGCAATGTAATTGTGTGTGGGGGTTTTGCATGCCTTTGTATGCCACTCAGAGATTATTTCGGCTATATACCTCTCAGGGGTGAATGAGTTTTGTAAGACAGCTGACCCCCCCCCCCCACTTCACTGTGCCAAAACCCACTACAACAGCAGCAAGCAAACAGATAACCATGACCTTACAACTTTATTAGTTTGGTTAAAAATCATTGCACTCCAGGCTTGTGCTAGCTGTTCCTCTGGGTTTCAGCAAAATATACTGTACTGTATTTAATGCTGTTATGTCACAGGGAGATTAATTTGAATTCAGCCTGTGATGCAAAATCTATTCCAAAACTGTTCATAAAGGTCTACTATTTTCTATTCATCTGGTTGCTTTCTTGGTTGGTGGAGCACAGTCTGTTAAACACTGATGAGTCAAAACATTATGACCAGCTGCCTAATATGCTGTTGGTCCTTTGTGTCCTGCCAAAACAACAACAACCCACCAAAGAATGGATTCTGCAAGACCCCTGAAGGTTTTCTCTGGTATCTGGCACCAAAACCTTAGTAGCAGATCCTTAAATTCCTGTAAGTTGCTCGATGGAGCCATCATGGATTGGCGTTGTTGGTCCAGCACATCCCACAGATGCTCAATTGGATTGAGATCTGGAGAATTTAGAAGCCAGGGCAACACCTTGAACACACTATCATGTTCTTCAAACCATTCCTGAACAATGTGTGCAGTGTGGCAGGGCGCATTATCCTGCTGAAAGAGTCCACTACCATCAGGCAACAACATTGCCATGAAGGGGTGGACTTGGTCTGCCACAATGCACGTGTCAAATCGACTTCCACATGAATGGCCGGACCCAGGGTTTCCCAGCAGAACACTGCCCAGAGGATCATATTCCCTCCACCGGCTTGTCGTCTTCCCACAGTGCATCCTGGTGCCATCAATTCCCCAAGTAAACGGTGCGCACATACATGGCCATCCACATGATCTAAAGAAAACGGGACTCATCTGACCAGGTGACCTTCTTCCAATGCTCCAAGGTCCAGTTCTAATGCTCATATGCCCATTGTAGCTGCTTTCAATGGGGGACAGGGGTCATCATGGGCACTCTGACCAGTTTGCGGCTACGCAGCCCGATACACAGCAGGGTGCGATGCACTGTCTGTTGTGACACATTCCTCCTGTAACCATCATTGCAATTTTCTATTACTTGTGCTACAGTAGACCTTCTGTCGGTTCGGACCAGATGGGATAGCCATTGTTGCCCTCATGCATCGATGAGCCTGGGGCGCCCAACACCCTGGTACTGGTTTGCGGTTTGTCCCTCCTCAGACCACTGTCTGTAGGTACTCACTACTGTTGACCAGGAGCACCCCACAAGCTTTGCTGTTTCAGAGATGCTCTGACCTTGTCTTCTGGCCATAACAATTTGGCCCTTGTCAAAGTCATTCAGGTCCTTACTCCTGCCCATGTCTCCTGCATCCAGCACGTTGGCTACAGGAACTGATTGTTGGCTCACCATCTAATGTACCTAGACCTTGACATGTGCCCTTGTTTGGAGATGACCGTTATTCAGTTCACCTGTGAGCGGTCATAATGTTTTGGCTCATCAGTTTATTATTGCTAGTTTTTACCTCAAGGAGAAATGCTGATATCCATCTAGGTAATTATCATAGATCTTGGAAATGGAACAACTCTTAATGAGTATAGTGCTCAACAACAAACATATTGTGACCTGAATTTAAAAGTCTAGTACTTTTCGTCTCGATAGTGACAGAGTGGGAAACACAATCTCCTTGAGATATTGGGTTTCTTCCTCCAATCCCCAACCATAAGAAAAACATACCTGTTGAAGGAACCAGGAAGTGCATTTCCTGTTTCCTGTCTGCCCTCTATAGAACTCGAGATGAATGAGACCTTACCATGCCAGCTGTGAGAGGGAGGCAAGGTTTCCCAAAAGCAAGAATGTTTGCTTTTGGAAGTGTCCAACGATTTTAGGGACTGATATCTGAGCTTAAGCATTATGGAGATTGGACTGAAACAATAACATATCCACTGTAACTGAGAGTAAAGGCAAATGTTGGCTTTCCCCTGAATTCATCCTATTTCTTTTTGCTGTCAGGTGACACAGCATAATTGGTGAAATCCTAACAGCCTGACCCAAAGTATGTACCTCATTTCTTTTGGGGTATTTTGAAGTCATTGTCATGTTTTGGCAGCACTTATTTAGGTTTGTGAGGTGATGTATTGGAATAGGTCAACTCCTGCACAATCTCTTCTGGTTATTGCTAAGATTGAGGCTGAACAATTTGTCATTACATCTAAAAAAGATGTATTTTGCATTATAACCAGCTTCCTGCTTCATATCAAGCCCAGTATAGCTATTTCAAAATTTTCATCCCAGGTCATCCGCTATGTGGAGTTTGCATGTTCTGCCTGTGTCTGCAGTGGGTTTTCTCCAGGTTTCTCCACAATCAAAAAGACATACATGTTAGGGTTTATACTCCTGTCTGTGCCCTTGACCGAGGCGTGGCAAGACGAACTGGAGTTGGTCCCCGAGTGCTGCATGGCGGCTGCCCACTGCTCCTAGCTACACAGCTAGGATGGGTTAAATGCAGAGCGTAATTTCCCCATGAGGATCAATAAAGTATATCAAAAAAAAGAAGAAGATATATCAGTGTTTGTATTGTGCTTTTACTGTAGCTGATATGATTATAACAGGTTATGAACCATTTTAGCAAAGGATTGCCCCAATGAGCAGTAAACCCTAGATGGGGCTGTGATGCCAAACATGATTTGGGGTGTGCTTTTCACAGCAAAATTTATCAGGTGACTTTGTCATAGTTTACTAATCTGTCTTTTTCAGAACACCTGTTATGACCTATTTGGAATATGTTTCCAGGTCTCCTTTCAGTTCCTCTGTGTAATTTTGATGTTTGTCTTAAAGTTTGGAATATTTATAGAGCCTGTTAGAATTAGGTGTTATTCCATTTCCTCTCGTTTTCTCGTTCTCCTTGTTTTTATTGGACATGTAGTACTTACATGACCACGGCCAGCACAAAATTTCAACTAGGTTGAACTTAAGTTAGGCGCAAGCCTGGGCAATGTATCTGTACTTATACTTATCTTGGCATCATTCAAGTTAATTTATGTGAGGTGGTGTATGTAGGAAATGATTGGTTTGAGGGTGTTGGGTTGGAGTTGGAGTGTGCATTAGATGTGAAAGTCCCATAACACTGTTAGTGCTAATAATGTGCTCTGCCCATTTGGATATAAAGGGAATGGGAACCCTAACCTTAGCGGTGTTAGTACCTTGCTCAACCCATTTACCATCTACACCAAACCCTGCTCTACTTTCACACTAAGAAAACCAAAATCTCACTGCCCCTCCGATCTCTCGGCTCCTGTTTGGTTCCATAACATGTCCATTCACCTTCTTAAGGTTGCTGTGCTTGGCAGTTGAGGTGGGGGGGGAAAGGAAAGAGAGAAAACACGCAACTGCATAAATATCCAGTGGAATTCATTTTCTAATCGCCTTTTCGCCTTTAAAGCTATGGCCGTCAGAAATTTCAATTCAACAGTAAAGGTTTATGGGAAGAAAAAAAAAGCTTCAGAGAGCCTTGGAGAGCTGTCTTGTCATTTCCTCAGCCCTCTAGAGTATAACTGCGAGGGCTGTCAGCTCCATCAGTCTGCTGCAACAAGGCTGAAACAACATAAGGGTTTGACTGTCAAGTCTGCACTGTAACATTTGGTCCATGGATTAGACCACAGACTTCTGCGATGCCCCATATTTATGTTCAGAACTACATTTTCAAAGAGATGGAGGGTGAATTGGGAGGAAATTAATTTTACTCAAATAGACATTCTTGTTTTGGCAGCCACCGTTTATTCTATGGATGGTATACAGTACTATAGAGTTGTGAATGTTTTCTTCCCCTCAAGTTGGTCATCTTTGGCACCCTGCCAAATTGCATAACCTTTCTCTTGGGACACTGGTGGGCTTTCTTGCTCCTGTCTCAAACTGCCAAGCACAATATTGTTCAAGGCTTAGCTGCTTTATATCTGCAATGTTTTCCCACAATTACAGCACACACAAAAAAAAACTCAATTTGGGCTTGCGGCATGTACATTTGACATCTGGTAACATTTGTCACCATGTTAATTTTCCTAAATCCTTGCCAAACTATAATTCATAAAGTAACTGTAGACTACATCTGCGAATGACTGGTCCTACCAACTGCTAAAAACTTCTTAATCCATAGCCGTTTGGCTCTACCTCCAATTAATGGGGCGAATTCACTCAAAACACATTGGAATAGCAGAATGTTATTCAATAACTTCACTCTTACTAGCTTTCTACAAACGCTGTGTTATATTTCTTCCTCAATCTGTGTGTATGAATGTGTACACACATGCCTGCTGAACGAATTACCCACCATTGTTTCAGCCTCCAGCTACAAGGCAGCAGAGAATGCTGGGAGGCTCAGAGGGATTCAGTGTGATTTGATTCCCCATGTTCCTGAGGAACCAGCGCTCTTATTGAATCGGCTCCATTATGTTTCATCTCCGCTAGGGGAATAAGAGGGGTCTCAGAGGGAGCGTATGCGGTCACAACATATCACAAACACACCAGATGCTGCATCAGAGACTGATAGCAAACAGATAAAAACAGTCTCGTAGGTTTCCGGAGGCTGATAAGGCTGCATGTTTTCCTGTATCTGTGTGTAAGTGCATGTGTGCACATGCATGAACATGATTATTGCTATGTTTTGCCATCTGTGTGTGTGTGTGTGTGTGTGTGTGTGTGTGTGTGTGTGTGTGTGTGTGTGTGTGTGTGTGTGTGTGTGTGTGTGTGTGTGTGTGTGTGTGTGTGTGTGTGTGTGTGCGCCTGTGCGTGCATCCATGCGTGTGGGTATGTGTGTGTGTGTGTGTGTGTGTGATGTGTTTGATGGGGTGATGCTCTGCACACACCACCAAACACAAAAGGCAGAGAAGTCAAGGTTAGATGTGCATGAGAGAAATGGAATGACAATTACCTATACCGCTCTGAGACAACAGAGTGCTTCCCCTGTGTGAGGTGTTATAAAGGCAGTGGTGGTCTACCAAAGGCCTAATTATTTCCCTTTTACTTGGTGTGTTGAGTGAAAGCATAGTAAGTCCGAAATTCTTAAATTCATATTTCTGCTTAAAGGCCTCTGAGATTCCCAGTAAGTACCGCAGTGGGGCCTTCATACACTATACATATATATATATATATATATATATATATATATATATATATATATATATATATATATATATATATATACACACACACACACACACACACACACACACACACACACACACACACACACACATAATCCAGTGAGTCAAGTAAATTCTTTTCATGCCGTAAGCAATCATCAGCTGATTGCTTACGGCATGAAACAGGCTTGTACTGTCTCATAAAGAATTTTCTTGATTCACTGGGTTATTTTTCTCCTTATTTGTTGAGCACTTTCCCTATCGTTGAGTGTTTCGTTTAACAAAGTTTATTCATATATATATATATATATATATATATATATATATATATATATATATATACACACACGCGCGCGCACACACACGTACGTGTATGTGTATATGTAGGGACCATCGCTGCCTGTGGACTAACTTTTAGGGAGTTGTTCCTTATCCAATGAGAGGGTCTAAGGACAGGATGTTGTGTTGCTGTTAAGCCCACTGAGGCAAATTTATAATTTGTGATATTGGGCTATACAAATAAAGTTGACTTGACTTGACTACAATACCCATAACTCCCTGATCAACCTCACAGGGGTGATCTCCACCCACCATCTCACCTTGCACTGTAGTATTATTGGTTACAGTAAAGCCCACTGAGGCAAATTTGTAATTTGTAATATTGGGTATACAAATAAAATTGACTTACAGTAATGCCCAGTGACACAATGTCACCCATGAAACCGCAGCGGATTAGAAATTCACTCTCTCTTGCTGTAGAGAGATACCTGTTCTGCAGAATACGACAATGAGCAGAGGAGCATGTGTTCTCACATGACCGCTGGCCACGGTTTTATTGGAAGATAACCTAGTCTTGTTTGTTGGCTAATCAGCTGTTATGACCGGTTAAGTTTTCCTGCAAGGCACGCGGTTTCCACTGAAACAGAAGGCGACTGGACCGCATTTTCTTTAGACTTCGACGCATTCGCAGATTACTCCTTCAAGCTCATCAGTCGATGTTCGGAGCATTGAGGATTGTAGAACTGGCGGGAGAAAAGAGCCTTTGTTTTCCGTGGACCCGCGCTTCATCAAAGGACGCACCTCCGATCACCGCAGAAGAGCTATCTCTAATAAAGCCGGTATCTGGGCATAGTTAGTCTTAGTGGTGTAGTTACAAGATTTACCCGTAGTGTTTTAGTGGCAGAGTTTTAGCAATTGGTCCAATTATCTCACGTGAGAAGTGCTGTTAGTGGAAATCATCCATGATCTAGATACACACTGTGATTCATGAAGGAAGTGTTACATAGACCGAACGTTATTTTTAATTTTTCTCCATTAATTTTTCTTTTGTTTGAATCTTCCTTTGTTACTTGAGAAAAGTACCATCGGTTGAATTCATTCGCCATTAAGTTGTGCACACTGATCCACATAGAGTTGCAGGACGCACAGTCTACTTGTGTTCATTTGCTACTTCCATTTTGTTTGTTTGCAAATTTACTTCGGTAGATAGATTGTGCACACACTGTTCTCTTCCCTCTCTGTCTCTCTCTCTCTCTCTCCTTAACTTTCTTTTGCGTCATCACTGCACGCCATCTTAACCTGCACGGCTATGTGCAGCCTTTCTCCCTCAAACTTCTCTCTCCTGTGTGCAGCGCACACACACACACACACACACACACACACTCTCCCGAGCATAAACAATCTAAACGGAGACTATAAACCAAAACAGCTTTGAGCATTGCCTTACCAGTGTCATTAAGAAAGCCGGAGTGAGGCCTAACATTTTATTTATGCAGTATACATTAAAAAAAACTTCATAGATGGAACATGCTAGCAGCACAGCACCACACTATGACATCTTATATCTGTCCTTACAGATTTGACAATTTGCCGTTGTCATCCCTGGTAATCCAGTTATCAGCAGACATCATCTGCCACATTCATTCTGCCTATGTTCCTATGAGTCCATAATCCCACACATCTGACCTGGCACCGTTTCTCAGTCTGCCTATCTCCCGCAATGTTCTCACCACTAATGTACATAACACCACAGCCCCTCACATCCTCCCATAATGTGGCAAATCCATTATGAATTTGTTTCGTATTAGGTGTGCATTGGCTCATTTCAGCCAGGCAATCTTATTGATCAAAGACACGTTTAAGGTGTACTGGATAGTGCTGCAGAGTGGGACAAGCCGTGGTTTATGGGTTGCAATGCAGATTCTTGTGGTTACTCTGAGGATTGCTGTCGATTTTTTTAGTTTTCTAAAAAAAAAATTCATTCATATCGCTGGTCACGTCAAATACAAACCCTCATTCTTTTTTGGATCCCCCCCTTTTTTTTCTCCCCAATTGTGCTTGGCCAATTACCCCTTTCTTCCGAGCCATCCTAGTCACTGCTCCACGCCCTCTGCCAATCTGGGGAGGGCTGCAGACTACCACATGCCTCCTCCGATACATGTGGAGTCGCCAGCCACTTTTTTTCACCTGACAGTGAGGAGTTTCACCAGGGGAACATACGTAGCATGTGGAAGGATCACGCTATTCCCCCCCGCCCCCCCCCCCGTCCAATAGGCATCCTGACCAACCAGAGGAAGCGCTACTGCAGCAACCAGGACACATACCCACATCCGGCTTCCCACCCACAGACACGGCCAGTTGTGAGTGTAGGGACACTCGACCAAGCCAGAGGTAACACGGGATGCGAACTGGCAATCCCTGTGTTGGTTGGCAACAGAATAGACCGCTATACCACCCGGACACCTACAAACACTCACTCTTTTTAAGAGCTGCCAGACTATTGGCTCCTCAGACTTCATTAAAGTCTCACGAGGTAATTGACATGCAACATTAAAATCCTGATACAATCCCTACAAACACAATTGGCTGTGTCTGCGGGTGAGAAGCCGGATGTGGGTATGTGTTCTGGTCACTGCACTAGCGCCTCCTCTGGTTGATCGGGGTGCCTGTTTGGGGGGGAGGGGGAACTGGGGGGAATAGCGTGATCCTCCCATGCGCTACATCCCCCTGGTGAAACTCCTCCCTGTCAGGTGAAAAGAAGCAGCTGGCGACTCTACATGTATTGGGAGGAGGCATGTGGTAGTCTACAGCCCTCCCCCAGATCGGCAGAGACCGAGATGGCTCAGAAGAGTGGGGTAATTTGCCGGATACTATTGGGGAGAAAAGGGGGGGGGTCCTAATACACATATAAGCTAACTAAACAACTCTGTAACATAGAGAAGGGAAAGCCATCTGCAAATAGAACAACATACATAGATCCAGGGACCAGGGTTTGGGTGGCGCTCGGCCGTAGCTGCTGTCCATGGGAGGTGGCTCTGCTGCGATCTTTTTGACATTGTCATCATGCTCACAGTAATTAGCTATGGGGAATAAAAGATAAGTCACCCATATTCATTAATTTCATTTTTCCCAAATTGAAGCCTTGATGAAGAAGTGAAGCGAGGCTGCCTTTGAAGTTTTAATTTTCTGTTCCAGTTCTGCTGAATTTCTATGACTAACCCACAGCCTGCTTTGGCACACGTGCTTAAGGGCATCCTTCTAAAGACCGACTGCTCCTTCCTTCATGAAATCATTGAAGAAATCTTCATCTTTATTGCCTAAGCGACGATCAAAGAATTTCCCCCATAATCGAAAACCAGGAGACACGCAGCAACACAAATATTCAGGCATCTGTCGGACACTCATCGTTTATTCTGTCCATTTTGTTGGTGGAGGGCTGCTGCTGCATTTGATGTCAGTGTTTTTCCCAAAGTGCAACTTTTTCCTTTTCGTTCTTCCTTTTTTGACCGAGTCATTGGCTGTCTCTTCCTAATGCACAAGAGTGCAAAGTGCTAATAGTTTTTATTTTCCATAGATTTTAAGCAATTGCAACAATTTAGGTGTGTTTAACTGGTGGCCAAAACTGTATCTTCTACTATAGGGCTTCACTCCCCTGATACATTTAGATATTTTTTCAACGTTATCAATTGATGTTACATTTAATAGCTTGCTTTTGATTATATTGAATTTCCCAGTTAGTTTTTTTTTTTTTTTTTGGGCCCAAGGCTTCAATAGGTTTACCCACCAACCACCAGTGAGAGAAGAAGCAGCTCTTCCTCCCACTCTTACATGATGAGGTCGGCTGTCGCAAAAAAAAAAAAATAGTATTCACAACACAGGGTGAATTTCAGCACAGCCATTTCATCATAGTAGTTTGCTTCTCTGAGAATGTACGAGCGTGGTAATGAATGTTTAACAGCAAACGCATTCCTCAACTCGACACATCATCCACAAATGATAATGAATGGGCGCGGTGTGTGAGATGGTCTATATGGAAGTTATGGGGTTATCGGTCCCCATCTGCTCGCACTTTAGCATACACTCTGTAATCTATATGAGGAGAGACAGGCCGGTCCTCCCTTGCTCCCTAATGCCTGGCTCAGGGCCAAGAACTACACAGGAGAGGTGTGTGCTTGTGTGTGTGTGCTTGTGTGGCCCCGGGGGAAATCCTTCATGGATGCCGGGGAGGATGTGTTTGACGGGGTTGTTTTTAACGGGGAGGTTTGGGTGTTCTTGCTCGGATCGAGTTCAGAGATTTGAACCGTGGAGCTGGTAAAGTTCATTTCCACATATCTATTACTGTGGAGAAGACAATTCATTACCTGGGCGTCACCACAAGACCCATGCCGGGATATCATGCCGTCAGCCGAGGAGTTACTATCCCTTGGAAAGAGCTCAAGTTAGTTTTACATGTGCGCCATAAACCACTTGGTTAGAGTGGGTGGTGTAATTTTTTTTTTTTAGACGGTGAACTTCAGGTGTTTCTAGCTATGGCATCAAATCTCCAGGGTGCTTGACAGCTAAAATAAGAGCCCCACAATTATCTGCAAATTCACCCCAATCCGTAGTTTTGACTACTTGTCCCTCTTTCCCAAGGGTCCTGACATTTTTCATCGTACAGTAGTTAATTTAGACAGTTTCTGAGACAAAATATCTGAGTGCTGCCTGAAATCTATGCCCTGCAAATCAACCTGCATTTTATCACGTTGAGTTTTGCACAGACTTTCGTTCTTTATCCCCATGGTGCAAAAAAAAAAAAAGGATATTGAGCAACCAGTCATGTCGACATTAACTTCACCGTGATTCTGATTGTTAATTGTAGTGAATTTTAATTTTGTAGTTGTGCAGGATGAATGTGCTGGTATTCGTATGTCGATGTGTGCTTGTAGATTTGTCTGTGTAATTGTTAGTGTGATAGACCATGTAATGGTGTTGCATGTAAATGAATGTTTGTTAGTGTCTGGTGATTGCTCTTGTGTGCGTACCTGCCGAGCGAACGCAGATGGAAAATAGCTAATAGGTAAATCTGACATGAATCATTTCTCATTTTGAGATTAATGTTTTTGTGCATGGTCCTTGTTAAGTAAATAAATAAATTAATAAAAATGAAATTAGCTGTGAGTGGCAAAATCGATAAGAAAAATGTTAATTGAATTTCTCATCATTATCATGGGGACCTGATGGAGACGGACAGAATGATAGGTATGTGGTCTTACAGTAATTTTGCACATGTCAGTGTCTTGGTATTCTCACCTGCTTAGTGTTAGAGAATGTGTTTTGCATATGTTGTGTAACATGGAGGCGTATTTCATAAGTGGTACGATAAATGTCAACCATCTCAGGGAATGTAATTCGAAGATGCCAGTATCGATACCAACATGTACCCTGGCTCTGCTGAACGGTGGAAGCTAAGCAGGTGTGGGCTTGGTCAGTACTTGGATGGGAGACTTCCCAGGAGAACTGAGTTGCTGCTGGAAGTGGTGTTGGTGGGCCAGTAGGGGGCAATCTTTCCTCTGGTCCAAATAAACAATAAAAATCCCAGTGCAGTGACAGGAACACAGTGCTGTAGGAGATGTCGTCCTTCGGATGAGTCAGGACCATGGTTCTGACTCACTGTGGTCATTAAAGGTCCCATGGCACTTATCGCAAAGAGTAGTGGGTCTCCCGGTATCCTGGCAAAATTCCCAACCTGGTTCTCTCCATCTGGCCACCTGATCATCCCCCCATGTAACTGGCTCAATTATTCTTCCCTCTCCACCTCTAGCTGATGTGTGGTGAGCGTTCTGGTGCCAAATGGCTGCCGTGCATCACTCAGGTGGGTGCTACACATTGGTGGTGGTGGTTGAGGTGAGTTACCCCCTTCAATATGAAGTGTTTTGGGTGTCTAGATAAAGCGCTATATAAATATAATCCATTATTATTATTATTGTTATTTTATCACCAGAGGCACCGAAATCTCCTCTGACTTGGTGGCTAATAGCCGAAATCTAAAAAAAAAAATTAAAAAAACCCCATTTGAATTACAAGTATTTTAGGATAATTTAGGAAAACGTCTACCTTTTGGTAACAACAATGTGAATGTCAATTTAAGGCTAATCTCCTTTGAGTAGATCTTTGCTGTTTTCATATGTA
This sequence comes from Lampris incognitus, assembly GCF_029633865.1. NCBI lineage: Eukaryota > Metazoa > Chordata > Actinopteri > Lampriformes > Lampridae > Lampris > Lampris incognitus. The sequence continues at coordinate 26,290,817 of NC_079224.1, forward strand.
TGAGGATTACATGTCTTAATCACATAGTGCACAGTCAGACGTTTTGCAGCGGACACCCCGCTGTGCGATGGCACATAATTTTATCCCTGTTCTGAGTCTCAGAGTCTGCAGCCAAATTAAGCATTTGATCCGGGTTTAATGCACATTTACACTAATCTGAGATTCTTATATTCAGAGTGATTATTGTGCTGAAGTTAATAAAGCCTAAGGCAGCTTTCTTTGCAGATTTTTTTTTCTCTAATTCATAGGACGAACGCCGTTGCATAGCTCTTACAGTACTTCATAAAGTACCTCATCATATTATGCATTTACGTACGAGGGTCCAAGGAACTTTCATTACTCTCATTGCCGGCATGACTTTCACATTGACATTGCTGACTACTAGTTAATCGTTGTTTTTTTGTTTTTTTGGGGGGGGTTTGTGAATTTAACTCTTGAGCCTTTTCTGCCGGTTAACCCTATTGAACTTAGAATTATATGTTTAATTAGACATAGATACAATACAGTACCAGTTGTCAAATTTTTGGGTGCAATACCAGGTATGTGTAAGGCGCTAGGTTTGCTTCCTGCATGGACATACATGCATAGATGCAAAGCACGACTTTCATTGAGTCCAACTAAGTGAAAACTAGTTTTCCATCGAGTGAAATTCTTCTGTATGTGTTCAGTAGACGTGAGGAGGCTAATAAAGGTACATTTCACTAAACTGATATGAAGTTTATCTATCTATCTATCTATATAAATATATATATATGTGTGTGTGTGCGTGTATGTGTGTGTATATGTATGCATGTATGTGTGTATATGTATATTTAATATATATATATATATATATACACACACACACACACACACACACACACACACACACACACACACACATAGTATATGTAGGTGGCCCAGTGGTTAGCGTGGTAGCCTCACGGCAAAAAGGTCCTGGGTTCGAGCCCCGGGTGGTCCAATCTTGGGGGTCGTCCCAGGTCGTCTTCTGTGTGGAGTTTGCATGTTCTCCCCATGTCTGTGTGGGTTTCCTCAGGTGCTCCGGTTTCCTCCCACAGTCCAAACACGTGTAGGTTAGGTGAATCGGCTGTACTAAATTGTCCCTAGGTGTGAATGTGTTTGTGTGTGTGTTTGTGGGTGGGTGGGGGTGCCTGTCCAGGGTGTCTCCCCGCCTGCCGCCTAATGACTGCTCCAACATCTCTGTTACCCTGATAGCAGGATAAGCGGTTTGGATAATGGATGGATGGATCTGAGAGGGCTTCGCAGGGTGTTGAACATTGCGTTTTTCATTTGTGCTTAAAATTGTGGAATGTTTTCCCTCAAGATTTTTGTTTTCACTATCAGCATGCTTCTGAGGATCCCGAACAGCCCTTTAATTTCTGGGAAACAGGCCTTTCAGAGGTTGGGTGCTTTTCTCTTCAACGTGTCCATGGTGACCACCACACAACCACAGTAAAACCCATCATCCTCACGATACAGGAATTACTGTAAACAAAAGCCCTACGCGGAACACCCACAAAAACATAATATCAGACTTACCGATAATGTTTTTCTCACAGAAGAGCTTCTTTTTTTCTTGTTTTTTAAAGCTAGTAATTTTATCTGAATCCCTCTGCATTTGTGAGTAATGTGGCTCACGTGGTCGCAGACACGGGAGGTCCCACGGGATGCTGCATGATAATAGACTCCACAACAGAGAGCGATGAACGACTTGTGGAGAACCTGTGGTGCATGCACATTTGTGCACACAGTGAGATACACACACACACACACACAGAGGAAAAATGTCGATAGCTTCCGGCAATATGCGTAGGTTTTTTACAGTGTATGAATTCATAAAATCATCTGGTTTGCATTGTATGTGTGTGTGATAACAGAGAGCTGGTGTGTGTGTGTGTGTGTGTGTGTGTGTGTGTGTGTGTGTGTGTGTGTGTGTGTGTGTGTGTGTGTGTGTGTGTGTGTGTGTAGTCAAGAAGGGTTTGAGGACCTTGTCCTCCCTAATATTGACCATGTCTGATAGCTCGGTGATGTCATGCTCTCTGCTGCCCGGAGCCAGACTGACTGGCCATCTGAAGACCCTCAGCAGGGGCTTGTCTTTAAGAGGTTTAGAAAAAACAAAAAAAACAGACAACAACATCAGCCAACTGTGTCGGTGCAAATGACCTAGAGACATTTCTGAAGTGTAGTACAATTTTTTTGTTAAGGGTGACGGCAGGGTGTCCCAAAACCTGGAAACACATACACAGCAAAGGCCTGTTTCTTTGTTTTTTCTTCCAAAAACATCCCAGTACCTAGTCATAGAAATCTATTCAAGCAGCACATGTGGTCAAGTAGGAAAGCAATAGACTATTGCATCTGTGTCGCGAGATGAGCACACTCGCACCAGTTTATCTACATCCTCCGCCACACTGTCACAGTGACCTACAGTCAACACCCAGGCTGGCCTCCAAACCTCCTCTACTGCTGGCTTTTGAACAGCCCTACTGGACCTGTTGGAGGTGCAAGTGTCTTGCTCGAAGGCCCCTCGGCATATCTATCAAAAGAGAGAAGAGTGTTTCTTTTTCCCTTTCCCCACCCGGGTTCTGCCAGTCCCCCAGCGGGGGGGGGGGGGGGGTTGAGCCAGTCACCTTTATGTCCCAGAGCCCTCTGGCAACCGACAACCCCATGTTACTGAACAGAATTTTAAAACACAGCCATTAATGTCTCAGAAACATCTTAAATCCACTTAAGGAATTTAATATTCATCAGATGAAAGAGTTTGCCCAACATTCCTAATAGCCTCTGAAAACAGCTTAGCCGTAGCTGGGCTAATGCCAGCAGTATGCCGCACATCAGCCGTTGGCTAATGGCGCGGCTAGAGCGATGTGCTCCGCCTCGTCTCCTGCTGGGAGTTGGGGTCTGTCAGCCACAGTAGGGGGCAGTTTCTGATGGGGTATTTGTGTCTTTGAGGGGTGGGGGCTTCTAAAGGAGGAATTTTTGTGCCATTTGGTTTTGAGCACAGCATCCTGGACTAAGAGCTCAGTGCTGACCCTAAAAGGCTGTTGACCTACATGTGGTGTCAGGGATGGCGCTCTACATCACTCAACTGTCTGTCCGGATTCCCCCAGAGACACACCGTGTGTGTGTGTGTGTGTGTGTGTGTGTGTGTGTGTGTGTGTGTGGGCATGCGTGCGTGCGAGCGTGCGAGCATGCTTGGAGCATGTATGTGTGTGTTGGGTAGGGTCCTTGAGTGTGTATTGTGTTTATACAATATTGTGCTACAACTGTGTTTATATTGGTGTTTGTGTGTGCGTGTTTGACAGGAAGCAAATGTGTTTGTGAGGTATGTTTGGGGTATGATTGAATGTGTATTGTATGTGTATACATGCATGTGCATAAGTGCTTATAATGTGTTTCAACTATGTTTGTTTAAACGTGTGTGTGTGTGTGTTGGGGGTGTTCTTTAGTGTATAGCCCTAATGCCGGCTCTCATGTACTACAGCTTTGTTTATATATATATGTGTGTGTGTGTGTGTGTGTGGTGGGGGGTATTCTTGGGTGTATAGCCCTCATGCTGGCTCTTATGTACTAAAACTTTATGTATACAGGGGTGTGTGTGTCTGAGACAAAGAGAGAAAGCTGGCACACGTTGTAGAATGTCACGCATGCCTTTAATATGCACTTCTTCTTTTAGTATGCACCACTTATCAGTGAAAGTCCCACAGGGACGTGCTGCAGCCACATGGCCACATGGTCACATGGCGCTTCAGTGCTGAATGTGGGTTTATGTGAGACGGGGCCACACTGGCACATGTTTGACAGAAGAGATGGCACTATCAATAATCAAATGAGGTTTTTGTTGGAAGACTTCAGGGTTGAGGCCTTAGCACTTGATAATGGCATCGCAAGGACATGTGCGCGGACACACACACACATACACACACACCCTAGAAAGGTCTGGCACTAATAACAGGAGGAGAGAGGGAGAATAGAGAGTGATGGTGACAAGTTTGATAGACTTGGTATGTTGTCTGTGTAAGGACAAGATTAATTATGTGTGTGCGTGTGCATGTGCGTGTGTGTGTGTGTGTGTGTGTGTGTATATATATATAGAGCTGGGCTCATATGATAGTATTTCAGGGCTTTTGGGTGTGGTTTGGATCCCAGTGTTGTCTCTGGCTGTTTTGGGCATCTCAGAGAACAGCCATTGTAAGTCATGTGGAATAAGTGTCTGCTAAATGAGAAAATGTAAATGTCATTGGGTGTCCGGGTAGCATAGTGGTCTATTCCATTGCCTACCAATACGGGGATCGCCAGTTCGAATCCCTGCATTACGTCCGGCTTGGTCAGGTGTCCCTACGGACACAATTGGCCGTGTCTGCGGGTGGGAAGCCGGATGTGGGTATGTGTCCTAGTTGCTGCACTAGCGCCTCCTCTGGCCAGGAGAGGGGGAACTGGGGGGATTAGGGTGATCCTCACATGTGCTACGTCCCCCTGGTGAAACTCCTCACTGTCAGGTGAAAAGAAGTGGCTGGCAACTCCACATGTATCGGAGGAGGCGTGTGGTAGTCTGCAGCCCTCCCCAGATCGGCAAGAGGGGGTGGTGCAGTGACCGGGACGGCTCGGAAGAGTGGGGTAATTGGCTGGATACAATTTGGGACAAAAAGGGAAGAAAAAAATCCCAAAAAAAAGAAAGAAAGAAAATGTAAATATAAATAGGCATTTCTAATTTTTTGTTTAGGTTATGTTTGTGCATGTTCTCCAAGCCAGAGGAATGGAAAAGGTGTTGCATCAGGCCAACATACGTGTGTGCTGTGTGTGTACCGTTGTGGGAGTAGGAGGAGAGTGTGTTCTCGTGGAATGTCTGTGATCTAAGGTTTAAATCACAGAAAGACGACACAGGGAGCCTGCTGCTTTTTATTACCGCAGCCTGGCCCAGGTTAAACCCTTCCCTTTCTCCCGCCTGCAAGTCCACAAGAGGCTCCTGTCAGCCAGCCACTGCACCCTGCAGAACACATGGAAACCTACGGTGGCCTCCATAATGGAACGTATACAGACGGGTCAAGTTCCAGTAAGCTCTTGAGGACCGTTTTCAGAGACTACTCTCCATATTTCCAACTTCAGATGTACTTCTCAACAGTGAAGCGCACCTCACTCCATTTTGTTTCTGACCCAGTGACCTTTTGAGTTGTGTGACGGTGCTCTGGGAGCGTGTAAGAAGAGACTTTGGTAGTAAAGGGGAAAAGAGAAAATGCAAGAAATTGTTCTGTGATGCATATGATGAGAGGAATTGAATCATAAAGGATGCGATGATGCAGTTCACCAAGAGTTACACCATGTTGCAACATCCTTTCTGAAATTTTCACGCCTCTATTCCTCCCCTCTAACCAACCTCCTCATCTCGTATTCTGCCGCCAACTTCCCCACAGTCCATGACACTCTGCATGAATGTATTTATGTGCTCTATGTTCAGCCCCTTTGTCAAACATTCTGTCTTCCCGTTGTTCTCTCCCTGTCCATTTACAACTTAGATACCTGTAGCAAGGGCAATCGAAAGGACTAGTAGGAGAGGTCCAGCAAGAGGTGCACATGGTCACACTTGGCAGTTGTTAGGTGGCAGATGATGAGAGATGCCTGCCGTTTGTGCCGTGGAGGACACCCAATTCCAGAGTCTCTTTGCTTGCCACAATGCAGCCACTTGAGACGCATCACTTCTCGGCTCTCCGATTATTAGATCAGAGTCTGTGAAGAGTCACGGGAAATAAGAAAACACACATACACACACATATTCATATGCATACATACAGTAAACGGCGGGGCAGTGGAGGAAACTATCATCACATCTTTTTCACACAGGTCTGAAACACATTTTGTGGCAGGTGGGGTGGGGGTTTTGACCGCTTTGCATGTTAATGATATTAAACAATGCTTTGCTGTTTGATTCCACTAACATTGGCACTCTCTTATCAGTGTGCATGAGCTTAGCACAGTTGTTGTGGCTACAAAGCCAGAAATTTTAAAAATCCACAAAATTTGATGTCTCTCTTCATCTCATCTCTATCATTATCTCATCTTGGGTGACACAGTGGCCCAGTGGTTAGCACTGTTGCCTCACAGCAAGAAGGTCCTGGGTTTGAACCCTGGGGTTGTCCAACCTTGGGGGTCATCCCAGACCGTCCTCTGTGTGGAGTTTGCATGTTCTCCCCGTGTCTGCGGTGGGTTTTCTCCGGGTGCTCCAGTTTCCCCCACCATCAAAAAGACATGCATGTTAGGGTTAGTACTCCTGTCTGTGCCCCTGACCGAGGCATGGCAAGAAGAACTGGAGTTGGTCCCCGGGTGCTGCTCGGCAGCTGCCCACTGCTCCTAGCTACACAGCTAGGATGGGTTAAATGCAGAGAGGAATTTCCCCACAGGAATTAATAGAGTATACCAAAATCCCCCCCCAAAAAAACAATCTATCTAGTTTCTCTGCAGAGCATATGCAATTGCGTATATCTCCTTCTCATATGTGGTAGGCATGCAGAAGCAAAGCGAAATGTCCGCAGGGCTGGAGCTAAGGGAGATTGTCCTCTAATCAGTTGTGAACAGTGTCACTTTCTGAGACTGATTTAATAAAAAAAAAAAAGTAAAAAATTAAAATAGGGCTCCGAATATACCCGGGCATCTCACCCAGGTTAAGCTTATGTATGAGAAACACTGCATCATGCCTTCAGGAGTACGACTTGATCTCTGAAATAGATCTTTACAATTGTTTCCCTTTCAGAACACACGCTCGGCTGGTTCTTTTGTATTTGCGCGTGTGTGTGTGTATCTATGTGTGTATGTAGCTTGATTCAAAAAAATACATGTTTAATCTCTTCAATCTCCACTATATTTTTTCCAGAATGTCTCCAGCCCTTACATCCCCTTCCCAACTAGATGTGTTCACAAACCACATAAAAACCACATCAGGGCCCCCATCTTTAAATAGCCTATGACATTTATTGATGGTTTGAAGTGTGTGTTCGAGGCGCAGTACAGCCTGGGGCCTATTAAAGCAATCGAATCTTCCCTCGCCCCGTCTTTGAAGTGCTGCGAGAGCCGCCATTCAGGCTTTGGGTAATCATTAGCGATAGCAGCCAAGCATCGTCAGGGTCTGCGCCGCTGACGGACGGACGCACAGCATGGGACGTCTGCTTTTCATCTCTGAGCTTCATAGATGTTATCGGCTCTGCTGTGTGCATGTTTCATAGAGGAAGAGAGAGAGCGATTGTGGGGCTGTGTGCGAGTGGAGTCCGCTGTTTTGTGTTGTGTGCAGTGTACATTTTTGTGTGCTCCTACTCCCCGAGGATATTAAAACATCGCACGGGTGAGAGGGAATCCACCTTTATGTAATCAGGGCCTGTTGCCATTAGAGCTGGATGGTAACGTCTTCAAAGGCTTTTGGCCTATGTTCATTTTACTGATGCCCAGATATGACGCCGACCTGAAATGTTTTTTTTTTCTCTCTCTCTTCCTCGCTCTCACACAGTGTACAGGAGATGGAATGAAATGGCAGTCCAACAACACTGCAAAATTTACTGGGAGCGTGCTGTATACTCAAATAGCCTATTTTTGCCAGTAGCCTCAGAGGATATGAACTTAATGCTTTGAAGATTGCTATTGGTACATTTACCCAAGCAATTTAAAACATTGAAACTGTACAAATGCCAGTCTCTGCCGTCATTCCTCCAACACATCACTGTATTGCTATCCCAGCACTGTTACACGCTTTGCACACTCAAACATTCTGGGTGTCTCTCTCTCTCTCTCTCTCTCTGTATGATCATGTGAGATGTGAGGAGCTGGTGTTTGATGGGGGGTTTATTCCACTGCCAGGGTGATGGTGGTGGTGCCAAAAGGTCCCGTTTTATTTGTTGCTTCCATAGCTGGTGATACAGGGGTAAAAGGTATTCTACTGCAGGGCTCTCTTATTAGTCAGTCATAATGAGAGTGCATAATGAGAGTGCATATCGAGTGCCAGGTTGAGAAAGTTTCCAGCCTGGACATAACTAAACTAGATACTTTTTACTGGTTCTCTGGTTATGGTCTGCCATAACTGGTCAAAAGTTAATCCCAGGGGGCGTCTGGGTAGTGTAGCAGTCTATTCCGTTGCCTACCAACACGGGGAACACCGGTTATCTCCGGCTTGGTCAGTCGTCCCTACAGAAACAATTGGCTGTGTCTGCGGGTGTGAAGCTGGATGTGGTTATGTGTCCTGTTCGCTGCACTAGTGCCTCCTCTGGTTGGTCGGGACACCTGTTTGGGGGGGAGGGGGAACTGGGGGGAATAGCGTGATCCTTCTATGCGCTACGTCCTCCCGGCGAAACTCCTCCCTGTCAGGTGAAAAGAAGCAGCTGGTGACTCCACATGTATCGGATGAAGGATGTGGTAGTCTGCATCCCTCCCTGGATCGGCAGAGGGGTTGGAGCAGAAACCGGGATGGCTTGGAAGAGTGGGTTAATTGACCATGCACAATTGGGAAGAAAAAAAAGGGGGGGGGGGATCCAAACAAAAAAAAGTTAATCCCAGCACATGACCTGTCCTTTCACACAACATATATCATATCACACATTTTACCTACGCCATATCTTACACACAAAAACTGATTCTGTGTGTCGACATATTTGGGCTTACAAATGTGCTGCAGAGGCACCACTGTAGACTACCCATAATGCAAAATGGGAGAGGATAATGTGTTTTCATTGTTATGTGCTTATTTATTCTGCTCTCCGGTCTGCAGTCTGGTCCAGACTGTTTGCAGTCTGTGGTAGGATTTTACCACAGAAATGGCCATTCTGTCACCCAGCGAGAGGCCAACAGGATCCACTGCTATTGGCAGATGTGCTTCTGGCAATTAAAAAAATAAAAAAATAAAGTTAAGGCTTAAATCACCATTCAGGAAAGTCAATTTAGCTATATCGCTATACTTTTTTTTACAGCTGATATCTGTGCTCACATTGGCAGCTGTACATTCAGGTTAAGTTATGATTATGGTAATGACACGTCCACTCTCTAAAACACAAGTCTGCTTACCTTGTCTATGGGTCAATGTCAGTCACTGTGTGTGTTGTGTGCCTAGTCTGGATATATTCATGTGATTGTACATGCATACACACGTGTGTGTGTGTGTGTGTGTGTGTGTGTGTGTGTGTGTGTGTGTGTGTGTGTGTGTGTGTGTGTGTGTGTGTGTGTCCTCAGGTTTAACCCACTAGATGTGGGGGTGAGGAGGCGGCAGCTCTCTAACACTGTCGGCAACACGCAGCTAGCTAAAGTAACAGCTTAAAGACCAATTCAGTGTAGTAGTCTGAGGATAGGGCAGAGAGAGAGCACAGGGAGCTGCAAGCAGGATAATAGGTTGAAAATAGAGGAGAGAGAGGGGGGGTGGGAAGTATGAATGGGAGATGGTAAATACTTATTGGGTCTTATTCCTTTTTACCGTTTTCAAACAGGCAGGCAGGCAACGGAGGGTGCACGGATGAAAAAGGCAAACGAAGCCTTTGGAGAGAAAGAACACACTCTGGAGAATACAAAAGAACCCGAGTTCTGTTCATTTCAGGACCCCCCTCCAACACACACACGCACAAAAGTCAGATGAAGAGCATTAGGAAGAGCGCTTGCTTTACATTCCAGCCAGTTCTCCAGAGTTTTGAAAAGCTCCCCAGCTGTGACGCACACAAATGGGTTCATTTGAATGTCAGAAGCGCTTGAGGAATTATTAGCAGCGTAGATATGGCCGTTGTCGTAAAAAGACTATAGCTGGGGAGGAGCTGATTACTCCTCCTTTTAATGCCAGCTCTCTCAGCTGCAACCGCAATAGTGTTTTGGTGCGTTTCAGAAGTGGCGCCTGCCGCCCGCCGCGCAACACAATCAAGAACGGTGGTCTTGAATTCATTTGGGAATGCCCTCGAAAAAGGGGAGACAGGTTTCCCGATGAGATAATTCCTAAGGTTTTTTTCCCCTCTTCTGTGCCAAATTTAACTGAGCCCTAGTTGTTTGCAATCACCTGAATATAACAGCGTTTGGGATTAAAAGTCCCTCAACCACACACACAAACACACTACACACACATACACACACACACACACACACACACAGTCTCAATGACTTTATAGTAATTATCCTGCCCAAAAATACACACACACACACATCATCATCACATACACAGCAAAAAAGGCAAGGCAAAAGTTGTTTCCTTTATTTAATGAAATGAGATGATTTCACTGCAGTAAGGAAAGAAAGAGGTTTGGGGGTTGGGGAAGGGTGGAGAAAGTCATTCAACTAATTAGGATTGTGACTGAAGACTCTCAAGCTAGCACTTTCAGCTCACTATTCCAAGGATTGTACCAAAGCGTGTATCTGCACTGTTGGATCTTTTATTTCAGTGCTCTGCATTTCAATGGCTCGGTATCTACGATCTATCGGCCTTTTGTGGCTTCGTCAAAATGACTTAGCAGCTCCATGAATGAGGCCAACATCTGCTGGGTGGAGATTTGCCGGAGCAATAACCGTCAGAACAAAACCTAATCATTCCTTTTGGCCCCTCATTTGCTTATGCAAATCTTCCATTGTGAAGGGAGTGTGTGAACAGTTCAGCATAGGAATTTGCCGTAACACCGGTGTTGAGGCTTGCAGACGAGGTTTAGATATGCATGCCAGAGATGTGGACATTTGCTCTGAAATTATATCAAAAAACAACCAGTATACTTTTAGGTAGTGAGCCAGATAGAGCGCCCCCCCCCCCCCAATCCAGAGTTACTTGTAATAGAGAGCGGGTAGTTGGTTAGGTGTTTTGCTTGAGGGGACTTACAGTAAACTGGACACATTTGATTTGCTGTTCAGGGAGGAGAAACCTCTGACTTTGATCCTCTAGGTCACAGGACTGAACTCTGTAACCTTCAGATAGCCTTGCCCAAAAGTACTAAGGTGCACAAAGCAAATTTATTTGAAGAGCACATTTCATTAACAAGGCAATTCAAAGTGCTTTGCGTAAAACATAAAAGACCTCAAGAAAAAATGTAAAACAACATAAGACAATAAAGACATTTAAATACAAATAAAAAGAGTAAAAGTTACAGGGTGACGTAAAATGATAATCAAAAGTTTTAAATTTGATTTGATTGTAAAAGGAAGCAGCAAACAGGAAGGTCTTCAGCCTTGATTTAAAAGAACAGAGTTGCAGCAAACCTGCAGTTTTCTGGGATTTTGTCCCAGATATGTGGTGCATAAAAACTGAAAGCTGCCTCTCCATGTTTAGTTTTGACTCTGGGGACAGAAAGCAGACCTGTCCCAGATGATCTGAGTGCTCTGGGTGGTTCGTAGTATAGCAGTAGGACAGAAATGTATTTTGGCCCTAAACCATTCAGTGCTTTATAAACCAAGAGCAGAGTTTTAAAATCAGTTCTTTGACGGACAAGGAGCCAGTGTAGCAACCTTAGAACTGGAGTGATGTGATCTACTCATTTGGTCTCAGTAAGGACCTGAGCAGCAGCATTCTGAATCAGCTACAGCTGTTTGATTTTTTTTTAATCTTTTTTTTTAAGAGAGACCTGTAAAGCCGATAGTTGAGTTAACTGACGATAAATGCATGGAGAAGTTTTTCTAAATCCTGCTGAGACATAAATCCTTTAATTATTGATATATTCTTCAGGTGATAGTTGGCTAACTTTGTAATTATCTTAATGTGGTTATTGAAATTCAGGTCTGAGTCCATGATTAGACCAAGATTTCTTGCTTGGTTTGTAGTTTTTAACATTACCAACTGTAGCTGAGCTCTTGATTTTTAGCCATTCTTCCTTGGCTCCAAAGACAATTACTTCAGTTTTATCTTTGTTTAATTGAAGAAAATTCTGAGATATCCATTCATTGATTTGTTCAGTTCATCCGGTCAAAGGACAGGATGTTGTGTTAAGCCCAGAGGCAAATTTGTAATTTGGGATATTGGGCTATACAAATCAAATTGATTTGATTTGATCTTGCACTTACTCTTGTATGGAATTATAGTTCCCCATAATATGGTTATGTAAATCTGTGTGTCGTTTGCTTAATTGTGGTAACATATTTTGTTGTTTTCCACAACTTGAACTAGTGGGAGCATATATGTAAATGTTAAACAGGATAGGCCCCAGAATGGAGCCTTGGGGAACTCCACGGGTCATTTTTGTCCACTCAGATTTGTAATTACCTATAGATACAAAGTAATCCCAGTCCTTTAATTAGGATTCAAACCAGTTTAGTGCTGTGTAAGAAAGTCACACCCAGTTTTCCAGTCCGTCTACTAATATGTTGTGGTCGACTGTGTCAAATGCAGCACTGAGATCCAATAATGCCAGGACTGAAATTCTGCCAATGTCTGTTTAAGCAATGTCATTAAAGACCTTAACAAGAGCAGTCTCAGTGCTGTGGTGTGGTCGAAATCCTGACTGGAAGACATCAAAACAGTTGTTCAGTGCCAAGAACTTGTTAAGCTGCTGGAAAACGACTTTTTCAATGATTTTATTAGAAACGGGAGGTTTGATATGGGCCTATTATTGTTCATTAGTGAAATGTCGAGATTATTCTTTTTTAAGAGTGGCTTGATGACTGCAGTTTTCAGGGCCTGTAGGAAGAAAACTGAGAGAAGAGATGTGTTGACAATTTGTAGAAAATCTGAGGCCATGCAATTAGAAATATTTTTGAAAAAGCCTGTTGGCAGAATATTAGGCTGCAGGAGGAGGATTTCATATGTTGTATATTGTCCTCCAAGTTTTTATGGTTGATGGCATCAAATTGTGTCTGTGCTATTTGAGTTGATTTTAGATGGACACAGGGACAACACATACTCTGTACCTAGTATGGAGGCACTGACTGCCTGTCTAAATTTCTGAATTTTGTTATTGAAGAAGGAGGCAAATTCATTGCAGGCTCAGACTCTGGTAGATACAAATTCAGAGGCTACTGCCACAGAAGGGTTCATTAGCCTGTTGACAGTAGCAAACAAGGCACATGCATTATTTTTATTTTTGGCAATGATGTCAGAGAAGTAGGACCACCTTGCATTTCTCAGTTCCAAATTATAAATGCGCAGTCTCTCTTTATAGGTGTCATAATGAACAGTAACATTTATTTTTTGCCACCTGCATTCAGCTTTAAAACCCTTTCTCTTTTCTATTCTGACTAGCGTGGCACATCTCCTTTGAGATCCTTTCTCACCAGAGACCACCTTTACCTTAGTGGGTGCAGTGGCATAAATAACATCTGTAATTTTAGAATTGAAATTATACAAGCTCATTGACTGAGACCCAAGAGACGGTGGTTGTGGAACCTGGGTTGTGTGTTGCACAACCCAGGTTCAAGTTTTTTCAACCGTCCAGACTTCATAAGAGAGAGGCAGAAATTTGAGTTGCATTCCTCTTTAATCTTCAATCAGTTTCTCTCATCAGTCAAGTAAACATAACTGTCTCAATGTTCAGCTAATTCCCCCTATGTTCACTTTGAACAACTTGTGCATGACGATGGACCAGGAACACAGCAGAAACGCCATCTCTTTGATGGATAATTAAGTCTTTAAATAATCACGCAGGTCCCCGCCACACCATCCAAACACACCCACACACACACACACCCATAGGATTTACTCGAGATTAAAGGGGTCTCAATTAGGGCCCATTACCTGACATTTTCAAGACGTCAGGGTCGTCTCGTTCGTCTGCATATCCTGTTACGTATTCTGTCCACTCTGGGGGGTTTGACAAGAACCAGGCATCTGTAAGCTCCAGCAGTCAGCCCTAACCACACACACACACACACTCACCACCCCCAAATAGCTGTCCTCAAGGGAAGGGCGGAGAGAGGAGGGGATTTGAGGTTGAAAGAGGTGAAGTTCAGTGTGTGTGCTCGTTTTTTTATCTATGTGTGTGTGGATGTGGACAGACAAAAAATAGAGGTTTGGCTTTTTTTTTTTCTTTCATTCCAAACAGCCAAGGGAGACATCAACAAGGAAGAGAGGAATAGTTTTATGGAGGAGCAGGGAGCAGATATGAGGTGTTGACAGGATGCTTGTGTGTGTGTGCGTGCATGTGTGCCGGCGTGCATGCATAATTGGGGGTGTGGGTCCTGTCCTGTGGATGGAATTAGTTGCTTTCTCTCCATCATTAATTTTCCATCTTTTTCATCTTTCTTTCCTCCGTTTTCATTCCTCAACTCAGTTCTCTTCTACTCCCTGTACTTTTATCTTACAGTATATCAACCCGTAACATCAATGTTTGGTCATTCAGTTGTGTAACGGTTCATAATATAATAAAGTTATTTCACTTCTTGCTGTTGTAAATATGATTACTTTGGTACTGTGTATACAGCGGGGGGTTGATTATGCTGCTGTCTTTCTGAGCTGTTTTCAAACCCACGACATCAAAAGTGTGTGGTACACAGTTTGTGAGGAAACCGCTTAAAATTATTGGCTGGACCACAACAGCACTATACATGCAGTTGTCCATGAGTGATTGACTGAGTGGGTGATGGAGTTTCACCATTGGCTGTTACTCGTTTTAGTGACCAATGAGGGTTCCAGCTAGTGGCGACCAATGACATCACTGGTAAACACGGAAGTGGGAGTTTCCCTGTTGGCTGTGAATCAGCACAGTGGTTTGCACGCTAACGAACATAATATACTGCTGCTTGTTGATACTACTGAAATGCCTCATGGCAAAAAAAAATAAAAATAAAAAAAAGTCCAATTCACAAACAACAGCCCTAATAGTCACATGCAGTTAGAGGGAAAGCTGGCGTCTTTGGAGAGTCGGTGGTAACTGAAGCGTATTTATAAGAGGTGTCACGCCCAGACTTTCCAGTGATGGCAGCAGTAATTATTTCATATAAAAAATAAATTGGCGGGAGTGCCCCGGTGCCTCAGCTGGTAGAGCGTATACCACGTAAGGCTGTGTCTTCAACCACAGCAACCTGGGTTCGAATCCAGCCCAGGCTCTTTGCTGCATGCCATCCCTTCTCCCTCTCTCTCTCTCTCTCTCTACTATTGCTATCAAATAAAGGCAGAAAATGTAAAAAAAAAAAAATCTTTAATAAAAATAAATGAATAAATTGCTGCTATTTAACTGTGTAAATAAGGGCATCCGGGTAGTGTAGCGGTCTATTCCGTTGCCTACCAACACTGGGATTGCCGGGGCAAATCTCCATGGGCGTCCCACACAATTAGCTGTCTGCGGGCGGAAAGCCGGATGTGGGTATGTGTCCTGTTTGCTGCACTAGCACCTCCTCTGGTTGGTCGGGGCGCCTACACAGGGGGTGGGGGGAACTGGGGGGAATAGTGTGATCCTGCATGTGCTACGTCTCCCTGGTGAAAGTCCTCACTGTCAGGTGAAAGAAGCGGCTGGTGACTCCACATGTATCGGAGGAGTCATGTGGTAGTCTGCAGCTCTCTCCGAATCGGTAGAGGGGATGGAGCAGCGGCCAGTACGGCTCGGAAGAGTGGGGTAATTGGCCAGATACAATTGGGGAGAAGGGGGCGGGGACAAAGCTATAAACAATCAGGGATTGAAAACTGCTATCTAGTACAGCTGCTGTTCTCGGAACCGATGTCAAAACATCCGCTTTTAAAACCTAATCATACAGAAAAAGCTGCTTTCTAAATATAGTTGCGGTCCAGCCATATACTAGGTTTTAACTTAGGGGAGTGAGAAGAGGAGGCGAGGAGGGCCCGCCGGTGACCTAGCCCTCTGGTCACTGTGTGCATCGTCCATCTAATCGAAAGCAGCTGACTATCTGTCATCATAGGGCCATCATTTAACACATCCAGAGCAGGGAGGCTGTCAGTTTGGGAGGACTACCAGCTTATGAATGGTTTAATGTCGAGGTGAGGAGGAGTTATGGTCCCCCGTCTTACCAGGCAGCGGTTCCTTACCTGCAGAAAATAGAAAGGAGGGATAGTGAGAGATGTTGAATGGTCAGGCATGCAAGTTCAGATTTTTACTTATTTTCACATCAATTCACAGATAATTCAACTGTCGACTGCATATGGTGTTAATCCAATGTCCTTATCTGTTTGTTTGCCAGTCTCTTTCTCTGCTATCTCTGCACAAATCAGTCTTGTAGGGCAGCTTCTAAGTTGACGTTGTGCTCTCAATACGCCACTTCTTCAAATACCCTTTATTTATGGCATTATTGTTGTTTTTTTAATGATATCACTCGTAGTTTTAGTTACAGTGCTAATAGCATCAGTGACAGCAGCAGGTTTCCGTGTGTGTGTGTGTGTGTGTGTGTGTGTGTGTGTGTGTGAGAGAGAGAGAGAAAGAGAGAGAGAGAGAGAGAGAGAGAGAGAGAGAGAGAGAGAGAGAGAGAGAGATAGTGAGTATATAAGAGAGGAGCTGTGTAGTGGACCAGCCAGACCTGTCCTAGAGCCATCGATCCCTGACCTGATGTTTTTTCCCCTCAGATAATGGATGGCTAGTGCCAACCTCCACCCTGCTCCCCCACCCCACCTGGGTGTCTCCCACCCCCTCCCCCCGGGCCTGTTAGGACAAATAATGACTAATCAATATGCACTGGAGTCCCCACGAATGTCCTTTTAACACTTGATTTATACCAGAGCAACATGCCAGCTCGCCTGGCATTACTCCCGCTCACTCACTCACTTACTGCGCTTACCAGCCAATCAATTTAACCAATCACACTAAAGACCCTCCCTCCCCCTCTGTCATCTCCACTCATTTAAGAAGGCTTTTTTATCTCTTCAATTAATTTATTTCATTGGACGGTAGAGATTGCTGCGACCAGCAGGCTTTGATTGGGTGAGATGGTGAGTGCATCCGTCTGTTTGGTAGCATGTATGAGAAGCTCTTCATGGCTTGAAGGGAATATGTTAATGCATCTTTGCATTGATTAGTCCCCCCCCCCCCCCCCAGCTGGTGCAAATCCGTCACTGTCAGTGCATCGTTGTCTGGAAATTTCTCGATCATTGCACCAAAGATCAATTCTCTTCCTTTATGTAGTGTGTGTGTGTGTGTGTGTGTGTGTGTGGCTGTGAGTGAAAGTGAGGAGGGAGTGTTTGACATTTAACTAATTTCCTGTAGCTGATGCGCTTTCTTAAAACTTGTGACATGAACACTTTGGCTGGATCCATGACTGTGCTAGTGCACACATAGGCTGTTTGTGTGCTGAAGACCTTGGGACAACAATGGATAGTTTGTTTTGTCATAAATAATTATATAAGAAAAGTCCTCTTTGCTCCTCTCACACCATAGAAAAGCCTGTTTAAAAGAAAGCATGGACCACATCAAGAGTGCCTGCGTGGAATTTGTGTAAAAGCGGGTGAAAGAGAGGATCAAGTGTTTGAGGGAAATGGAACATTTGTGTGTGTGTGTGTGTGTGTGTGTGTGTGTGTGTGTGTGTGTGTGTGTGTGTGTGTGTGTGTGTGTGAGAGAGAGAGAGAGAGAGAGAGAGGAGAGAGCATGGTATATGGTGTCTCCCGTGAGGGGAGCTCCAGTGGCAGTGTAGCCACTCACAGCTCTCCAAGGTCGGGGAAGGCTGCCCCGGCCCTCCCCTCCCCTGTGGGCCTGGTTTCTGTGGCCATATTCAGGAAACAACGATGACGGCCACATGCTCGGAAATCGTCTCTCTCCGTCTCCATTTCCCGTTTCGTTGCCCGTTTGACTGAACAGCTGTGTCATTCGAGGAAATCGGTTTCAAGGGCTTCGTTCTAGCTGACATCCTGACTCGAGGGTCGCGGTAATAGCTTGATACTATCAGAGCGATATAGCTTTGACCCTTGACCTCCTTACCATCGGTGCCTGTAGTATTAGTGATCTGAAAATTCAAAATCATCCACTGTTTAAATCAGGGTAGATCACTGAGAAAAAGCATTAGCTAGGTGCCCTTTTCTCTGAAAAGTTAACTCGAAATCGATCAAGTGGGCTTTTGTAAGACACATGGGAGAAAAAAAAAATTATGAAAGCACTGGTGACCTGTCCAGGGTGATTCCCCGCCTTCCGCCCAGTGACTGCGGGGATAGGCTCCAGCATCCCGTGACCCTAATTTGGATACGCAGCTTGGAAGATGGATGGATGGATAGAATTATGAAAGCAAAGGTCCTCAGATAATCACTACTTCAGAATTAACCCATAATGCATTTGACTCTCATGCCAGCAATCACTTTGTAAATGTACAGAGATTATTTTTTTCTTTTAGAAACCAAATAGTGGATATCTTTTCTTGAATTAAAAAATGAATCCTCATGAGTACAGTTTTTCAGATTTCCCATTAAAACATGGAAAGGCTCTTGAGAATGACAGGTGAAGATTCTCTCACACAGAAAACAAGATGGAAGGACTTCAGTAATAAAAGTTGTGATAACCGGGGCGTCCGGGTGGCGTGGTGGTCTATTCCGTTGCCTTCCAACACAGGGATTGCCAGTTTGAATCCCTGTGTTACCTCCAGCTTGGTCTGGCGTCCCTACAGAAAAAATTGGCTGTGTCTTCGGGTGGGAAGCTGGATGTGGGTATGTGTCCTGGTCACTGCACTAGTGCCTCCTCTGGTCGGTCGGGGCTCCTGTTTGGGGGGGAGGGGGCACTGGGGGGAATAGAGTGACTCTCCCACGTGCTACGTCCCCCTGGCGAAACTCCTCACTGTCAGGAGAAAAGAAGGGGCTGGCGACTCCACGTGTATCGGAGGAGGCATGTGGTAGTCTGCAGCCCTCCCTGGATCGGCAGAGGGGTGGAGCAGTGACCGGGATGGCTTGGAAGAATGGGGTAATTAGCCGGATACAGTTGGGGAGAAAAAGGGGGGAAAAAATCCAAAAAAACAAAAACATGGAAAGGCTCTCGAGAATGACGGGTGGAGGTTCTCTCACAAAGAAAACGAGATGGAAGGGCTTCGATAATAACATTTGTGATAAATTTAGTGTTGTGAAAGTTCTAGCATGTTGGCATTTTAACACAGAAAGAAAGGACACCCCCCCCCCAACGTAAAAGTTACATGTCTAGTTATCAGTCTCTTGCTTCCAGCCTGAATTGTATTATTCAGTGACCAGTAATCCTGAAGGACAAGCAGCTTAGGCATTTTTAGCAAGCATTTCCTCATATTTCCTTTTTAATTCCATATGTATTACACTGTGACTTTGGGTGCTAATCCATCCAAAACAAGTAGATGTGGGTATATACATTCTGTGACCCAAACTAATCCGGTCTGTTTGCCCCGTCCTCATGAGGGAATTATTTTGGGAGGGCATTTCTGTCAGTCTTATTTTTTTTTTTGGTGGGGGGGTGGATGGGAATGAACTAACCCCCCTTGTGTCCTGTCACCTCTCTTTGTGAATTCGCCACACGCCGCGGACGGTTGGAAACCCAGCGATCGCACACTGACAGCAGAAGGTATGACAAGGTGTTTTGACAGTAATTTTGTCCCTGTTGTGATTTAGAGTACTTTGCACCGTTTTCTTAATTATAGACGACAACCTGGGCCACATATTTGCAAATAATTTGGAACGTTTACTTTCGCATGCTTTGGTTTCCAGATGGGCTGGTTGCATTGCCTCAAAGCAGCTTAACAAAGTGTCTGCTAAATTGTCAATTAGCAGATTATAAATGCAGAAAAGCGATTTGATGGTAAATACTTTATATATATTACACCCATCACAATACCCTTTACAGCAAACCCCATCTGGTATCAAAGTAGGCTGAAACAATCTGCATTTGCAAACCATGTCTTGAGCCACAGTTGGGTACAGAGAATATACACTGTAGTGTAACGCAGTTGCTGTAGGATCACACACTACATGGAAATAGTAAATACTTGACAGTATTTGACCTTATTTCCCTATGACAGTGTCTTCCCATCCTTTTAGAGTGTTAGCTAGTACAATGTCAGAAATGTTGCGAATAATAAGTGAAGAAATGGCTTACTGTGCTGCTGAATGCATTTACACCCTGAAGATAGTTTCATTTTTCCAATGTGTTTCAACATGGGAAATCAGTGCATCTGAAGCGAATGAGCAGCAATATCCCCTCCCTCAGCAAATCAGATGACATGCCTTTGAGCAAGGCATTTAATTCGCGCTCGCTTCAGTGGAGCTGCTTAGGCTTTCATTAGAAGACTGTAGTTGCGGTGCACAACTGCCTAGTGTGACTGCTAGTAAATGTATATGAATGGGAATCTAGGCGGGGCTCAAACAACAGCCTCCATTGATAAACAAAGGCTGGAAAATTGGAGTTTGTGAGTGGCACTGTGATTCAGTGTTTTTTTTTTTATTCTTATTATTTATTTTTTGATTTTTGTATACTATATTAATCCCCAGGGGGGAATTCTTCTCTGCATTTAACCCATCCTAGCTGTGTAGCTAGGAGCAGTGGGCAGCCGCCGTGCAGCGCCTACGGACCAGCTCCTGTTCATCTTGCCACGCCTTGGTCAGGGACACAGACAGGAGTATTAACCCTAACATGCATGTCTTTTTGGATGGTGGGGGAAACTGGAGCACCCGGAGAAAACCCACTGCAGACATGTGGAGAACATGTAAACTCAACACAGAGAATGACCTGGGATGACCTCCCAAGGTTGGACAATCCCAGGGTTCGAACCCAGGACCTTCTTGCTGTGAGGCGACAGTACTAACCACTGCACAGTGGCCCACGGTTAGCACCTTTGCCTCACAGCAAGTGGGTACCACTGTCCTCCTGTGTTTGGACGTTCACCTTGTGACCCTGTGGGGTTCTTCTAGGTGCTGTGGTCTCCTCATAGAAATGCATGTCAGCTCAAATGGAGACACGGACTTGCTCATGGGCACAACTGGTGTGGGAGTGATTCTGTGTGTGGGCCCTGCAAATGACTAGTGATTTGTCCATGTTTTTCACCACCTCCCACCTAATGACGGTTGAGTTTTTTTTTTCCTTTTATTTCATGGAGGTAAAGTGTGCTATACCATACTGACATTACAGTATTTTCTCCTATTTTGGTTTGTGTGCAGTTTGGTTTGGTGTAGCTGCTGATAAGATTTGTCAGACTATTAGCCAGCATCCAGCTTGTGTAACTGGTCTGTTTTTGTTTGTCTTGTTGTGGTCCATCAGCTCGGACCCCCCCCCCCCCCCCCATGCTATCACGGGTGGTGACAGCTCAATAAGGAGAACTAATGGTAGTGATTAGAGCACTTTGTGTTGGGTGCGAGTGTGTGTGTGTGTGGGTTCTGTTCTATTCACATGTGCGGACCTCAGATCTTGAGATGGGGCGGGCCCCCAAGGACCTTTGACTTCTCTAGCTGCTTGAAACACAGCGTTGCCAGTGAGGTCAACGCACACACGCACACACACATACATTTTTATCACTTCAAACAGCCTGGACACACAAGTAATGGCGACAGGGCCTTTTAAAGTGGCACACTTAAGCCAAGCACGCCTCCCCCCTCGACTCCCCATAATGCTTTATTTATGACCCCATGGCTCGCCATAAAAACCAGCCTGTTTCAGCAGCTGGCTGCAGTGCCTCCAGGGATTAATCCACTCCCTGCCCGAGCTTAGCTTTCCCCCATGCCTCCCTTCACCCAGTTTTAATGTTATCTATTGGACTGAACTTCTCAACCTCCAGGGACATCACCCTCCTCCTCCTCCTCACCGGTGTACAGACGGTAGCACTGCTCCTCACATCCCAGAGGGGTCCATTCATCTCCTCACTGGCCTAATGCCTCTCCTTTTTTTTTACTCTCTACGTTTGAAGCCTTAGTTGCTTTTCTTTATTAAGGCCGTTGTTTGAACCCTGCCCCACCCTTTCTTTTGCCATTTTGTCTCATCTCTTCCTCTCTGTCTTTCCTCACATTGAATAATTCCCTTCCACCCTGCTCTCCTCTTTCGAACCTGCCGGTGTCCCGTCAGCCTTACGTGTCCAGCCTCTCCTCCTCAAATGAGAGAATTTAAAATCAAAAAGCCCTCGTTTCTTGTTGAAATATTTTACCCTCTTCCCACCTTTGAACAAGCTTAACTTTTTTCTTTTTTTTTAGTAGATGCCCTTCAATTAAAAAAAGAAAAAGAAATGTGTCAGTTAATCTTGCACAGTGATAAACATTGAAAAGCTCTATGGACTTGTGAGTTAACTGTATCACTTTTAACACATTCAGATCTTGGCTTCGCGAAGGCCTTTGTCTTACAGACCTCCAAATAGATATTAGACATGGTCTCATAAAGATCTATTAGACCAACCAAGCCGCTTATTCTGCTCTCAGGGTCGCAGGATGCTGGAGCCTATCCCAGCAGTCATTGGGCAGCAGGTGGGGAGACACCCTGGACAGGCCGCCAGGCCACCACAGAGCCGACACACACACACACACATTCACACCTAGGGGCAATTTAGTATGGCCGATTCACCTGACCTACATGTCTTTGGACTGTGGGAGGAAACCGGAGCACCCGGAGAGACACGTAGAGAACACGCAAACTCCACACAGAGGACGACCCAGGGTGACCCCCAAGGTTGGACTACCCCGGGGCTTGAACCCAGGACCTTGTTGCTGTGAGGCGACCGCATTAACCACTGCACCACTGTGCCACCCCAAAGTGTTAGCTTTTACAAGCAAATTCTGTCTCTATCCAAAGGACAGAACTGTTAAGTGTTCATGACTTATGAGCATATTTTGAACACTGTAGGGAAATAAGTAGGCTACTTTAACTAAGCTGGTGATCAGCTAACAGCATTCCATTGCTGTACAGTTTATGAGGGGTTAGTATCACCAATGCCGTTTTCCTAGACATAGCAAAAAACCAATCTAAAAATCAATCAAAAAAAATCCATTAGACCATAGACCCTAATTTATCAGAACTGCTCTCCTTAAAATCTGCATGCGGGAAGATAATAACTAATTTAGTATGAACTGCATATCCATGTTCTGTAAGGGGGCTAACTGGCTTGGTGAGAGTGAAAACTATTATTGGAATAGTCATTCTTACACATTTTCAAACTGGCACCGTTTCTATTGAAGTAGATGTAGTGAAGCTGAAATATTCATCATTCACTAGAGACCCCCTTGAATCTCCTCAAGGGCCCCTGGAGGTTCTTGTGCCCAATGTTGGAAACCACTGATTTAAACGATTTACCAATTGTGTTTTTCTAATGTCACATTAGCAAAAAAAAGAAAATCTCCAAAGTTTGGATTTTGGAACGAAAGTCATCTGTTTGTTAAAACACTCTCCCTGTCTCTCCATACCTCACTCATAACATCCTTCTTTCACTTCCTTCACTTTCTACCCACCACTCCTCCTCCTAACTTCATCCTTCCTTGACACTTGGCTTATCCTCACCCCTTCTCATCCTTCCTTCCTGTACTGTACTGTCTGTCAGGAATCATCCAACCCTCTCCACCCTCCCCATACCCCTTTCTTCTCTCATCCCAGCTATCAAAAGGGGGAACCCCACCAAGGGATTCTGACAGGACTCCCTAGACAACAACACCCCCTCACCCCCTCCTGCCGGGGCCCCCAAGGGGCTTTGAACCATGTCTGCCGAAAACCGCCCGACATTCTCCCCAGTTTTCCACTGACGCTCTTTGAAGCGTTGCACATCTTGTGTGTCTGTCTGTCTGTCTGTGGCATCAGGTGGAAGGTTTATGAGTCCATACACACAAAGAGACAGACACAGGGCCATGGTCACCCCTCTGAGAGAAATCTCCATGTTGTCTGGCAAGAGGATTATGAGTCCACACTCAGACAAACACACGCAAGCACACACACGAGTGTGCACTTGAAAGCATACACACGCACACATACACACGCACATACAGGGCCTCAATACAGTCAGCCCTCCAACATGGGACAGCTGTAGCTGCTGCTACCTAGTTTGGCGATGCTTTGACAGGGGTCATGAAGCTACTGATGCCCTGCAAGCCGGCAGACAGTAGCAGGCGAGGAGCCTCAAGTCGACGCGCTCAAGGGATTTATCACCTGCTCTCAGGAAAATGTGCCTCAGACCTCTGGCCTTTCACTGTGCCACTTTTATAGGTTCCCTTCACCCAGATGTCTAGAAAAGACATCTTTTAGTCTCATCTTCTCTGATGTGGCTAAGTTTGCTTTGAAAGATCCTTTTGTCTTTGTTTCTCTGTAAAACGATTGGAGCAGATGGATTTGGTGGCACGGTGGCCCAGTGGTTAGCACTGTTGCCTCACAGCAAGAAGGTCCTGGGTTCGAACCCCAGGCTGTCCCAGGTCCTTTCTGTGTGGAGTTTGCATGTTTTCCCTGTGTCTGCATGGGTTTCCTCTGGGTGCTCCGGTTTCCTCCCACCATCAAAAAGACGTGTGTTAGGGTTAATACTCCTGTCTGTGCCCCTGAGCAAGGCAATGGAAAGAAGAACTGGAGTTGGTCCCCGGGCGCTGCAGCTGCCCACTGCTCCTATACAATAGGATGCAGAGAACAAATTCATTGTAAGAATACAATGACAGATAAAGTGGCTTTCATGGCTTGCATTTAGCACTCTATGTGAAATTTTCAACATGTAGAGGAGGTGAGTAGGGTTCAGTGGCTGTAACCAAAGGAAAGGGAAAGTCCAAAATACTATGTATTATATTCAATATGGAGCTGTTAAAATGACCATGAAATTAATTGAGTGATAATTCAGGAATATGGCTGACTCTGCTAAAGTTGTATCTTTCATCGAAATACATAACGCGTTTTACTCTCATCTGTTGTGTCAACATTTTTCAAATGTTGGATGTCTCATTTTGAGGCTATTTGACAAAGATTGTAAAGCACCGTTCTGCTCACACAGCAGTTGATTTCAACCGGAGTTGAACCAATATTTGGACGAAAAGTGTGATGTGACAGACCCCATTCTTTTTCAGCCCTATAGTTGAACTCAATCTAAACATATGTCTTCAATATGTCACAAGTACCAGCTAGCAAGATAACAGGCCTGGGAGTATTGAAAGGTGGCAAGACTAACCTTGCCTGGACCTCCTATGTGTGTGTGAGGAAATGAAGTGGTTGATTTAGGAATGAAAGCTAGACAAAGTTAAAGCGTATCACATGCACACAGAAAATTATGGCTTATATGAAATAAAAATGGTCTATGGGCATATACTATATATATATATCAACACAGATACAGGAAAAATGTTTTAATGCATAGCAGTTTTAATGCATTCCCGTATCTGTGTTGATATTCCGCTCCTCATTAGTTGAGCACTTACAACACCTAAAAACGGCCTATGGGCATATATATATATATATATATATATATATATATATATATATATATATATATATATATATACAGTGTATCCGGAAAGTATTCACACCCCTTCACTTTCCCCACATTTTGTTATGTTACAGCCTTATTCCAAAATGGATTAAATTCAATTTTTTTCTCATCAATCTACATACAATACCCCATAATGATAAAGTGAAAAAGGTTTTGTAGAAATTTTTGCAAATTTATTAAAAATTAAAAACTGAAATATTGCATGTACATAAGTATTGACACCCTTTACTCAGTACTTGGTTGAGGCACCCTTGGCAGCGATTACAGCCTCAAGTCTTCTTTGGTATGAAGCTACAAGCTTGGCACACCTATATTTGGGGTATTTCTCCCATTCTTCTCTGCAGATCCTCTCGAGCTCTGTAAGGTTAGATGGGGAGCGTCGCTGCCCAGCTATTTTCAGGTCTTTCCAGAGATGTTCAATGGGGTTCAAGTCTGGGCTCTGGCTGGGCCACTCAAGGACATTCACAGACTTGTCCCGAAGCCACTCCTTCGTTGTTTTGGCTGCGTGCTCAGGGTCATTGTCGTGTTGAAAAGTAAACCTTCGCCCCAGTCTGAGTTCCTGAGTGCTCTGGAGCAGGTTTTCATCAAGGATCTCTCTGTACTTTGCTCCATTCATCTTTCCCTCGATCCTGACTAGTCTCCCACTTCCTGCCGCTGAAAAACATCCCCACAGCATGATGCTGCCACCACCATGCTTCACTGTAGGGATGGTATTAGCAAGGTGATGAGAGGTGTCTGGTTTCCTCCAGGCGTGACGTTTGGCATTCAGGCCAAAGAGTTCAATCATGGTTTCATCAGACCAGAGAATTTTGTTTCTCATGGTCTGAAAGTCCTTTAGGTGCTTTCTGGCAAACTCCAAGTGGGCTGTCATGTGCCTTTTACTGAGCAGAGGCTTCCGTCTGGCCACTCTACCATAAAGCCCTGATTGGTGGAGTGCTGCAGAGATGGTTGTCCTTCTGGAAGGTTCTC
Organism: Lampris incognitus; assembly: GCF_029633865.1. NCBI lineage: Eukaryota > Metazoa > Chordata > Actinopteri > Lampriformes > Lampridae > Lampris > Lampris incognitus. The sequence continues at coordinate 26,316,998 of NC_079224.1, forward strand.
CCATCTCCACAGAGGAATGCTGAAGCTCTATCAGAGTGACCATCGGGTTCTTGGTCACCTCCCTGACCAAGGCCCTTCTCCCTCGTTTGCTCAGTTTGGCTGGGCGGCCAGCGCTAGGAAGAGTTCTGGTGGATCCAAACTTCTTCCATTTACGAATGATGGAGACCACTGTGCTCTTTGGGACCTTCAAAGCTGTAGAATTTTTTTTGTACCCTTCCCCAGATCTGTGCCTCGATACAATCCTGTCTCGGGGGTCCACAGACAATTCCTTTGCTTTCATGGCTTGGTTTCTGCTCTGACATGCACTGTCAACAGTGGGACCTTATATAGACAGGTGTGTGCCTTTCCAAATCATGTCCAATCCATTGAATTTACTACAGGTGGACTCCAATCAAGATGTAGAGACATCTCAAGGATGATCAGTGGAAACAGGATGAACCTGAGCTCAATTTTGAGTGTCATAGCAAAAGATGTGAATACTTATGTACATGCAATATTTCAGTTTTTTATTTTTAATACATTTGCAAAAAAATTCTACAAAACCTTTTTCACTTTGTCATTATGGGGTATTGTATGAAGATTGATGAAAGAAAAAAAGGAATTTAATACATTTTGGAATAAGGCTGTAACATAACAAAATGTGGGGGAAAGTGAAGGGGTGTGAATACTTTCTGGATGCACTGTATACATATATATATATATATATATATATATATATATATATATATATATATACATACACACACACACACACACACACACACACACACGCACACACACATACTGTGTTTATATGATGCAATCAGTTTGGTAATGAAATATTTAATGTGACAGCTAATTGTTAATGTATTGTACTCCCACAAACAACCTCCTTTGGTCCAACCCTTTTATTTAGTCTCAACTAAACCGCCTTACACGCCAAAACCCACAGACCCACATTCCATCTGAGGGCAGTCTCACGGGTCAGCACAATAGAGAGAATGGGGGGCAACACTGATTTGAAAGACAGGAAGAGGTAGAGAGGGCTGGAAGAAGGCTGGGGGGGGAGATAAAGAGGTATTTCAGGCAGGCCTACCACTGAAACATTTGTCTCACGGAGAAGCAGGAAGTTGGGAAGCTATGTGTCCAGGGAAGAAGAAGCAGTGGTGTTGCCTGGTCATGTTCACGGCTGCACCTGGCACTGCAGGACCCACAAGGGACGGGACAGGGAGGAGGGTACCCGGGATTTCCTTTGAGGTTTATGTAGCTTCAGTCCTCTGGAGAGCTGTATGGGGAACAGATGCAAGGGCTTAACTACTGTCCAGCATCTGTTTCACTAGGATGAGTTAACTGATTGCTGGCATAAGATCAGACATGCTCTCGCAGAGGTTTACTCTAGGAAAAAAACTAAAGCAAATCAAAGTTCATCACTCAACAGTTTCAAAAAATAAAATGAAATGTTGGACAGAGGTGTCAGAATAGATGAAGTAATTTTAATATCAGCCGTTATGAATGTTGATGTCGCTACTGGTAATGTTCAGTAGCCCCATTTCGGATTATAACCACTTATTTTGGTGCCATTGGATGAAACTTGCAGTTTGGTGAACCACATTTAGCACCTCTTATAGTAAACCTGGGGAGATGTCTTTCAGGGTTTTGTAACTAAGAAGATTTGTTGCATCATTGCAGCAGAGAGAAAGACCTTGTTATTCATTTAAAATTGAATGAAAAGAATTAATAGAATGGATTGAAAGCATTTGTGCATTTAAGTGTAAACTGTTTTTAAGAGGGCTTTGAAACGAAATCTTATTTGGTTGGTTTTTACTTTTGCATCTTGGCTCGCAATTACATTTGTTTTGAGGTTTGGAACATGATTCATAGATGCTTCCAAGTACTCCTTGCTTAATATTTCATGAGCCTGGTGTGTTACAAATGTATGCATTGTAAAAGACCCACTTTTTAGTGCATACTTTTCTAAGCCACTGTTGTGCTTGTGCTGCATTGCATCCCCATGAGGAATTCCTTGGAAAAAACAAAGCTTTATTCTCTTTTCAGCCTATTCTCCAAAAAATTGTCTTTTAAATTTATGCAACATTCAAAACACATGCATATATGGTGAATTATTTCATGGCTAACACTGCATGCAATGATAATAAAGGGGACATGCAGAATGCAGAATATACAGTGGCCACCACTGTATATTGTACTAACGCAAAAGAGATGTAGGATGAACAAACTGAGAGAAATCTCTACACTGACTACCACTGTGGACGGCACCAATGTGGGATAAATGAGTAAAGGGGATATATCTGAATTGGTTACCACCGTCATGTCATAACTGGTCATGATGGCATGTTTTTTTTTTAGGGGGGGGGTTCCCCCCTTTTTCTCCCCCACTCTCCCAAGCCATCCCGGTCGTTGCTCCACCCCCTCTGCTGATCCGGGGAGGGCTGCAGACTACCACATACCTCCTCCGATACACGTGGAGTCACCAGCCGCTTCTTTTCACCTGACAGTGAGGAGTTTCGCCAGGGGGACGGAGCGTGTGGGAGGATCACGCATTTCCCCCTCCCCCCTGTACAGGTGCCCCGACCGACCAGAGAAGGCACTAGTGCAGCGACCAGGACACATACCCACATCTGGTTTCCCCCCCAGCAGACACGACCAGTTGTGTCTCTAGGGATGCCCGACCAAGCCGGAGGTAACACGGGGATTCGAACCGCCGATCCCCGTGTTAGCAGGCAACGGACTAGACCACCACACCACTCGGGTACCCAGTGGTGGTGTTTTCATGCAGTAACCTGCTAAAACAGTGTACTCAAGATATGTCTGTTAGAATGGTACACTGTCTGAATAAACATCAGAATAACAAAGATAAGTGGATGGACTAGATGAGAGAGAACAAATTTCTTTGCCCAACCTGAACGTTGTGTCACTACTTTTAAAGATAATATTATGGGCCTACTTCAATAAAACATATAATTGGAGGTGTTCCCTCTCCCACCCCGATAACTAAAGTGTATTCCGCCCGTCCCCTTTTGTCTCCCATCATCAATGCCATGCTTTTCCAGTCATTCACCCTAACATTACCTTAAACACACATGATATTTTCATCAGAATCTGTGTGTTGGTTTACAGCCATTCACAATCCTACATGGTTGTTGTAATATTGGAAACCAAAAGATTCAAGTTTTTATTGCTGTTGCACTCATTGCAACTCTGGTTTATGGACATTGGTTGAGTGGCCAAATGGTTTATAAGGAAGGCAAGAAGAATACTGTCTTAGTTTTAACAGCCTGTGCCTGTTTCAGATAAGCTATCTAGGAGATCCAGCTGTGTAGCAGAGGCTGACATACTGCCATTCATTGTAATACACCTCCAAATCCTTTGTGGCCACTGAAACTTTCATTCGCACGTCTTTGTTGGGAAACGTGGCTTTGCTTTGTGGTTTTAATCAGCTTCAGTCCCTCTGAAGCATCTAATGGGTATAAAAATTGTGTTACAGTGATGAGAGGGGAAATGCTAACGTTGACTCTTTGGTGATTGTAACTGCACAAACTAGGAGTTGAGTGAATTTTTATAATTTTTCACAGTTTATGACTAAATAAGCGCAGAAGAGAACGGGCTTGTGTTACAGTAGCAGGTTTACCAAGCTCCAGCTTCTGTCTAAATGATCACCATGACATCTAGGACCCCCATTTCCATAGCAATCACGCGTCATACATCGCTCTCTCTCTCTCGCTCTCTCTTTTCTCTTTTTCAAAAATTGCTTGCTGTCAAAAGAAGCCTCTAGTCTCATTTTGCTGTGTTCCAGTGCTGAAACAGAGGGAAGGGGCCCCCTGCCTCCTGATGATAATAGATCCTAATTTGACGTAGATTATGATTTATCAGATGCTGCCGAGGCCTCCGTCAGCCAGCATTATACAGCTCTCTGAAAATGGGAACTATTACATCTCAGAAGGCCATCCGTCACCCCTGGTCCACTTGACAGAAAGAGAAAGAGAGCTGTATGCTCCGGAGGATGATGACTACCCCAGAATTTGGACAGCTCCAATTCGATTTTCTGCATCCCCCCCCCCCCCGCTCCTCTCTCTGCAGACCAGTCTGAAATTATCAGCATTGGAGATATGCTATCAGTTAAGCCCATACGTTTTCCATTGAAAAATAACTGAAATCCTAAATTAGCCTCCCTCTAGTTATTTCCTTTTTAATAGTTGTTTCAGCAAGAGTCTTTGTCTTTCTACCTCGATCTCTCACTTCTCTCTCTCCCTTTTTTCTCTTATTCTGGCTTTACAAGATAAACCTGTCCTTGTTATCATACTAGTGAAGTTAAGGATATGAATCATCTTTAAATTCTGGGGGAAAAAACTGCATATGTTATTCAGACTGTTCATTTAACAGTGTACAGATCATACCGTTACTAGTTCTAATTTCTTCTTTAAGGTTTAATAATATTGATTCTCTACGCTTTTGGTTTTACTCACATGACTCATTTTGGCTTAAATTGAGTGGAATATGTGAATTTTGTGATTTTGCTTAGGGGCAATTAGTTTTGTTTGGAGACTATCACAAAATAACACTTTCAACCAGCACTACCAATAGGCTAGATAGATAGATAGATAGATAGATAGATAGATAGATAGATAGATAGATAGATAGATAGATAGATAGATAGATAGATAGATAGGTAGGTAGGTGGTTGGGTAGGTAGGTAGGTAGGTAGGTGGGTGGTTGAGTTGGTGGGTGTTTGGGTAGGTGGGTGTAGGTAGGTGGGTGGGTATTTTTTCTCCCTGTTAAAGGGTTTTTGTTTTAGGGAGTTGTTCCTTATCGAATGCGAGGGTCTAAAGACAGGATGTTGTGTTGCTGTAAAGCCCCTTGAGGCAAATTTGTAATTTGTGATATTGGGCTATACAAATAATATTGACTTGACTTGACTTGGGTAGGTGGGTAGGTGGATAAAAACTAGCAACACATCAAAAACATGGCAGTGAATCATACACAGTATAACTAAGACACATTTGACACAACAGAAACATTGTGCTGTACTCGAAACAGGAATCACAATGGGAAGGGAGTGTTGTTTAAGGCTTGTATGGCGGACAGGACAAAGCTCCTGCTGAAACGAACCCTCCTGCATATGGCAGTCCTGTATCTGTGGCCGAGGGGGAGAAAGGCAACTGGTTTTCCGGGTCAGATACAACTGTGTGCTTTATGTGTTGAGGCTGTGGCAATGAGGTCATATAGCTTGTGTGTGGGGAGACAAATTATTTGTGTGTGTGTGTGTGTGTGCGTGTGCGTGTGCGTGTGTGTGTGTGACATTTACAAATCTGTTTTATGGTGATTGTGAGCATATTGAAAAAACAGATGGGGGCCATATATGTAAAAGGACTGGCAGAATAATGCTGTGATACAGGAGGAGGAAGAGGTGGGTGGAACAAACAGGGTTTTGTTTTGTTTTTTGTTTTTTTTGGTTATTGTCCAGAGTAATGCCAAGGTACAAAACGGCCTCAACTATCGCTACACTCTCTCTCTCTTTCTCTCTCTCTCTCTCTCTCTCTCTCTCTCTGTAGATAATCACAGTCATCACTAAATCAAAGTCTATTTAACCACAGCCTGGGGTGAAAACCTTTTTATCTGTTTGGTTGTTGTTTTTGTTTTGCATCCCTGACAGTTCGTCCTGTGCTGTAATTGTGTATTCAGCAGAACAATTGGAAAAATTCTGCCACAACTAGCGAACAAGTCACAAAAAGGGAGATCTATTTCTGCTGTGACACAATCCATTTGTCGTGGTTGTTGCAGTCCTTCTCAAGGTTGGTACTCCTATACCGTCTCACCTTGTGGTGCTCCTGAAGTCACCACGTGGTTTGTGCTTGTGACAGTATTTGAGAAGAGGCTGATTTCCTGTCATGTTGTAAGGATCTGAGTATGGAAGGTCAGGTCGGAACACACCCGGGGTTGCCCATCTGGTGGCTAACCTGAAGATAGCCTAACCTTGCCAGCTATGTTGGCTCTAGTCAGCATTTTTTTAACCGCCAGCACCTTTCTATCATACAAGCTCATTGGAAACTGCAGCGATACAAACATTTTTTTAAAAAGTGCTCTTTGTAGCTGCTTCTTCATCTGAAGGGAAAGCTCTCTAAAGCTGAACATGTTTTGATGAGAGCAAAAATTAAATCTTATATTCATTTGTGAGCCGACCAATCACAGTGCAACCAAAGTATTATAACCAGACAGAATGAATACAGAGAAAGTACCTTTGGGAAAGTCTGCATCAGTTGTTGATTGGTTTGAAGAAACTGATCATAGAGTCTTACAGCCATGACTGTTGGGTCTGCATTGGCTGTTTGTGTTGGGAGTTTCTAATATGCTTTTTGAGTTTTCTCCAAGAAGTTTTTGTTCATAGTGGCTCACAACAGCTAGTTATTGTGGACATCACAGATTCTTTTTTTTTTCCCTCCCTCCCCCCTTTTCTCCCCAATTGTACTTGGCCCCAATTGTACCCCACTCTTCCGAGCCGTTTCGGTCGCTTCACCACCCCCTCTGCCGATCCGGGGAGGGCTGCAGACTACCACATGCCTCCTCCGATACATGTGGAGTCGCCAGGCACTTCTTTTCACCTGACAGTGAGGAGTTTAGCCAGGGGGACATAGCACTTAGGAGGATCACGCTATTCCCCAAGTTCCCCCTCCCCTCCCGAACAGGTGCCCCAGCCGATCACAGAAGGTGCTAGTGCAGCAACCAGGACACATACCCATATCCGGCTTCCCACCCACAGACACAGCCAATTGTGTCTGTAGGGACGCCCGACCAAGCTGGAGGTAACATGGGGATTCGAACCGGCGGTCCCCGTGTTGGTAGGCAATGTAATAGACTGCCACGTCACCCAGACGCTGGACATCACCGATTCTATATCACAACAGAATGTCGTTTCGCTTGCAATTTTTTTGCAAAAAGTGGATGTTGTTAGTTCAGTAGTTCAACTGCTGCTTGAGGTACAACTGCGGTAAATTAGACTTCACGATGCTTTTTCTTTGTGTGTGTTAAAATAAAAGATGACAGCACTGACCCAAACTAACATTTCCAAGCTTTCTCTCGGACAGTGGCTAAACTAGAGAGCCAAAGGCCTAGTGTCAAGTTCAGATTTAAGCTGACCGTATTTAGTCACCATTAATAAAATGGTCTTATCGCTGTTAAGAGCTCATAAAAATGCATGAAAATAGTCAGACTCTTTAATACCTCCATTAACCCCACACTGTTGAAACTTAAAAACGCAATATGCTTGTTTAAAATTCTGTCCTCTCCTCTTCTGCTCACACGCTCGTCCTCAAACTCCTCCAGCAATTTGCCAGACGTGGAGGAAAGCACACAGCTTCCTAGGACGCAAGCGAATCGAAGCTAGTTTACGCTCCGCCACGGAGATGCTAAAGCACCACTACAAGTTAATGGTCCAGAAGAGCCCTATTTTATGTTGACACCGCTGGAGTGATTAGTAGTAAACAATGAGGAAAATGGTGAAACTCCAATCTAAAGAGACCGTCAAACTGTGCCCTGTTGCCTAGTTACATTTCCCACAGGTGATGATGGGATTTGCTGAGTCACGCTGATCAGCTGTGAATCACTACGACTGGCGGCAGGCAGGCATTAGTTATGATTGGTCAGATCATAATGGCATTCTGAAGCTAATTAAAGTGGGCGACTTAATCTGTCAGTGATCAATCAGCTCACTGACTTAGTGAATGATATGGGCGTGATTGATGCTGTCTGCCATTAAGCCTCTACAGAAAGTCAGCGCTGTGTGTGTGCGTGTGTGTGCGCGCGCGCGTGTGTACGCGCATGCGTGCGTGATGCACGTGAAACCACATGTAGTAAACAGAAAGGTGAGCTAGAATAATGGTTTCAGGGTGAGTGTGTGCACTTTTGTGTTTGTGTGTGTGTGTACCGCCCAGCTCTAACATACACCTGCATATGAATGCTTGCATAGCTTGGCTTCTGCTGAAATGCCTCCTTGTTCTCTATCACCTAGTAGCTGCATACCTCTGTTGCTACTGCCCACATGGTTGAGACCCAAGCCAATAACAGTGGTAGCAGGAGGTGACACAGCCAGTTTGTTGAAGTGCCATGATTGTCAGACTAAGAGTTTTGAGGTGTTAACATGAATGCAGTCTTGTTAAAAAAAAAAATGCCATGTCAGAGGATGAGCGGAACCAATTTAGCCTAAAATGAAAGAAAGCTGAAGTTTTATTTTTGACGGTAGGCAATGATGTGAATCTCACCAAAACTAGGGACAAAAATGGCACTAACAGCAAAAAGCACAAAAACAAAAACAGTAGAAATGGATGTTACCTATGGTTTTGTGGTTAACAACAATGCCAATGTGTGATACACAAATTACAGTGGATCAAACACACGTGATAAATACAGCTTTGTTGAAACGTGTCATGGACCTTTAGGAATAACTGCCCTCTCTTAGTAACCTGTGCACTTGTAAGACGGCTTCAGCTTTCTTTTTGTGAAACAGTTGATCATCATCTGATTCTTGTTTTTTGGATTGTCTTTACTCCTTTTCCTCCACAATTTTATCCAGTCAATTACCCCACTCTTCCGAGCCATCCTGGTCACTATTCCACCCCCTCTGCCCATCTGGGGAGGGCTGCAGACTACCACATGTCTCCCCCAGTGCATGTGGAGTCGCCAGCCGCTTCTTTTCACCTGACAGTGAGAAGTTTCACCAGGGGGACGTAGCGCATTGGAGGATCACGCTTTTCCCCCCAGTTCCCCCTCCTCCCTGAACAGGCACCCCGACCGACCGACCGGAGGAGGCGCTAGTGCAGCGACCAGGACACCTCTCCACATCCGGCTTCCCACCCGCAGACACGGCCAATTGTGTCTGTAGGGACGCCTGACCAAGCTGGAGGTAACACGGTAATTCGAACTGGCGATCCCGTGTTGGTAGGCAACAGAATAGACCGCTACGCCACCCGGATGCCCCCATCATTTGAGTCTATAGTATTCACCACTGAAGCTGTCTGTCAGATTGGATTCCATAAAATCGCCATTCAGTTTAATCCCCAGACAAAGTTTAATCCCGGAATATATCATAACGGAATGCGTCAAAAGCATCTGTGGCTTTGGAAAGTGGATTGAAGGCTTTGCATGCAGTACTTTGATAATCTGCATCAAAAAGTCAAATATTACTACAACACATCCATACAGAGCATGAGCAGCACAGTGGATGACATTTAAGTGGCCCGCATAGCACGGTATGGCAGTGAATGCCCCCCCCCCCATTAATAACTGGGGTGGTATTGCAGATATCACAAATACATTCCAATTTATTGGCTTGAAACCAAGGAGGCCAGCGTCAATAGATTGATGTGTGAAAGCATGAAATTGGCCCCAGAATTATAAGGAGGCATATTGCTGTGCGCCCGTAGGTATTACTGCCTCCAGTGGCTCCACAGCTTGAAATCGAAGCCCACATACCCATCTCTGCTTCAGCATGCATGTGTATGTGCATGCACTTGTGCATGTTCATGTGTGCGCGCGCCTGTGTGCAAGTGTGCATTAATATCAGTCAAATATTACATTACCATCTCTGGCATTTTTTGGACTCGCAGCGCCCCTGGAAAAATAGATGCCATATAAAACTGAAAGCCAATTAAATTCAATCCGTTCCGTCAATGGATTCCAATGTTTACTGTCTGGTTTGTGCATGTGTTGACACCCCGTGGGATAGCTGAGGCTTAAAATGAATGCTACTGTAACACACAGGCACTGGATCAGTCTAGGAGCACAAAACAATGGTCTGATCTGGCATTAAAAAACTGACCTGCCTTTACAGTAAGAGATGAAATGATAAAATAATCTAAATAACTAGTTTTACAGATATAATTTTATGATTTTTTTTTTTTTACAAATAGTTGTGAAACAAGGCAGTATGTCACTTGGTACACTATGTTGTTGAAGCAGCAGAAACAACATATTGTAACTGATTCGTCACACATTGCCATGGTTAATGTTGATTTATTTTATGTTTTCAAAGTTCACCTATCCTACTCTTCTCGCAGCTGGGGCTGTTGCTAGTGCTGTCCAATGGCCTCCCTCTTACAGGCATATTTTACCAGCACCGTTTTTTTTCTATAGAAACACACACACCAAACACATACACACAAAGATACTAAACTTGGCACAGTACACTGGCACTGAGCCAGAGGTATGCCCTCTGAGATGAGATGGGTTTGAACGAGCCAGGTTGTGGACATGCAGATGGCGTCCGATTTGGCCAGGGTTATGCAGTACGTCAGCTCAGTTTTTTAGCCTCTAGCTTGCTTGTCAAAACAAATGTTTGCCTAAAATGGAATATATTGCTTGACTGTTAATCTGACTCTGCATGCATACTGAATTTTTGGGCAGTTTGTCAACATTAATTCTCAACTTAAATCTTTGTCTTATAAGACATGATGAGGCAAATGCCAGGGTTTTAATTACGAGTTACTAACTGCAGTGATAACGTATTGATTGATGTCTAATGACCTTGTTTCTAGAGATAAATTTGGCTTTATCAGTGTCTTGGGGTTAATCCGTTGTAATCCCAAAGTAAAAGGAAGACAGACTAATGAGGGAAGAAATGGCCTCAGTTAGATGCATCAAACAGAAGCCCCCTTTCAGACATCCTCTAATCTCTCCCCAGGATCATCAGACACCTCTCAGCCCGTGACCACTCGAGCATTTGAGTTAATCCATTTTTATTATAAACCCATACTTAGAAGAGGTTTGCAGAATATGTATGCTCTTTTCTGTGTAGATGTGGGACAGCAACACCCCGTCCCGCATCTACACGGCTGCACGCATTGACAGCTACACCATGAGTTAATCAGTTCAACTACTCCTACTGTCAGCTACCAAGCAGCTCCACTACAGTGATTGAGCCTTAACTGCCTTGCTCAAGGAATGCTAAACAGGAGTTGCTGAGGCAGGGCAGAGTGTGCGTCATTCGCTTTGCACAATCAGAATTTCCAAGCTGATCCAAAATTTATCCATGCCTAGCCACTGTCTTTAATCTTTTGTTTATTAGCCACAAGCAATTACTAATGCCATGTATCCCTGGGAGACTGTAGAGCAGTGATGGTTTATCTAATCTTTGCTTCTTCTTGGCAGCAGATTGAGACTCTCCCATACAACAGGCATTAGATGCCAGCTACAGTGAGGAAGGGCATTAGTCCCTGCTGCCCCCCTCCTCCCAGCTGTCCGCATGCCTTCCGATCAATAGGGCTGGATTATCAGCTTCAGCATCACAGTTCATTTTTCACAGCAGAGAAAGGCTCCACCAGCTGCTCTCTCTTTGTCAGAGGATGTAAAGCCTAGTTCACTCATTTGATAAGATTACGAGAACTAGCCACCAAAGCTGCTGTGTTTTGGGGGGATGTGTATGGAGGATGCACAGCAGTTTTTGTCATGCGCATCCATACATCGGTTAATATTTATTTAACAGACTGGAACTATGATCAGTACAACAGTCAGATCCGAGATTGGGGCTCCCGGACTATCTTATCCTGATTTAATTAAATGTTTAATTAAAACAGTTGCTTTTAATTAAAGTCTATTGTTATAAATTGAGGATTATTGGTTTAATACCGGGGATGGCATATCACAGAATACAATCCTTGCATTATTAGCCTAGAGAGCAAGGTTTCATTATGAATAAGGAACTGTTCATTTGCATTAGGGCGAAAGATATCCTTTAATCCAAACTGATGAAATGAACTGATAGCAATGGTGAAACACTGAAAAGTCTTGACCGTCACTATTTACAGTCTTTTGTGTGGCCCCTGTTTTACTTGCGAAGATGTTCTCATGTCTGTGAAGGGTGCACCAACAAGTCCGCTCTTTTCTCTCCCAAGGTCACCTCACACATAACCACTCGCCACAAGGGCCCTCCTTACAAAACACAGAAACAAGAAACGCCACAATCTCTTCAATGTCTGGGCTTCAGTGCACAAGTCTCAATACTCAAAGACCCTTTGTGGGCTAACTGGTGGCTAGTGTGGCTGAAACCAGCTGTCTTTTACTGCCTTGGATGGTGTAGACACCCAGGGCTTTATGTTCCTAAACTCACCCCCTCTCGAGGGCATATTCAACTACAAAAAAAAGTCACCAAGTCCCCTGAGTGAAGTGTGTGGGTGTTCTGTTTAGGTCTATGTACAGTTGCTGGTAGGTCTGAAGGATGCTCCTCAAGCCATGGGAAGAGCAGTCTGTGAATGGGGCCATTCACTTTCTAATCCATAGGATTAGGATTCTGTACAGCTGCTTCTGTCAATTACTGTACATGGCCCTGTGGAGTCCATCCCTGTATCTGTAGACATGCTTTGAAATGAACCCATGGAAGCAATGTTGTCATAGGGTCTTATGAAGTGACAGCCCCAATTTGATTTAAAAGAAAAAAACTATTAGCTCAGAGTTGGGTATGAAGTTGGACCAATTCCACTCTGTAGCAAAGATGAGGATACTGCTTTTTTCTTTTTGTTTGAGCAAATTCTTCGACCACCATGTTCACTTAGCTTCTTTTTTGTGATTTCTATCTTTCAACTTGCAGTAATCGCACAAATTCACACTGTGCTGTGCAGTGCTGGTGTTGCAGTCTATGTATGATACGGTATTGTGTCTGTTGTGAGTGTCCTCCTAAGGACAAGTAATGCTGAGACCACTGGTGGAAGTGAGTGATGACGGGCCGTGGTGCAAGAATTGATCACGGAGGGTGTCCGGGTAGCATAGTGGTCTGTTCCGTTGCCTACCAACACGGGAATCGCCAGTTCGAATCCCACCGTTACCTCCAACTTGGTCAGGCGTCCCTACAGACACAATTGGCTGTGTCTGCGGGTGGGAAGCCGGATGTGGGTATGTGTCCTGGTCACTGCACTGGCGCCTCCTCTGGTCGGTCGGGGCACCTGTTCAGGGGGGAGGGAAAAGAAAAGAAGCAGCTAGCGACGCCACATATATTGGAGGAGACATGTGGTAGTCTGCAGCACTCCCCGGATCAGCAGAGGAGATGGAGCAGCAACTGGGACGGCTCTCGGAAAAGTAGGGTAATTGGCCGGATACAACTGGGGGGGACAAAGGGGGAAAATACACAAAAGAAAAAAAGAATTGGCCCGGGCCTGTCATTAATATCAGATTGATCCAAAATTAATGCAAATCAAATTACTTATATGACTTACTGGCTGAACGTTTGACCTGATCCCAGGACCAACAGTAGTGTAAAGCGACAGAGCTGGCAGCAGCTTCTCCTGAATGACAAACCCTCTGTCGACTAAAAAAACAAATCCACTTTTGGAAGCTTATCTCTCTCATGCACATGCTTTTGTTTTCTTTTCTGTGTACCACTTTTGTGTTTATATCCAGAGAACATCTTTCTCCTCCTCACTTACAGAAGTCACAGTATTGTTTTCACTTGCTAGCTAACTTTTGCAGCTAAGGTAGCTGGACAGAATAAACATTCATGGATGTAGGAATCAGGAGACAATTGGTGAGCAATAAAATAACACTACTTGGTTATGCCACTTTCCCAGGAGTGTCAGGTGTCACAATGAAAAGAAATAATATTTTCCACAGAAATGTAAAAGTAATAATGAATTTATTCTATTCTCAGTCGATGGGTTATGCCGTAGGCTATGTGGTGACTGCTGGTGAGAAGAAATTGTCAGAGAAACCATGACATATAAATGCTGTGTGCAGCATATAGCTCCCAGTCTACTCCTACATTAAGCCATAATATGAATAGCTTTATATCATGCCTTACCAAGTAGGTGCATGAAGCCTGTGCTCAAAGCTTAACTTGCAATTTTCCCAGGGCCCCCTACAAGCTGCAGGCCCAGGAGCTATAGCACCCGCTGCACCCCCGGAAATTCCACTCCTGGCTGAGACAGACACCTTTTCAGGTGGCAGACCCAATCATAACAGCAAGGCCCGCCATCTCAGAGTAAATGGTTTAGCTGACAGCACACTCAGCAAGCCATAGTCCTGTTATTAAGCTCTAGAGAGACTTGTCTCACAAAGCCACACAGTGACCTTTCAGCCCCACACACTAGTGTACCAGCCCCTCATACTGAATGAGTGTGTCCAGAGGATGAAACTCAATTAAGTCTTATGTCTTGGCTCTCTATTCCTCCCTGATCACTGGGGTTTTGCACTGTGTCTGTATATAGTAAGTGTTAGTATGTCATTGATTGACTTACCAATACCCCTTTCTCACTGGCCAAAAAACCCGCTAACATCCGCCTTTGGTGGTCAATGTTATACCCTTTTCCCACCGGCCAAAAAACCCGCTAATGTCCGCCTTTGGTCAATGTAAAAAGGCAGATGCTAGCGGGTTTTTTGGCCAGTGGGAAAACAGTATAACATTGACCAAAGATGGATATTAGCGGGTTTTTTGGCCAGTGTGAAAGGGGTTCAGGTTTTGTCAGACAAGACAGGATTGGAGATCTTTGGTCCCTTTATATGAGTTGCTCCTTTCTGCTGTCTCTCAGGCAGGACTCTTGTTTATAGCCAAAGTCCATAGGTTCCTTCAGTAATATTACATTGTGCCTTTGAAGTGCAGAGTTGCGTGTCTATCTTGGCAGAGTGTGAACATCCTCATTTGTCAAAGACTGACCTTTAAAGACTCCCAGATCACTATATTTCTTTATACCATGGGCTTCTTTTGACTGTTTTGAATGAAACTTCAGAATCCGTCCGTCTGGTTGAAACATCTGTTTACAGGTGAGCTGCTATCGGATATAAGGGCCTTCTGGTGGAACCAAGGAGTTGAGGCCCTGACCTTTAACCACATCTGTCTGCAAGGTCAACCTTGTTCAAAAGAGTCGAAGTGTCTGTGTTACATATCAGGAGGATTAGTAGTACCACATTTGACAGCTTCCTGGCCCCTAACAAGGCAGGCTGGTTCTGTTTTTTGTTTTTCTTTGTTTCTGTCTGGAGTTAATGGCTTGCAAAGATGACCAGACTGTTGTGTGTCAGGTTACGATGTTACAGCCTCGCTATCTGGTTGTTGTGTTGTATGAAATTAGTTTAAGTAATTATTACAGCAATCTTCTGCTAAGATGAAGTCAGACATTGGCCTTGTAAAATTGTCAGGATCTGTTTGTCTGAAAAATATATAAAAATAACAAACAATCAATGTTTGTTATTTCTATATGAAGATAATGGCAAGTGATGTGATGTGTGACCCCCCCCCCCCCAAGGATTTCTAACATGCATTACTTGTTCGTTGCACGAGAAGCAGAGTTCACTGTTGTCTACTGCACTTCCCTTTTCCATTTTTCTTCCATTTCGTCTTGATCACGAATAAATCGTGATTCATCATTTTTATTCTGACCTTTAAGTTCTCTCATTTAGGTAGACAAATATTGACGAAATTGACACAACTCTTTTTGGATTCGTTGTATCATTAAAACTCCAAAAATAACTCAATTCCCAGGAATTTTTTGGAAGAGGTACAAAAGTCAACCTCGAGCCATCTTCGATCTGCCAGTCCTCAGTCACCTTACCTGACATCATTATTATTCACACTCGCTTCATGAGGTAGTAGATGTGATGTCAGGGATTATTACTTTACACTGTAGGGGGCTATATCACCTCAACACTGTCCTCTCTGTCACCTATATGCATGTCTTATCACGGTTTCCCTTTTTGAATAAGTAGCAAAAACTTTCCTATGACACTCCATATGCTGAACTCTCGTTGTCCCTGAGGGGAGAGGGTTAAAACTCTGTTGGAGGGCATCCAGGTAGCATGGCTGTCTATCCCGTTGCCTACCAACACAGGGATCGCCCGTTCGAATCCCCATGTTACCTCTGGCTTGGTCGGGCATCCCTACAGACACAATTGACCATGTCTGCGGGTGGGAAGCCAGATGTGGGTATGTATCCTGGTCGCTGTCTTGGCGCCTCCTCTCGTCAGTTGGGGTGGCTGTTCGGGGGGGAGGGGGAGCTGGGGGGAATAGCGTGATCTGCCTAAGTCCCCCTGGCAAAACTCCTTCTGTCAGGTGAAAAGAAGCGGCTGGCGACTCCACATGTATCAGAGGAGGCATGCGGTAGTCTGCAGCCCTCCCCGGATCAGCAGAGGGGGTGGAGCAGTGACCGGGAAAGCTCGGAAGGGTGGGGTAATTGGCCAAGTACAATTGGGGAGAAATGGGGGAGGGGTAAAAAAAAAACCTCTGTTGGAGATGAATGTATGTCAACAACTTGTGGCTGTTGGCATTAGGGGATGGGAGTTGAAGTACGCCTTGATCACTGGGGAAACTTGTAATTTGAAATTGCGAGTCATGTACGAGAAAGGCATAGCAGCTTATCTTGGTGACACGGATCAAGAGAAATATTGACTTAAAAGTACATACTGACAAGTATGGTACTTAGACAGTAAGACCATAAAGTGCAGAGAGATGAAACATGACGACTTGACAAAACATGATGAGCAGTTAATCACACCTATTATTATATGTATACATTAAACACTGTGGTATCCAAAATGGTTGCATCTCAACCAGAGGGAAGTTTGGAAAGTGACAGCCAGCACATAGTATATGTCCTGTGAACCATGAGGAAGTTACACTAAAGGGACTGTTGTTCTGTACAAGGCCTGCAGGACTGTTACAGACAATAGCTTTGTAGTAGGTGAATGGAGGGGGGGATACTATGTACCATTCAGTGTTAGTCTTTGCTCATTGTTATGAATAATACAACAGAGGCACATTAGTTTGATTCATTTTTCTGTTGGCTCCACTGTGTAACAGCTCATGCCTTTGCCCTTGCATAATGTTTTATATGGGTTGCACATATCTGGGTTGCTTCAAAGCGTCAGTGGTGCATTTCATCAATTCATGGGCAGTGTATATTGGACTTGAAAGAACTTCATCCCTAGGCCATTTCCGCCTGCGCTGATGGAACCAGGTCACTTGTTCACAATGGACTTTTCACACTCATCCATCTTTCTCCCTCTCTCTCCCTCTCTCCCCCCTTCCTCCCCAGTAACCGACTAGCCCCTAGCAACCATGACCGGATACAGAGACTGAGGCACGAGTTTCAACAGGCCCAGAATGTTCCAGAGGACCCTGATGACCGCAGGAGGACCTACAGCTTTGAGCAGCCCTGGGTGAGTGTCTGAGACCCAGGCCCCACTTCAGAGCCTTGAACTCAACTCCCCTGCTAGCCGGAGGAAAAAGGCTAATGTTAAGGTCCCAGCTAAAATCTTGGCTGGACTAAAATTTCAACATAACTCAGCTGCCAGACAAGAATCAGTGCTAACAGATGTGTTAGCAAGCTGGTCAGCAATCTGGATTGCGGAGTTGACTGTCACTAACTTCCAACACTAGCCTGAGGAGAATGCTAACGCTTTAGTGTTAGCACACTACCCTTGACTAGCAGGACTGTGGCCCTAACCATCACTAACCCTACTACCATCAGTCACAAACTGATTTATATTTACCTGTGCAACCTCCATGATTTACCATTAACTCCCATTGGCCTCTCAGGCCAGCTATGCTAAAGCTAATCCTTTCACTTCAAACGTCCAATCACCTGCATGCAAGAGTGTGCACACCTCCTGACACAACCATCTCTAACCCCACCCACCTGTCGCTGCCCATCATACTCATCCATCACCCATGTCTGTCCATCAGTCACCCACTTAGACCTGCCTACAATTTAGTGGACCAATGGACTTTTGGTCCACTCGTTTTCAGGACTGGTCTGTTTCTGCATTTGGGGTCTATTCTAAGGCCTCCAGAACTTGGTATTACTTGTGCCTTTATAGAGTATTGAAGTTTAGATTGTGTGTATTTTAATAGAGGTTTCTTTTTTACTGAATGCTTCATTGGCTAGAAGGAGGCTTAATTAGTGTATTCTGAAGTAACTAGGGGAAGTAATTAGTGAACAAATTGTAAATACCTTCAAAGTTTGAAATGATGAAATCGGTAGACATCTTTGAAGTTTTTCATTTAGTATTTATACTTCCATTCACTCCATCTCAAGTGTACTTGGTTTCACAGTTTTTATAATGGCATGTGATGATACATATGGACAGCCATATGCAGCACATTTTACTAAGTCTTTTGAGATAACATTTTACTACATTTTTTTGTCTGTGTCTATTTATGTGTTAATTCCATTGTTCTACCCACCCCTGATAAGGTTGTGCTATTCTTATCACATCTGTGTTTTTAATTTGGGCTAAACACTAATTTGAGTTACGTTTTAACACAACACATTTTAGTATCAACATATAATGTGCTAACATGTGTAGCTTTTAAAATCATGTTGAAAAGTCAAGTTTGTGTCAGTCAAAATCGGAGATCTGTTGAAAATGATACAACCTTTTTAACTGAACATATGTCCTTTTTGATATATTAGTTTATACAATGTTACACGCATCCATGTGTTGTCTTTGTGCATTGCTGTATCCTCCCATCTGAACTTTTTTACCACTGGTGTTTACACTACACTGTCCAAATGTAGCTCCTTTTTTTATGCCCCAATCTTTACATTGTGCAACAGGAAAATTCAGTCCTATGATTTTCCATTTTTAATGAAATATCTGATAAAGTGAGAGCGCATGAACAGAATCCTCTGTCCTCTGGCATTCTTTCATAGCTTGATAAATCCAATTATAACGTTTCGTCGTTTTGCAATCTGCAATGTTAACCAGAATCATGCGATTTAATGGGTTAGGCGGAATAGGCTCATATTGCATGCAGCTCTGTAAAACAAAACGCTACGGTGTGGGAAAGAGGGGGCGCGGGTCACCTCTCCCTTTGTCTCTGTTGAACAGCGGAGCCTGCTCGTAATGAAGCACTCGACGATTCCATCGCATTATGTTTGTTTACATCAACTGCCTTGCATTCTCTATTGTGCTATTGTCAGCAATTGGATTTTCCCATGACAACACAGTGTTGGGTAATTTACTCTCTAAAAACCAGGGACTCCTCCCCGATAGGTCTTTTTAGGTTCCAAAGAGAGATGCTCATATTTTGGGGTTCATCAAAAGCAAATGTAATCCCTGAAGAGTCCTTTCCTAGAGGGTCCATGTAGCCAGCGGTGCTTCAGCAAGATTCAACACACTGTAGTGTATGGATGGATTGCTATATAAATGCAATCCATCCATCCATTCACTACAGTGTGTTGAACCTAGCTGAAGCACTGCCAGCTACATGGACCCTTTAGGATGGGGATCTTTGATCAGTCCTGTGGGCTTCCTTGATGTCTGTGATCTTGGGTTTCCTGGACAAGATTTGTTACTGCAATTGCATGTTTTTAGACTCTCGCCTCGGCCATACCAATGGGCTGTATGGAAAACAGGAGCATGTGTCTATGAAATTCAATTACCTCCCCCTGCGCATATATTAGCATTTGGTTGCTTCATCTGTCTGTTCCACTGCACATGTGAAGGAGCCAGTGTCCTTGTTCTTAATTCACCTAGAACTGCCCCACTTACATGTAGGGACTGTAGAGCCCATGAGATGGTGCTTTCGATCATTTCATCTATAAATATTCCCATTTTCCAAACGGTATAGCCTAAAGCAAATCAAATAGAGTACATTTACCTTCAGTACATTTACAGAAGACATTCGCCATTTAAGAATACAGTCTCATTGCCAGTACACACCATAAATCCCAAAGTAAATGTGTTCTTTTAATAAGTTGATTACATTCTGTAACATGAACTTTTATCCACAATGCAATACAGTAACACAACGGCATATAATTTTCAACATGGGTGGCCTCAGTGGGATCAGAATCTAACATGTGCAGTGTTGGTGACATTGTCGAATCATTGTATTATGTGTCTTTCCATCCCCATATGGAACCACTAACTGTGTTTTTGTAGAGAACCCCAACCAGGTTTTGCCAACTTTTTTACATTCCATCTCCACTTAAGTGCAGTGCAGAAATCCACATGTTCAATGTTTGTCATTTATTCATCTTTTGTACAATTTTACTTTCCCCCCCCCCCCGTTTATCAACATGTGTCCATTTCTTTGCTATCTTTATTTTTAGCCACATCTCTTGTTAAAACATAAGCTATTCTGTGTCACTGAAAACATCCTTATTTTTCAGTGTAGTTTGGAGAGCATTGTGGGTAGTGTGGTCTAATTCCATCAAAATGACTGATGCCCGCTCTCGGCGCAGCATCGCACCAGGTTTATTGCACTCATTTATACCACTGAGGGACTGGAGGAGTGCGTTCATTCTATGTTGAGTGGGCTGAGGGGGTTAGGGAAGGAATAATATTGCTTCTTGAATTTTGCCACAACATTTTAATACCACTATTATCTGGGTCTCCTCGGGGTGTTTTCTCGTCCTCCTCTACAGTCACTGTGGTTAGGAAGATGAGCCAACCAGTCGAACATATTGAGACTGTAATTCACCCGCTGGCAGTTTTCAATTCGGATATGGAAACCTTTTATTGGAAACGAGGCAATGCACCTATACATACACACACACATGCATGTATGCACGGACAGCCACACACACACACACACACACACACGCACACACACACGCATGCATGTACGCACGGACAGCCACACACACGTGGGTTCTGAGTTGTTTGTCCACCTGTCGCCATGACAACCCATCAGCCAGGCTGCGCCAGTTGGTCCCAGAGATGATTGCTCATGCCCAATTCTGTTTTGATGGGAGTTTCTCCGTGGGCCCCTTAATCTTTTTATGGCCCTCCCACCAACCCAAGTCTACATTATTCCCATTGTGCTCCTAATATATTGCATGGCTGTAATAGTAATTAGATTGGGGTTTGTCTTGTGACTGATCCACGCACAGTCATTACGCCCCCACTGCTAATGAACATCAGAGGAACCGAAGTTGGTTTGGTGGGACACACAATGGGGAGTAGGGGGGAGGGGACTCAACGGAAGCAGCAACAATGAATAAATGAAGGTTTGCTGTGTATGCGTATGTGCATGCATGCGTGTGAGGGTGAATTCAAAATTTGTGTGCAATGAAACAAAAGGCGTATCTACATTTATGTGTGGATGCTTGCGCAGATGTACAGACAGACACCAGAGTCCAAGCCATTCAGAGTGTGTGTGTGTGTGTGGGGGGGGGGGGGGTTTCACTGTTAGATTAGTATTGTCTCTTTCATTAACACATGCTAACTTCCGTCACCTCTCATCCCCATAACTATGCTCCAAGTCTTCAGCATGGGCCCTCCTTCCATCTCTGTCTATCTGTCTGTCGTCTGTCTGTGTCTCTCACCCTCTCCAATTTGACCGGTGAGGAGGGACAAACACAGGGTCTGTCTGCCTGACTAACTCCTGGTAAGTGTTTGTGTTGTGATGTTTGGGGGGGGGGGGTCCTGGAGGTATCCTGTGTCCTGGAGTGCCGCAAGTCTAACAAAACTGTTGTTAGACTCATGGTGGAATCAGGACTCGACAGTTTTTGCTTTAGACACCATTTGTTTGT
This sequence comes from Lampris incognitus, assembly GCF_029633865.1. NCBI lineage: Eukaryota > Metazoa > Chordata > Actinopteri > Lampriformes > Lampridae > Lampris > Lampris incognitus. The sequence goes on from NC_079224.1 coordinate 26,338,444, forward strand.
TTAATTTGCTTGGAAGGATTACATGATCTGTAATGTAGGTCTTTCGGTTTTGGGTTTTTGGTACATTTTTTTAAAATTTTGTACTGTTTTTTGACCTGCGAGGCCTGTCGGCTTAATGTCAACCCACCAGGCTACCCTACCTTTATAAACGCAGGGCTCAAGGAACCCAGAATGCAGAATTTCTGATAGTGATGTAATGCATTGTGAAGACAAGCATGGAAATTTGTTTGGAAATTTGTGTTCATTCACTTTGCCTGAAACGCCAGCTTCATTTTAAATCAGCGGTTTGTCTGATAGTAAAGACGATTCAGCTGACTTATTTGACATAATTCTGTCTCTAAGGTGATATTTTAAATGAAAATCCCAAACCTAGGTAGACCAATCACTGATGGATAAGTTTAAAACAATGTAGCTTCGGCGTCTGGGTAGCGTAGTGGTCTGTTCTGTTGCCTACTAACACGGGGATCAGCAGTTCGAATCCCCGTGTTACCTCCCGCTTGGTTGGGTGTCCCTACAGACACAATTGGCCGTGTCTGCATGTGGGAAGCGGGATGTGGGTATGTGTCCTGGTCGCTGCACGAGCGCCTCCTCTGGTCGATCGGGGGACCTGTTCAGGGGTGGAGGGGGGACTGGAGGGAATAGCGTGATCCTCCCACATGCTACGTCCCCCTGGTGAAATTCCTCACTGTCAGGTGAAAAGAAGCGGCTGGCGTCTCCACATGTATCGGAGGAGACATGGTAGTCTGCAGCCCTCCCCAGATCGGCAGGAGGGTGGAGCAGCAACCAGGACAGAAGAGTGGGGTAATTGGCCAGATACAATTGGGGAGAAAAGGGGGGAGAAAAAAAAACCAATGCAGCTTTTTGCGGGGGGGTTACCTCAAAAAGTGTTAGCTTTTCAGGCCTTTTTTTTTTCTAATGGACTATACATTTTCAAAAGTCTCACAATCTTGCAACTAATGACCATGTAGTCCCTCAATTCAAACATGAACATTAACAAATAAATATATTAATCAATAACCCAAACCGTAGTTACAAGGTTTTCATCGAGCGGGGGTGTTTAAAAATCTACCTGTGAAAAATCGACAAAGTTGTGGGATCACCTGCTCCTTCAGACTGAACATGGTGATCTCATATTGAGTCCTACTGTTAGAGCCAGGACATGGATTAAGAGAAGATGATTGACTGAAAGTGGGTTTTTAAGCTTCGATATGAATTAGACTTTCGCTATCAGTGACTTTGTGTGAATGAAGAAGGATCAGTAAACAAGTATTGCATCCTACACACACATTCTGTACACTCACTGTACATTCACACAGATGACGGCAAACAGTAATTGGATCTTGTGTGGAGCACTGTCAAATGGCGGACTGATAGAGACATAAGATAATGGAGAGATGGAGATAGATGGGTGGTTGAATGTAGATAAATTGAGAGCTAGATCGAGATAGATAGGTATGTACTTGTGATGGAAAGCTGAACAACAGGCACGTGAGAAGTTTATGGTGGCAGATTAATACATACGTAAATGGAAAACAGAGAGGATGGATGGATGAATAAATACATAGATAATAGTAGATGGATGATAGATCGATGGACAGATGCTTAGATAGGTGGCTAGACATGTAGATTGGTTGAGTTAGATACATTTATTTACTTGTTTGTGGAAGCAACCATTGGTGACGAAGACATAGATAAACTGTACTGACCCCCCTGTTGTTTCAGCCTAACACCACCAGCTCTGGTCCAGGTGGCTACATCCAACCAGGCCGCCACTCTGTGTCGGTGGAGGTCCAGATGCAAAGGCAGAGGCAGGAGGAGAGAGACTCGTTCGCCCAGGCCCAGAGACAGTACAGCTCCCTGCCACGGTGAGGCCAGTGCAGAGAAAGTGTGTGTGTGTGTGTGTGTGTGTGTGTGTGTGTGTGTGTGTGTGTGTGTGTGTGTGTGTGTGTGTGTGTGTGCGTGCGTGCGTGCGTGCGTGCGTGCGTGCGTGCGTGCGTGTGTGTGTGTGTGTGTGCTTAAAGATGGGGAGGGATATGCTTGTTTTGATGCATTTGCTCTTCTGTCTGAATTTACATGTGTGTAAATGTACATATTGTTTGTTTCTATATTGGTTGCCCCCCACCAATATAGAAACAAACACACACACACACCAATTGGTGTCTGTCATTGTGTGTAAGTCATGGGGGGTTTACATAATGTCTAGCCGTATTTAATTAAATGATTGCAAAGATGTGTATGTGTGTGTGTGTGTGTGTGAGGGAGAGAGAGACAGCGTGCACAAGTTAGGAGGGTATGCTTAAAGAGAAATGCATGTGGTTGATGTATTGCCCTGTCTATCACCACTAAGCATGATGAAAAAAGGATGTGCGTGCATGTGTGTAGGGGCATTTGGCGACGTTGGTGAGCAGATGTATGTGCAGCCATGTCTATACATAAAATCTGTTGTTTGTGGTTCCGTCATTCAAAATGTGTGCTACAGGGGTGTGTATGCGTGTGTGCATACATATTGTGTTTATGTGTTACATTTCCGTGCATTAGTCTGCCTACTTACTGTGGGTGAGGTGCATTCATTAGCATGTCTGTGTGCTATGCCTTAAAAGGTCGTAAATGTGTGTGTGTGTGTGTGTGTGTGTGTGTGTGTGTGTGTGTGTGTGTGTGTGTGTGTGCGCGTATGTGTGTGCGTGCATCGATGGATGTTTTGTCTGTGCCATATCAGATATTGTAGATGATATCTAAATTAGGACAGAGGTTTTGTTAATTTGGTCCAGACTGCAAAACGTATTTACATGTACACACACAGATGCATAAATAAACATCATTAAAACCATAACTGACCGATCAAGTTACACTCTTCCTCAAATCTGACTTGATCATTGTTGCCTCCCATAATGCAGTTCGCTTTGACTCCCTCTGACTTACTCCGACAGTAGTGCTGAGCAACTGAGATACTGTCACTCCCGTGGTTATCATATGGAATTTTACATGATATTTATGTATCACAGTATCTGCTTGCATATGCAAAAATACCGCACTTAAGAAGACAGCTGAGGGTCCTCACATCGAGTACAACATCAAACCCAAACTAGTTTTCAAATAATACTCCCTCAAATGTTTCAGAACTGGATTTGTGAGAAATGTTCCTAGACAACAAAATTAAATCACATATGACGCTCTCCAAGTTTGATCCCAATACGAGACCACTGAAAGATCATAAACAGTGGCATTCATCCCCATCTGACAGTCATATTTTTTAAACATCTGTAGTGCATCACGAGTCAGGTTGAGGCCTGAGGCCGGCAAGACTGTGGCTTTTTTTCCTCCTCAAATCCCCCCCCCTTTTTTTTTTTCTCCCTAATTGTACTTGGCCAATTACCCCACTCTTCCGAGCCATCCTGGTCACTGCTCCACCCCCTCTGCTGATCCGGGGAGGGCGGCAGACGTCCACGTCTCCTCCGATACATGTGGAGTCGCCAGCCGCTTTTTTTCACCTGACAGTGAGGAGTTTCGCCAGGGGGACGTAGCGCGTGGGAGGATCACACCGACCAGAGGAGGCGCTAGTGTGGTGACCAGGACTCATACCCACAACTGGCTTCCCACCTGCAGACACGGCTAATTGTATCTGTAGGGACGCCCAACCAAGCTGGAGGTACACGGGGATTCAAACTGGCAATCCCCGTGTTGGTAGGCAACGGAATAGACCGCCACGCCACCCAGATGCCCGACATTCAGTTATTGCCCCTCCCCATCTGACAGTCATATTTTTTACCCTTCTGTACTACGTTACAAATCAGGTGGAGGCTTGAGGTTGGCACCACTCCGGCTTTTTTTTCGTTTTCTGGTAAGGTTATCTTTGCCGGTGTGGAAACTACGCCCAGGATTGTCGAGTTTCATCAGGCAAAAAGCATGTAGGCGTGTCTGCAGTATGGTTTAGGGTTTAATTACACTTTACTTGCATTGCCTTATTCAGCCTCATCCACTTGTGCGAGGCCAAAATGAGCATGTATGACCTGGCATACGTCATCGCCGTAGCCTCGGTGCACATGCGTAACATGAATTCTGTGTGCGTTATCTACTAACGCTTCACCGCCGTAGCCTAATCCACTGTTCCTGACGCAGATCCCTTCCTTGATAAATATTGCAGGCAGCCGAGTTGAAAGATTAATGAGCCGACGTCTCGCTCCAGCGGTCAGAGACAACGTCTCGCGGCCTCTCTCCTCCGGTTTCATACTAATTCCATTAAGAAAACTGCTCTGTTTGGATAAGCGTGGCTGTATTATCTTAAGGACCTTATTGTTTGACTTACAGCATACCACCGTGCTAAGTCACAGGCTGGGAGTGTACTTCGATGGACTGTCGGCCGCAATCTTGATTGGATTCATATGGGCCCCGAGTTCTTCCTGGTGGGCCGAGTCTCTCCAGCCCCGAATGTTTGGTTTGTGAATAGAGACGTGATTAATGGCAGTAGTGTGCCGCTAAAAAACAGCGTTTGTTTTAGATAAAGGTCAGTTTCCTCGCGGGTGGAGGGCTTTGCTAAACGCGCGGAGCTCGGGGTGAAAATGAAGCCCTGCCATTTGAAACGATGACAGCGGCAGAAATGGGCTTCATATTCACCACTGGCAAATGCCATTGATCTGAAAGCTAAACTAATGCTATTACAGGGCACCGAAAGCTGGCTGCCACAGCTGCAGTCGCATGTAGTCACTAGATTGACAGAGAGATGGGGTCAAAGCCACGTGTCTCTCTCCCTCTCAATCTGCTTCTTTCTTTCTGTCTTTTTTTTCCTCTTTCATGACCGTCATGACTGTCATGTGCCCTTACCCTTTATTTATTTATTATTTATTTATATTTTTTGTTCTGCCCTGCCTCCATGGATGTGTCTATGCACTCAAGCCTGTATTTCCATGTTGCCCCCATCCGTGCACAGTACGTGCACACCCTTGGCACGGCATCAGACCAAGGGAGAAAGGAGTCGGCTTATGTTTCCCAACGGGGAGGTGGGCAGGCGGGCCAACTTCAACCCCTTTGTCAGCATGTGAAATAAAATCAGATGCCGAAGGAAGCACACACACACACACACACACACACATCTCTGAAAATTGGAATCGCTCAACCGTGCATGAGAATAAACCTGGGCTATATTCTCCTCCTATCTCACAGGCCGAGAGGCGCATCCATCCCCGACTGCATTCGATCTCTGTTGAATAAATACAAAAGGGCTCTTCTATTTTCATTAGAGGTTTTTTGTTTGTTTTGGTTTTTTTCCCTCTCTTTTTATTTTTCGCCCTCTCCTCACTGATCAAATCCAAACACGGGAATAATGCGGCTTCTTCACAGCTGGCTGATAAACCTGCTAATTATTCATGACTCGGAATCAGAGGCTGGCTGATTGTTGTGCGTGTGGGTGTGTTGTTTCTTCTTCTCTTTCTCCTCTGCTGGTTTTCTTGCCCCCGAGATAACCGGGTGGAGTTGTAGGGCTCAGAACACTCATGCATATCATATGGGCGCGCACGCGCACACACACACACACACACACAAACGCGAGCTGTCACAGAGTGACCAGCCAAGCAGAAATGAGAGGTGATGTCACACATCTGGAGTTGCCTTCCTGTCTTTTTGTTAAAATGGGAGAGCCTCCCCATACCCCCCATCCTCACCCCCGAAGCAGCCTCAAAACCGCCCGTGCCTTTCAGATACTCATGTCAGATGTCAAATACCAAGCCTAGCAAGTCCACTGAGGACAAGATGGCCACCTCATTTTTTCCATCCGCTAACGGCCCACTGTCGCTGTCTGTCAGCTCCAGTGGCTGTTTCTGTCTGCCTCCAATTGGGCCTAATGGGCTGGAAGGGGGGCTGTGACATGAGGTGGTACTCCTGTGTGTTGTAGCTGTAGGCTGGTACTGACCCAGAAGCAGCATGTGTCAGGCTGAATTGTCTCTGTGTCTAATATTCATTGTAAGATGTTTCGTTGCTATACAAATGACCCATTTGTTCAACCAAACACCAAACTATGGCTGCAAGGGGGCGTCCGGGTAGCGTAGCAGTCTATTCCATTGCCTACCAACATGGGAATCGCCAGGTTGAATCCCCTTGTTACCTCCGGCTTGGTCGGGCGTCCCTACAGACACAATTGGCCGTGTCTGCATGTGGGAAGCCAGATGTGGGTATGTGTCCTGGTCGCTGTCTTGGCGCCTCCTCTCGTCAGTTGGGGTGGCTGTTCGGGGGGGGGGGGGGGGACTGGGGGGAATAGCGTGATCCGCTAGTGCAGTGGCACTAGCGCCTCCTCTGGTCGGTCGGGGCACCTGTTCAGTGGGGAGGGGGAGCAACAACCGGGACAGCTCGGAAGAGTGGGGTAATTGGCCGGATACAATTGGAGAGAAAAATCCTAAAAAAAAACTATGGCTGCAAGTAATGACTGTCTTCGTTATCGATTAATCTATCCATTCTTTTTTAATTAAGCATTTAGTCTATAAAACGTTTAAAAAAAAAAGTAAAATGCCCATCACAAGTTCCCAGAGCCCAAAGTGAGGTCTTCAAACAGTTCATTCCCAAAGAAACCCAAGTGCTCATTTTATAATGATATGAATTGGAGAAAGACGAGCATTTATTTGCATTTGTAAAGCTTGATATTTTTACTTTTATGATTACCAAAGTTATGAACACTGCACCAAACCCCACCATATCACTCCACATGGCACTGGTGAGAGAACCAACATGCAGTAAATCTGTTTGGTTTGGTATTTTTACAGCCAGACCATGTTACGTTAACAGGAGTATTGAATCCAGTGTGGGTGTGTGTTAGGCCAAGGCAGAGCAAGTGAAAGACCATTTCCTGGCACATAGGTCTGTAAACCTTTGCATAATTTTGCATATGGATGCACATGTGTTTGTCTCTGCCATGTTTAGTCCTTCATTGAAAGAATTGCTTAGGGAACCAAATGAATCAAATTAAAATCTCCCATCTCTCTCATTTCCCCACTCCCCCCCCCCTCTCTCTCTCTCTGCAATAGACAACCTAGAAAGAACCCCAGCTCCGTCTCCCAGGACTCTTGGGACAAGGCCTACCCGCCCGGCGAGAGCTTTCAAACAGCCAAAGACAACCCCAGGTACTCCAGCTACCAGGGGTCCAGAAACGGCTATCCGGGCATTGGCGGTGTCAACGCTCGGGTCCTCCTGGAGGCCCAGGAGCTCCTGAGGCAGGAACAGCGGCGCCGCGAGCAGGAGGCCAAAGAGAAGCTGGCGCAAGAGAACGCGAGCGGCAGCGGCGGCAGTTATGAGAGCTACACGTCAGTGCACCAGAAGGAGCCGGCCTCCCCGAAGGGTCCGTATCGCCAGGACGTACCGCCTTCGCCCTCGCAGCTTGCAAGGCTTAACAGGATGGGATCAGAAAAAGGGAGGCTTTTTTATTCCTGAGAATGACGTATAGGTTTGACGGACAGATGTGCCTGATATGAAGACTAGAGGGCAGGACAACAGAGGACTGAGACTAAGGGACTGAGTTTGGGTGTTAAACAAAGGCTGGATCTCAGGCTTCTCTTTTTTACCCCCTGAGGAAAAGGGCAAATATGGACGTTGCGACTATGGACATAGGACACCCCGCAGGTCTTGTAGCTTAGAGATGATACTGGAGATAGACAAGTGTAAGGTTGGCTCAGTATGTGGGTGTTTGTGTTCAGGCCCTCTCTGTACTGATGACCTACTGGTAGTCAGTCAGTCAGTCAACCTACAACGCACACGACACACTCGGTGCCTTCACTGCAGTCATGGACATGACAGTTCTTCGTAGTTGTAGAAGAGATATCTCCCCCAGTGCCATGATTCATTCAGATCTGGCCTCCTCACGTTTTGACAATCAAGCAGGCTGACGGGCAAACGAGTGGGATTCCTTTTTCAGGCCATGGGAAACCGTATGTTTGCGTGTGCATTTGTGTGTGTGTGTTTGTATATATATATGCGTGTGGGTGCGTGACAGGGTACTTGAGTACTGTTTGTGTATGTGTCATCATATACCATTTCACTGCCACACTTGACCTATCAAGCACATTTGTTCGAGCTGTGTCCCACTGGTGACCTCACTCGCATAACCAACAATCCCTCACCCCACACCCTAGTCGGTATGTCTCCAGACAAAAAAACAAAAACACACACCTCTACTGCTGTAAGCCTTCCTCAGCATTCTGTGTGTCTTCCTCAGATGTGTTTCCTCTGTGGCTGAACTCTGTCCCCTGAGCGTTCCCTCGGGAGCAGAGAAAGCAAGGCAAAATGTATGGGGGGGGGATGAAAGAGAAGAAGGGCACAGAGCACGTTATTAATGAAAAGCCCCACTCATACATGATTCATGCTGTGTGTCATCTCCACAGAGGAGACCCAGGCAGAGAAAGGGAGACAGCTCTTGCCGCCTGGCCTCTGCCACATCGCTCTGGGCTCGACTCGCCGGCCTGCCTGCCCGCCTGTCTGGAGCTTTGGCTCTCCTCCTCCTCCTCCTCCTCCTCCTCCTCCCTTCCTATTTTCTTCTCCTTTTGCCTCCCACAACAACATCACCTTCAACCACCCCCACCTCCTCTCTCCTGTCATCACCCCCGCCTCACCTCCTCACTCATCTTCCGCCGTCCTCTCCTCCCATACCCCCTCATTTTCTCCAGTCAGATTCAGCACTGAATTTTTCATTACAAGCCACCTGCTGCCAGCCAGAGCCAGAGAACACAGCCACCAGAGGCTCCGACAGAGGGCCCAGCTTCTGACACCCGCAATGAAAAAGGGACAGAAAGAAAGAGAGAGATACAATAAGTCTCCCACTGCATGGTTAGCTGCAGTCCTCCCCGTAATCATGCAAAATTGAAAAAGGAGAAAAAAAATTGTCCTCAGGAGATGATTGCACTCAGTTGCAGTGACTACATTTACATCACCTTTTCCAGCATTTACCCGATTAATAAAGACTGAGTGAATAGTGTGTGTGTGTGTGTGTGGGGGGGGGGTCTTGGCAGGACATGCGGCTGTTTGGGGAATTCAACCTATAACCATTCGAGGTTCGGACAGTCTCCTGAGCCGCCTCAAGCCACACAGCTAGCTGGTTGGTAGTAGGTCAGTATGTATGGTCCTCCCAGACCACCGTATACTGAACCCAATCCTTCAACAGCATTCTGCCTGCAAGCAAGCTATGAAAGAGAACTGAAAGTGACAAAAAAGAGAAAGAAAGAGGTTAAACCTGAGACAACAAAGGGAACTAAAAAGACATGCATAATTACCCTCTACTCCGAGGTGCTCTCCATATGCGGAGGAGTACCATACAGCATACATTATCTCCTGTTTGCTAATGAAGGCCCTCTCTGGGAAACAAACCACCCACTATTAGGGGTTATAAATAATAAACATGAGACAGTTGGAAAAGGTAACACTTTACAATGGCCTTAATGAAAACCTCCCCGATACATAATGGAGTCAACAACAACAAAAAAAACAAAAATAGTGGAGACATGATGCAAGCTCAAAACATTACACATTCACATGCTGTGCTGTTGCGTCGACACTTGAAGAAGGCCATTGTAAACTATTACCTAAGAATGTGCTGGTAAAACTATTGAGCCCCATAAAGGATGATTAAAGCATAGCACCACTTTGGGGGGGAACCTCTTCGTGGTTAGCATCCAGCTGGAAACGTTAGCATGTTGCGATACGCGGACTAGCCCAATTTAGAAGGATGTACTCGAACTGTGATCTATACAGACTGTAAAGCGTTGCTGTTGGGATGTAGTCCCCCGGTAGGTCAGCTGACCTCATTTAATCCAAAATCTGGTGAATATAAGTGCCTGAGATACAAATTCACAATATTTAACACGATGTGGTTTGTTTATTGGTGACACAGTACCACACAATCTTGTCGTGTGCTTTTTTTAACATTTTGATGTCAGCATTACAAGTGTCATTTTATGGGGGTACTTTTCCTGAAGATGTGTTTTTTTTTTGCCCGTTTGTTTTTGTCTTGTTTTTAACCACAAGAGCCAACACACAGCAATGTATTTGAATCCCATGTGACATTGCCTTTGACCATGCTGTACCATGATGTGTTTTAAAGTATAAAAAAACAAAAGCTATTGTAAGCACATGTGCAATTATTTTTTGTTTTCCAGAAAACTTTTACATATATTAAGCAATGTATGCAGCCGCTTTTCCTGTACATATCTAATTTAGAATAAAACGTACGGCTGTTTCATCCTGTTTACAACATCTCCCGTCTCTGCCTTGCCTTTCTTTCCCTCGATGCCTGCAGCTTTGAACCAGGATGAGACCTCGCTCCTTCCTTCGCTGGAGATACACTCCGCTGTCGGCTCCTGTTGTCAGTCTTTCTGAGAGAGATGCTAAGATGTGTTATATGTATGTATGGGCATAGACATAGAAAGGTTGGTGGATGAATCAAGATATGAATAGAGAGAGAGTGAGAGAAAACAGATACACAGACAAGTAGGCAAGTTTGTAGATAGCTAAGTAGATAGAAAGTTAAATCAATGTGGGTAAACAAGCTCAAAAATACACTAGTAAGGGCGTGGTGGTCTATTCTGTTGCCTACCAACACTGGGATCGCCAATTCTAATCCCCGTGCTACCTCCGGCTTGGTTGGGCATCCCTACAGACACAATTGGCCATGTCTGCAGGTGGAAAACAGGATGTGAGTGTGTGTCCTGGTCACTGCACTAGTGCCTCCTCTGGTCGGTCGGGGTGCCTTTTCGGGGGGGAGGGGGAACTGGAGGGACTAGTGTGATCCTCCCACGGCCTCGCGCTACGTCCCCCTGGCGAAACTCCTCACTGTCAGGGGAAAAGAAATGGCTGGTGACTCCACATGTATCGGAGGAGGCATGTGGTAATCTGCAGCCCTCCCCAGATCGGCAGAGGGGGTGCAGCAGCGACCGGGACGGATCGGAAGAGTTGGGTAATTGGCCGGATACAATTGGGGGGGGGGGGGTAAAAGTACACACACAAGACACTAATAGTGATATAGAGATCCATCAGAAAAACAGACGGACACAAATAAACATATAAACAGACAATATCAATGTTTTTGAATGGATGAGGCGATGCCAAGACACCCGTCGCAGTGTATCTGACCACTTTTACACTTGGCAGTTACAGGCAAGTGCTTGAAAGTTGTCAACATTAACCTAGTGTGCACGTGTTGGGTCTATTCATGCTGTCCGTGTGCGAGTACAGCCACTGTGTCGGGCATAGTGAGGTAATCCACCTAAATGTCACTGTGCTTCCTGTTATTAAGTCCTGCCTCGTTCCCTTTGTCCCTCACCGGGGACCCGTTGAGTGACTCCAGCTACCGTTGGCGTTCCGCAGGTCAGAGGTGACGTTCTAGCCAAATACCATTAAGGCCGCTTAAGCCTTCTTTGGGGGATTGCGCTATGAAGCGGAGAGAGCAGAGGAAGAGTAGGTGGAAAGAGAGAGATCCTTCCGTGTCATCCTGCACTTTTTATCTTTCAAGGCGGTCTGGTCTTTTTTATCGACTGGGCAGGGCAGCGTGAGCAGAATGAGGCTCGCTTGCCACGTTAAGAGTCACACCTGAGGAGGGATTGTACTCCCCCCCCCCCTCTTTTTTGTCTTTGATATCTGAGTCAGACTGTCGATGACCTTCAGAGCCCCCCCTTGGGGCACACTCAGGAAACACACGCAGCGTAGCGTCTAGTCACAGAACCAGCATTAGCCCTCCTCAGGTTTAACGCGGCTCATTTGAAACCGGTGAAAAACATGCAAGAACCACCAGCTGGATCCATGCTTGGTGTCTTTGGATCAAAATCTTCAACGCTGCCCTCTGCCTGTTATGCGCTTCACTGCATTGATAGTAGCAGCGTTCGTTACTTTGAACTCCAGTATTTCAGATGATATTACAGCCAAATACATACGCGGCCTTTTTTTGATTATTAAGTCAGTATAATTCACTGAAGATTTCTCTTGCTACATATGCACTTCAGAAAAATGAGTCAAATGAGCCGTGTCCATGTTGATTACAACATAAGCAGTCCTCCAAAGTGGACCATGCTGTTGTCCTGGGGCCTGTCTCGTGAAATGTTCAACATAGGGTTCCTCACTAAGTTCACAGAACCTAACAAACATGATCACAGTTAACTGGTATCACGACGGTGGATAACAACTTTCTCTGTCAGCTCAGCTTTAGGTACCCGGGCTAGGATTAATCCCTGTGCACCACCACATAAAATTGTGATGTTTGTGGCAAACAGCCAATTTCATGAAACATGAAGATGTCTCGGGCGGCTTGTTTCTCAGCAGAATCCCGAGGAAATATGAAGAAACACAGTGAAATGCAAGACCATCACTGTTGCCAAGAACAGAGAGGAACGCTGTTAGAAAACTGCTGACTGTGTAAATTTGTAGGTCAAGCTTGATTATCACTGCCCCTATTATTAAGTATACAAGTCATTTCTAAATATATTATCTTGCATGCTTTGACTAACAAATAGTTTGTAAGCTAAGCAAACTCTTCCTCGTTATTCTCTATAATAGCTGCAATCCTAGCAGTGTGACGAGATCATGGATGCAGATCAAGAATAACTGAAAACATCATCTAGTGGTAAGTAGTTTTCCCGGCCTTATTCTTTTAGTGTTGCTTTTGTATATGTACTGCAAAACAGCTTAAGACCTGATGTGATTTGCAGCACACTAAAATAATTAATTATTAAAAACTGTAATCATATAACAGAGACAATCTGTCATGGTTGGGGTCCTGGGAGGTGTTTCTCTGACCCTGCTACTGGCAGGTCCAAGCAAACCTCTTTGATACAGCCTATGTGCGTTTGAGTTTGGGCTTTACAGCTGTTATTACAAGTGCATATGGTTGAGTGGATTTCTCATTTGCAATTCTGAGGGAAATTCTGATATTGTTGGAGCAAGCACACAGAATCCCAATCCCTGAAGCCCAACACAGAATTTGGTATCAAAGCAAGCAGTGTGCAAGAATGACAAGCTTTCATGGATTATGTAATTAATAAGCAATCACATTTTGTTATCGGGGAAATGACGATGAGATATTGTGCGCTCAGAGAGCGTTGCAGAGGTAAATCCATCCTTTTGCCTTAGTCCTAGCAGAGGTCTGAGTGTGAATACATATTGCCACAGGAGGTGATTGCTTCCTTTGCTCCTACAGTATGTCTATTACAAGAAGATTAAAGTAGTCCTCCACTCAAAAATGTGTTTTTCTTATTTTTGTGTCCCCTAATATGTCTGACCTTGACTATATTAACTTGTACTTGTGCAGTTTGTCACTACAGCGGTGTTTTCACATTCCTCTACTGGAGGAGGAGGTGTCTGTGCACTTCCCTAAAATCTGAGAATCAAACATACCCCGGGCAAACTAGATTTGGTACGTCACAAATCCAACAGCCAATCACTGTCTAATATGCAAATGCAGGGCGGGCAAAGAAAGCTGAAACCTCCTGCGCAGAGCGGACTCGTCAATAGGAGAGCGAGTTTGCATTAGCATAGTGAAAGTTTTGACAGCAAACATGGTAGGGTCAGGGGCGCCGGAATCGGGAGGGGGGCGCCAGGGGCCACACTTTTACCCTTTTTCCACATTTTTTAAAGTCAGGAATCCCTGTATCCTCGCTAATGCCCCTATATTGCAACACTTGCGGTAAAAAGACGTTTCAATCATTCCCGTCCATTCTAAGATTAGGTCAAATAAAGCAGGCAGACATCAATCAGGAAAAATATTCACATTTTAATCCAATCAAAGGGTACACTGCAACACAAATCAAATGCATTGTAGCCTAGCTAGCAACCAATAAAATGATGTGTATTTGCATTGTTTGTGTTTGAGCCGTTAACTTAGTGTAAACTACTAATAAGACACGTTAGTCCCTAGTCAACGGATCTGACCCTTTAGCCGAGCGGTTAGTGACGTCGCCTTGTGGTGCAGTGCACCTCGTTTCAAAATCCCGCACTGGGCAAGAAAATAACCGGCTACATTAGCTGACGTCAGCTCTGCTAGCTATCATTATACACATGCTTCTACAAAAATGTCAGAAGAACCAGGGAATAAGAAAGTAAAATAAAATAAACTTTAACAGTAATGTTATACGTTACACCCCCGCCATCCACAACTCCATTGGAGCCTGGCCCCCCAAATCGAGAACCAGCGCAGCCAGAACCCGAAGCAGCAGCTCCAGGACCGGTGTGGGTTCCATTTCTGCCCTGGTACAATATCGACTCGGGGGTCTTTCGACTACATTTGACGTCGAAACATGACCGAAACAGGCTGTAATTCTTTTCGTAATGTTTTAATTCGTGTTAACGCGTAAAAATATGACGTGTTATCTTTACGTGTTAAGAATATTACGCGTTAACACGTCACATTTTGACATTATTGACAAAAAGGAGACTTCCATGTTGTTTGGCCAAAGGGAAAGATACTTCAATGCAGAATAGAGTGGTTAATTCTGCTGAACACATGGCAACATTACCGTTGCTACTGCTTGCTTGCTTGCTACTACAGGGTTACTGTCTTGTAAACTCGTAGTTTAGGCTAACTGAACAAGAAATGCTTGTATCTAATCCCACATGCACTAGCTGGCCTGGTTTATGGTTGAATTATACCGCTACCCCGTGGGCAGGCAGCAGAGTGGGATTTCAAAACTGAATACAATGTATCACTTAAGTGCTCAAGCGCAACACAGAACGCTACACGGAGACTGCCTAAATGCAACAAAGTAAAAAGATGGGGCGGACACGTGTGTTCAGTAACGTGCGTTACTGTATTAAAACCGCAAATACAGACATACGGAGCTGCGCTCCGGTGCACTCTTGTAGCACCCTGCATTTGACGTAATAACGTCAAAAATAAAATTTATATGTAATATATATATAATATATATCCACAACATATGTAATATATATATTACATTTTTAGTGTTGTAGCGAATTCGGGGGACAACGCAACCACAGCAACTGCCGCGGCCGGGAAGCGAACCTGTATCGCCCGCACCGCAGGAGACATCGCTAGACTAAAGGATCAGACCCGCCAGTCAGCGGGTCTTTTTATCCATGCACATTACAGTATATATATATATATATATATATATATATATATATATATATATATATATATATATATATATATATATATATATATATATATATTTGTTTTTTACGTGTTAACACGTCAAATGCAGGGGTGTACTGTATAGTGCTATAAGAGCGCACCGTAGCGCCGCTCCGTATGCCTGTGTAAACTACTCATAAGACACGTTAGCCCCTAGCTAACGAGTCTGATCCTTTAGCCGAGCGGTTAGTGATGTCGCCTTGTGGTGCAATACACTTTGTATCGAATCCCGCACCGGGTAAGAATATAACCGGTTACACCTGCATTTGCGGTTTTAATACAATAAAGCACGTTATTGAACACACGTGTCCGCCCCGTCTTTTTTATATTTTTGACATTATTTGTTACATATTGTAACGTGCATGGATAAGTAGACACGTTGGTCCTTGACTAACGGGTCGGACCCTTTAGTTGGCTGGTTAACGCTGTCGCTTGCGGAGTGGGAGGCATGGGTTCCCGTCCCGGCTGTGGCAACGGTCTCCCGGACTGCTCCCTGAATTCACTCCAATATATATTACATACAAGAGGCGTGGTATTGTATGAGGAAGTCGGGAGTTGCAGAGAAGTATGTAGGAGTGGTGCAGGATATGTATGAGGTGGTGTAGCGGTCTAAGCATCGGCTTTGTGTCGAGGATCGGCTCTGAGTCCTTTCTTGTTTGCAGTGGTGATGGACAGGTTGACGGCAGAGGCGACGCTAGGGTGTGGCTTGGGTAGGCTATAGCTCTACCACAAATTGCGTTAGCCCCACTTTAGCTCTACCACTGATCTGAGTTCAGTAGTGTTCAGCATCCCCATATCGGTATTCAATGTGGCTGTCAGCCTGTCACTTTCCCGAGATCAGTGAAGAGGCTGTACTTTGACACGTCACTACGCACTCACGTGAGCCCGCCAGGTGCGTAGCTATATTTAAAAAAAAGAAAAAGGGGCGGCAACAGCGAGAGCTCGCAGCGTTAGCCTGTAAAATTAGTAGCCGCTAGCCGGTAAGGCGAAATACCAAATAAATATACAGGCTAAGTTAATAAATCGGGAACGTAAGGCTAATGGATAGATTTGTCTTTAAACGTCCTCGTACAGAACAGGTGCCGGGCCCGAGCACAAGTATGAGAGAAGAGAACGAGCAGCTGCAGCAGGAGCCTGCTTCTTCCGCCTGCCACCTTGAAGATAAACAAGATGGGCATGAGAAGAGGAGATGGAAGAGGAGAAAGAAGATCAGCAAGAGGAAGAGGAGATGGAGAGGGAGTTGCACCACCAGGCAATGCCAGCGACCGAGGTCACTAGCCATGCTAATCCAAGTGCTAGCAGAGCTGATGTTAGTGACATTAGCCAACGACCCGGGGATGGACCCCGGTGCCCAGTCAGGAAAAATTACCCTTCACGGTTAATGGGTAGCCAGCAAAGATCTTTTAATGCCGCCTGGCCTGGTTTGACATATACAGCTGGATGGAATATTCGATCGAGAAGGACTCAGCGTTCTGCTTCGCCTGTCGACATTTTTTGGGTGGTGGTGGGCAGCGGTTCCATTCCGAGCCGGCCTTTACTCATGATGGATATAAAAATGGTAAGAATGCAACAACGGCTTTTTAAAAAGCACAATGGGAGTTTGGCACACAAGTTTGCCATGGAAGCATGAGCTGAGTTTAAACTGGCAACAAAAGATGGCTCGAGATTGGAAATTATGATTGACGCTGGTTATTCAAGAACCGTGAGAGAAAACCGTGAGTACATGAGAGCTGTTGTGATGTCCTTACGTTATACTGCATGTCAAGGCATTGCTCAGCGAGGTCATCGGGAGGACGAGGGGTCTGAAAATAAGGGGAACTTTGTGGAGCTGCTAAACTTAATTGGCGAATTTGACCAGACGGTGGCAAAGAAAATTACTGACAACTCAAAAAAACGCCAAATACACGCACAAAGACATCCAAAACGAGACTATTCGAATAATGGCTGATAGGGTGAGAGGAGAAATAAGTGATGAAATCAGGGAGGCTGAACATTTCGCCCTACTGGTTGACGAAAGCAAAGATATCAGTAAAACTGAACAAGTTTCCAGTGTTGTGCGGTATTTGAAAGCAGAAGAAGTGCGTGAGGAATTCCTGCACTTACGCACGCCGATGGCCTGGACGCCAACTCGCTTCTGAAAAGCATAAAACAGACCCTCGGCCAGTGCAACATTGACCAAAACATGTGTGTGGGACAGTGTTATGATAGGGCTGCCGTCATGTCGGGGTGCAAGAACGGAGTACAGCAGAAATTTGAACAGGAGGTGCCAGGTGCATTGTACGTCCACTGCCATGCGCACAGACTAAACCTAGTGTTGGTTGATGTGGTCAGCAAAGGGGAGGCAGCAGCAGAATTTTTTCAAAGTGTACAAATGTTGTACAACTTTTTCTCCAACTCGGTCGTTCATGACATATTTATCAAGAAACAGAGAGAAATGGAAACTGCACAGCCAGTCGAATTTAAGAGCCTATCCCACACACGCTGGGCCTGTCAGTACTTAGCGTTGGCGGCTATCCGTAAATCACTACCTGCAGTGAGAGCAACACTCGTGGATGTCATGTCTCAGTCCAGTGCACGGAGGAAAACTGAGGCCAGAGCCGTGATGAACATTTTGTCTTGCTTCTCACGCTTTTCGAGGATCTGTTCCGCATCACAAAGTTCATGTCTGACCAGCTCCAATCTCCCAGCCTTGAGCTTGCCACAACAATGGATTTAGCGGACTCTGTAATAGCCGCACTGTCAGACAAACGGACAGAGGAGTCGTGGAGGGAAATCCGGGAACAAGCAACGGACCTGTTCGTCAAAGCCGGAGTACAGTGTGAGGACCCCCCCCCCCGGAAAGGAGACAGAAACAGCGCCCTTCGACGGCTACAGGAGTTTGTTGTCGAGGCCCCCATCGAGCGCACACCTGTTGCTGATATGCCCCAAGATGCACTGCGCGCACATTGTTTCTACCCGGTGATCGACAAACTTGTGGCTGAAATAAAAAGACGTTTCTTAACCGAGGCTGGAGGTGTGCTATCCGCAGTCTCAGCACTCAGCCCAAAACAGGCGTCTTTCCTAGACAAGACATCTCTGCAGCCCATGGCCCAGTTCCATGGAGTGACAGAAGAGAACCTCACCGCAGAGCTACACCAGGTTGAGCATCTGCTGGAAAGAAAGAAAAGCAAGGGACATGCTGTGGATGACATGGTGGACTTTCTTGCTTTAATGCGGCCCTACGAGGACGCTTTTGTGGATTTACACAAACTCATGTGCATGAGACTCTGCCTGTGACCTCTGCAACGTGTGAACGCAGCTTCTCTTGCTTCCGTCGCATCAAGAACTATCTACGGAACAGCAGCAGTGATGCCCGAAATAGCAACGTGGCCCTGTTGGCCTTCAACAAATAAAGGACGAAGGCCTTGGATGTCCAGCGCATCATTGATGTGTTTGCCAACAACCACAACAATGGCCGGATTGTGCTCCTTTGAAGCCGTCAATGGTGAGTCTGAATATATTTTGAATTAGCTAATATGTTTGATTTGGAAACTCTGACAGCATTGTCTTTCGCAGAGACACATTGTTTACTGTCGCCATGGTGTTGTACTTGTTTTTAGCTTAGCCTAGCCTGGTTTAGCAGAGCTTAACTTAGGTTGTTAGCTTTGGGCAACGCTTGTGGTTATTTTGTTTCTCCTGCCGGGGATGGCAGTTTTTAACTTGAACGTGTTAATAGTGCTTTGGGTCAGTTTAATGACTGTAGGAAAGCTGACTTGGGTCCTCTTCGGGTTGGTAAGCGACCGGGCAGCAGTCTGTCAAGAACTTAGCTAGGTGGCTCGAGTAAGTTAGTGACACATTTTTGTTCTGGTTCTAGGCTATTTCTTAATGCTGCCGCCGTGCAGCATAAATGCTATGTGTTTGTTTGCTGTCGCCGTGCAGCCTGTGAACGAGTCAGCATGAATACTATCCTGTCTAAACCTAGTAGTGGGCTAGTGACCATCCGTATGACTGTTGCGGTCGATGTAGGCTAATATTGCGTGTGAAAAAGGGAGTCGGTGGTGCAATCGTCTTGCATAGTAGCCTAATGCGTGGTATTTATAGCTGTTTGGGAGGGGGTGCTATTCCATTGTGTATATATTCACATTGAGATTTTGACATTGATTCAAGCCCGACCACTGTATGGATTAGCCCTACCGTAGTTTAACCAAGAATAATACTCTGGCGCCGCCGCTGGCGGTCAAGATCAGGCAGGAATCTTCATGGACGATGATGTTCGCGGATGTCATTGTGATCTGTAGCGAGACTAGGGTGCAGGTTGAGGAGAGCCTGGAGAGGTGGAGGTATGCACTGGAGAGAAGAGGAATGAAAGTCAGTAGGAGCAAGACGGAATACATATGCGTGAATGAGGAGGACAGTGGAATGGTCAGGATGCAAGGGGTGGAGGTCACGAAGGCATATGAGTTTAAATACTTGGGGTCAACTGTCCAAAGTAATGGGGAGTGCAGGAGAGAGGTGAAGAAGAGAGTGCAGGCAGGGTGGAGTGGGTGGAGAAGAATGTCAGGGGTGATTTGCGACAGAAGGGTACCAGCAAGAGTTAAAGGGAAGGTTTACAAGATGGTTGTGAGACCAGCTATGTTTTATGGTTTGGAGACAGTGGCACTGACGAAAAGACAGGAGGTGGAGGTGGCAGAGTTGCAGATGCTAAGATTTTCACTGGGAGTGACGAAGGAGGACAGGATTAGGAACGATTACATTAGAGGGACTGGTCAAGTTGGACGGTTTGGAGACAAAGCAAGATCTTGCCTGATCTTGTCTGTCAACCTGTCCATCACCATTGCAAACAAGAAAGGGCTCAGAGCCGATCCTTGATGTAATCCCACCTCCACCTTGAACCCATCTGTCATTCCAACCGCACACTTCTCTCATACATATCCTGCACCACTCCTACATACTTCTCTGCAACTCCCGACTTCCTCATACAATATCAGACCTCCTCTCTCAGCACCCTGTCGTATGCTTTCTCTAAATCTACAAAGACACAATGTAACTCCTTCTGGCCTTCTCCATCAGCATTCTCAAAGCAAACATAGCATCTGCGGTGCTCTTTTGTGGCATGAAACCATATTGCTGCTCGTAACATAAAACCATGTTAAACAATATATTAATCACTGTACTGCCAGCCTCTGAACAGCTCCGCTGCAGAAGTTCAGTTAAATGTCATGCTCCAAAACATACAATATTTAATCATTTTAATGAATCATATTTCACTTTAACAAAGCAATACAGCAAAACATGCACCATATTATCTCGTTGCACAGTTAAAGTTACGATCCTGAAGGTTTATGTGCAGATAAATGTTCTTTTTGATACTTTCACACTGGTGCATTTAAGACAATGGCTAACCCACGTGTATCCTAATCATGAATGTTGTTGTAGTTACTGTGCTACTGTGGGGTAGGAGATTCAAGGCGTTAATGATATTGGCTCACTATTTGAGAGTGTGGTCCATGGCCTTTTACGTCTTCAGCACCTAGGCCGAAAACGGAAAACGAAGGCAAGAAGTGCTGGGTTTGAGGAGGAAGATAATTTTTCGGGGCTCATCTCATCTCATCATCAGTCGCTTCTCCGGGTTTGAGTCACGGTGGCAGCAAGCTAAATAGGGCACCCCTGACGTCCCTCTCCCCAGCAATGCCCTCCAGCTCCTCCTGGGGATTCCAAGGTGTTCCCAGGCCAGACTGGACATTTAGTCCCTCCAGCGAGTTCTGGGTCTACCCCGGGTCCTCCAAGTTGGATTTTTCAGGGCTAACATGCAGATATGGCAGAGCAAACTCATCAAAGAGCTTTACCAGCAAATCCTACAGTAGCTAAAACTACAGGTTCAACTGTGTGTTGTTTGTTTGGCTGTGTGGAGGGTGCTGACACAACAGAACTGGTGACTGTGTTTCATTTCAAACTGATCTTTGATCTGATTTTAAAAGCAGCAACCAGTATCACCATTTAGTCAAAACATGTTAATCCTGAGGATTGTAACTATAAGGCAATTTGAGGCTACACAGTATACATAATAATGTTTCCCTGCAGGTATGAATAAAGTATTACCTTGTATTAATATTAGGAAATGGAAAAAAAAACCAGCCTTAGTTAGTATACACAACCACGTAAAATATGTTTTTAACATTTGTTAGAATTTGTTTAAGTACTTTAATTTCTTTTAATTTTGTGCTGTCAATTTTTTATTATTATTCAAGACTTATTTGTATGGTGGACATCTGAACTTGAAATGGTCCTATCCACACGTTCATAATCTAACATATTCAGCAGGAGAAGAATCAATACCACAGAGTCAGAATTGCACACTAAAAATAAACAGATCTGGAGGTTTTGTTGGTATCATTAGTATGAGGACATCTAACACTACCTCTATAGTGACGGCACACACCGACACATGAACCTATGATTCAGCAAACATAATACTACAACCGACCCTCACATACACACACATTATGGGGGTAACTAGGAGCTCTAACATAGTACTATTATTGAAAGAAAATCAGAGAACAGCTGAAAGAACCATTGCAATGAATTTAAGCTAGTCCAGTTGTTTAATGACCAGAGCATCAGAAACTCTACCAGCTGAGTTACATGGGACCGAAGGTGTTAACCAACTATCATCATCCTGTCTGCTACAGCTAACTGGGATTCCCACACTATCTCTGTACTGGTTTCTAGTCAGCTTTAGGATCGATTTCAAGGTTTTACTGTTTGTTTTTAAAGCATTTCATGGGTTGATCCCTTCCTACATCACAGGCCTCTCTCACATCCTACCTCTAGGCCATTCAGATCCTCTAAGTTGCTGCTCTGGCCAACAGTTTCTGGGTACAGCCTATAGGCGACAGTGTGTTTGCTGTTCCAGGCCCAGGACTGTGGACAAGAATACTTCTGTGTAGGGTCATCTGAGTGGCGTGGCAGTCTATTCCGTTGCCTACCAACATGGGGATTGCCGGTGCGAATCCCCATGTTACCTCCGGCTTGGTCGGGCATTCCTACAGACACAAGTGGCCATGGCTGCGGGTGGGAAGCTGGATATGGGTATGTGTCCTGGTTGCTGCACCTGTTCGGGTGGAAGGGGGAACTGGGGGGCATAGCGTGATCCTCCCACGTGCTACGTCCCCCTGGTGAAACTCCTCACTCTCAGGTGAAAAGAAGCGGCTGGCAACTTCACATGTATCGGAGGGGGCATGTGGTAGTCTGCAGCCCTCCCCGGATTGGCAGAGGGGGTGGAGCAGCGACCGGGACAGCTCGGAAGAGTGGGGTAATTGGCTGGGTACAATTGGGGGGAAAAGGGGGGGGGGGCAAAAAAAAGAATACTCTTGTTTATTAGGTCTGTCGCCAGTATTGATTCTCTGAAATCCATGTTCTTTTGAAAAACCCATCTCTGCTCTCTGGCTTTCAGTTGTTCCTGACATGCTGTGCATTGTAATGGTTAAGTATGCTGTGATCGGTCTTAATTTTTAACACTACCATTAACACTTGATATATTTTAATAATTGATGTTGTTTCGGTCTTTGTTCAGTGTAAGGGCTGTTTTATATGTGCTTTTTAAATAGTTTGACTTGACTGGACTTGACAGAACAAGCGGACGACATGGTTCATAGACAACAGGGCCTCCAGCACACACATCAAGACAAGACAGACTGCGGGACAGGCGACAGTTTGCTGTGGAGATCAGTGAACCTTGCTGTTTCTTTGCTCCACATAATCATTACTCATTCTCCTTTAACGGCACTGTAACATTTACAATGCACTTTGCGTCACCCCTGGAATAATGTCATGGATCATTTCCGCCACGGCTCCTCTTTGTCAACAAAGAGACAAAAACAAGAGGGTGCTAAACCGCTTATTTTACAGCCCTGCGCTACCATCTGCGCACCACAGAGCCTTTAACAAACCCATTATTCTGTGTGATGTTACGTTCACCTTGCACGGAGGGTGGTTTTGCTGTTGAGCGCTCTGGGAGTTCGGATAAGCACCTTGTCTGAGGTGACACCTGTTTCTGCTTGCTGAATGTGGTTGATTTAAAAAAAAATTTTTTTTTGCCCGTTCATATTGAGATTAACTGCTCATGGATGACACCATCCCCATGGAATTCAGCGGGTGAGGAAGCAGAAGAAGTCACGAAAGGTTGGGAATTTGGGGGTTTGGGGATTTGACGTAAATCAAGTTGGCAGACAATGAAAAACCATCTGAGGAAGTTCTCCAGATCTTTCCCCTTTCTGCTAGTTCGACATCTGGACCAACTTTTTTTTTTTACTCCCTCCTGTTTCCAGCATTGTTCAAGCTACTCACCGACCACACAAGAGCTACCATTCGCAACAATCAAACCTCTTCCTATGATATCTGTATGCTGTTGACAATATGTAATATATTCAGTTTGAAAGTTTACAGGAACACAAAAGGTCAGTTGTCTATTTTCTGTAGATTCGTTATTCTCAGTGAACAACACAAATCCAAATTTGCCCGCTAAGGTAGTCTTTTTAACTATTCTCATTGAACTCATGTTCACACTATATAAAATGCAGCTTGATTGACTGATGTTTGGACTTGAGGTGTACATTGATTGATTGATGGATTGATTGATTGATGTTTGGACTTGAGGTGTACAACCTCCCATTTGTGACTTTTTCAACCATATAAAGTGTTGTGGAGGGTATGTCAGATAATTACATGCTATTTTTTCCGTCCTTACAGCATTTCTATGCATTCTCATCCAAGCCTGGTACCCTTGTGTGTCTGTATAGAGATGTGCCAGGTGATCAATAAACTCCAATGTTAAACCCCCTGTGACAGTACTGGATGGCTAAAGCTTTTTTACCTGTCGCTGACAACTTTTCTCGCACAATCTCTTAGCCCAATAAATGAATGATTATGATACTATACACATTAGTTAGTGGTTAAGATTAGGTAGTGGTTAAGTTTTGGTTTAAGACTATTTAGGTTGGGGCATCCAAGTAGTGTAGCGGTCTATTTCGTTACCTGCTAACATGGGGATCGCCGGTTCGAATCCCCTTGTTACCTCTGGCTTGCTCGGGCGTCCCTACAGACACAATTGACCATGTCTGCGGGTGGGAAGCCAGATGTGGGTATGTGTCCTGGTCGCTGCACTAGCGCCTCCTCTGGTCGGTCGGGGCGCCTGTTCAGGGGGAAGGGGGACCTGGGGGGTATAGTGTGATCCTCCTACGCGCTACGTCCCCCTGGCGAAACTCCTCGCTGTCAGGTGAAAAGAAGCGGCTGGTGACGCCACATGTATTGGAGGAGGCATGTGGTAGTCTGCAGCCCTCCCTGGCTCGGCAGAGAGGGTGGAGCAGTGATCGGGATGGCTCGAAATAGTGGGGTAATTGGCCGGGTACAATTGGGAAGAAAAGGGGGGAAAATATATTTATAAAAAAATAGATAAATAAATAAAAGATTAGGTAGTGGTTAAGTTTTGGTTTAAGATTATTTAGGATGGTATGTTCTCGCTACCCTGCGTGTGTCTGTACAGACATGGATGGGTACTTTGTGCTTGATGCTTTGGCATAAGTGTCAACACATGATGCCTTGGAATGAGAATGGGCTCAAGATTTTCCATTTTAGAAAATGGAGTATCTGAACTCTGACAGTGTCATTTAACTTTTGTTTTGCCTCTTCTGCATCCTCAGTGGAAGGTTGAGCAAATGACACTCCCTCCGCAGTATCCCTGCACTTCTTCCTGAGGATGTTTAAATCTACCTTCCTTCTGAATCTTCAGCTTGGATCTACCCCTTTTTCAATGTCCCAATTATGACCTCGGTCAAATGTGTGGCACCAACAGCCCAGAATGAGAGGGAAAAACAACTGCCAGGAGGCCTAAATCCCCCGGGTGTTGACTCTGCAAGAATCCCCTCCAGGTTCCTCCAGTCAAGCACTCCATGAAATGGCTCTAACACGCCCCGCTCCTGCTCTGCTTAGCCCCACTTAGCCATAAAACCTCTTTCCTGGATTTCATGTCTCTGTAGACGGACACTGGAGCTCTCTTATGCTGGCAGGTTTCCAAATCCGCTTTCAGGAGGATGAGCTGCTTGTCTCTGTGGCATCCAGGAGGAACCTTGTGTACTTAGGAGAAACTTGAGATATGAGTCAAATTGGTAGTTTTCCTTACATTTTGTAGCGGGACCTCCACTTGATACATTTTCTTGTGGCAGAATTTTTACTCAAGGGAGTTTAATGGTTCTAGGCCTGGAGAACAGTCAGATTTGAGTCTGTCTTGAAACCGGATGAAACAGTGGTCTGCATCCTTTTCTTAAGCTATTCATTCTCATTTTGAGACAATGCTCGAACCCATTTCAACATTTAAGGGTAACAGCACATGAATGATGAATGATGCAAGAATTAACTCAGTTTTATCAACAAATATAGTAAATGTCATTTCAATAGAATACGTATCAAAGTTACGTGCAAAGATACACCAGCTTCTTATTAATTGCATTTCATTGCATGTAAGGTGAGGTGCACACAGTTGACACATAGGGAGAGAGGGCAATATACAGTATATATCATTGTTCATATATCTACCCGTGACACATTAATCTAATAAATTCAAGTTTATTTACAGCCAAGTAAGTTTGCGCATATTAGTGATTTGTCATATTGAGATGTTAAGTACAACTTTTAGAGTAGAAAATTCAACATTATATAAAAAAATTGTATATTGTACATACCTAATATTAGTCAAATATCTAAATGTCTAGTATGCAACTAAACAATGATTTGCTCCGGAACAGAACATCCAGACTCCTATTCTTGCTCTGGGTGCCGGTGAGGCGGTTTCTTGCCAACACGATGAGCTTGAATCTAAGTCTTGTCTCGTTGAAATACGTTCCTGATAACAACCAGCTGTCCAGACATTCCTCAGCTGTACAACTTTGAAGCAATTTGGAACAAGTATAGGAACAGCATTGGAAGGGTAGTTTTTTTTTGTTACCCATCATGCATTGCTTCAGTGTACCATGGTTTGTGAGGGTGAACTTGGGAATATTGACTGCATAAATCCAACCTATTTCCTGTTTCACCTGCGCCTCTCCCCCCAGTGCGTGCTCCTGCCCTTATTTTCACCATCTACTAAAGGACGAGATAAGGATGTTCCACTTCCTTTCCATTAAAAAATGACCTGGGGGGGCTAGGTTACAGGCTTCTGCTTGGCAGAGACAAGTATATGGTGTATGGTAGAGCCAGATGTGTGATTGTAGGGAAGCAGGGAAGGGTGAATGAGGAGGAAGAACCACCTACTGAGGAGGGGGGAGTCACCATGGATGACCATCTGGAAGAGGTGATGAAACCAATCATCAAGTGTATAAGTGATTTGTGTACGTGTGTGTGTGCGTGCGTGCGCGTCAAAAAGAGTGTTTACTTACCTATGCAATTCCATGCATTCCTGCATGTGCTTAAATATATATGTATGTTAGGGTCTGTGTATACCTGCATATGCATGCCTTTTCATGTCATTCTCTGTGTGTGTGTGTGTGTGTGTGTGTGTGTGTGTGTGTGTGTGTGTGTGGTGTTCATTTGAATACGAGTATCAGAATGTGAACATGTACCCTAGGGAATGGATGTATGTGTGCTTATGTGTATTCACAAGTGCATTACGTGCGTGCATGTGTGCAAGAATTTGCACACACCTCACCAACCTTCCTCGTGACGGGCAATGATGTGTATCTGTGCATGCATGTTCATGTGTGTGGGATGATGTCTCCTCGTGTGCGTGAGTGTGCACATTTCTGAGTCACTCTCTCCCTTCGATTGAGTTGCAGTGATGCGTTTCCACTATCCCTCCCCCCCACTGTGCGATTTGAGCAGCTGATAAAAGAAGAAGACCACTAGGTGATTCATCCTTTTGTTTTCCCTTTTCGCGCTGCACCTCTGTTCGACGCCTTCTTTATTTCCAGGTGAGGAATGACTCGACAGGGAAGGTCTTTATCCTATTTTAAGTGTAACGCAAGAAGCTGCACTGCGGCACTCACTGTCAGCAAGCCTCCACCTACAGGTTCATGTTGCCCTTTAACTTGCTGCAATAGACTTGTGGATCAACCCTAACTGGGCCATGATTAACTGTGAGTCACCAAGCAAGGCGGCCCCCTCTCCCGAAATCCCACCGCTCTCCCAGCACTTATCATGTGTGACAGAACTTTTGGCTACACAAATTACTGGATTTTTAGAATTATTAGTACATGATTACTATTTTTTTTCCTCCCGAATTGTAATTGGCCCCAATTGTACCCCACTCTTCCGAGCCGTCCCGGTCGCTGCTCTGCCAGTCCGGGGAGGGCAGCAGATTAGCACATATCTCCTCCGATACATGGAGAGTTGCTAGCCGCTTCTTTTCACCTGACAGTGGGGAGTTTCGCCAGGGGAACGTAGTGCGTGGGAGGAGCACACTATTCTCCCCAATTCCCCCTCCCTCCTGAATAGGCGCCCTGACCGACCAGAGGAGGCGCTAGTGCAGCGACCAGGACACATACCCACTCCAGCTTCCCATCCGCAGACATGGCCAACTGTGTCTGTAGGGATTCCCGACCAAGCCGGAGGTAACACGGAGATTCAAAGCGGCGATCCCCGTGTTGGTAGGCAACGGAATAGACTGCTACGTGAGTACGCCTGTGAGTACTATTTCAACACTGTGGCAGCTTTAATTGTGCACTAAGTGACTTTCCTCATCCGAGAAAGTTGACTTGAAAGGATACTAGCAATATGTACCGTGGGAGCTATTATGACAAGCTGATAAATAATACAGTACAAAGACCACTATCTATGTATATCTTTAAAAAAATCCCACGGCAGGTGGGGTGGTATGAGTTATTTACGGTATTTGTCATTGACCACCAGGTTTTTAGGCCTTGCTTGAGGGCAGAGAGGGACGGAGTGCTGTGCCGATGTCACAGGGAATGAAGATTAATGACATTGCCAGGGCCATGTCTCCTGTTTAATAATGCTTATTCATCACTGTCGCCTGACGGCAACTCCACCACGCTGAGCACACACATAGATCCATACAGACGCAAGAAAACACGCAAACGTACTTCCATGCACATTCTCAGCACACATCCACCACGCCACCACAAGCAGATGCCTCAGTTTTTTCTCGGGCAGGGTACTTGTCGCTGGTTTTCTTGCCTGCAGCTTGTGTCGCTCATGTCTGTCAGAGGTTTCTAACTTGTGCCTCTTTTTTGGGGGTGTGTGGACCCCCCCCCCTTTTTCTCCCCAATTGTATCTGTCCAATTACACCACTCGTCCGAGCCATCCCGGTCTCTGCTCCACCCCTTCTGCTGATCCGGGAAGGGCTGCAGACTACCACATGCCTCCTGTGATACATGTGGACGTAGAGCGTGGGAGGATCACGCTATTCCCCCCCAGTTTTCCCTCCTCCCTGAACAGGCAACCTGACCAACCAGAGGAGGCGTTAGTGCAGCGACCAGGACGCATACCCACATCTACCTTCCCACCCGCAGACACGGCCAATTGTGTCTGTAGGGACGCCCAACTAAGTCGGAGGTAACATGGAGATTCGAACCGGCGATCCCTGTGTTGGTAAGCAACGGAAGAGACCGCTACACTACCCGGACGCCCTGTGCCCCTTTTTGGAGATATTTCTCCACATCACGGTGGTCCATGTTAGTATATTTGCATAAAACTAGATGAAATGAGCTTATCACAGGAACCTGTGAAGCATGTGTAAACATCTTTTATCCGATTTGAAAGCGCAGTGCACCACCATATGCCTCGGCGAAATGATGAAAGGACACCAGAAATGAGAAGAACTGAATGGAGGAGGGGGAAAAAAGACAAGGGGACCTCTCGCCTCCAGCTGCCGAGCAACAGAAAGCCATTTCGTCCTCAGCACTTCTGCTCTTATCCTCTCTCTTATCCTCTCTCTCACTCTGTGTGTGTGTGTGTGTGTGTGTGTGTGTGTGTGTGTGTGTGTGTGTGTGTGTGTGTATGTGTGTGTGTGTTACACTCTCGCTCACTCCCTTCGATGTTTTGCGCAGGAATTTCTCTTCCTAATGGAAAATAAAGGCTGGTGAGTGTCCAAGATGCCGTCCCCAAATGAAAAAAGTGGAATCATTGACCTAAAGCCAAGGCCTGTCCTTCCTGCACCCAAAGCCTGCAGAATCAGCCCTGCTGTCTTGTCCTCTGCTTCCAAGTTCATTGCTTTGGTTTGATATATGGATGCTGTACTGTTGAAGGGAAGATTCTGATGCTTTAATAATAATGCAGCAATATCATATTATGTGTAAGTCTAATGCAGATAAACCCACATATCTGACAAATCTTCAGAGATGTATATTGTCTTTCGCATCCCTAAATTCTCTGGCCGGATCATCCGCCAGCGTTTTCTCTGGGTTGTTTGTCTCGCTGAAAAATGGCTTGATCTTCTTCAATTTACTCTAAAGCTTTGCTACTGCTAAAAGGCATGGGCTGAATGAAATGATGGTGTGCCACTGAGATTTCAATAAATAAAAGTGTACGTCGTCAAAATATTGTGCAGCAGAGCCACAGCTATATCACATTTCTGCCCAAGACATATAGCCACATCAAATCAGAAAATTTATCTTTGGAGGTTGAGAAAAGATGCCAAAGTCCATGTTTCATTTCTCCACAGCTTTTTATGAATAGCTGGCAAAATTGCGCTTTATGTGAGTCAGGCGGTTGTAGGGGGGGGGTTGTGTTATGAATATTTGCCTGAGGAAAAATGTATTAAGTGCAAACCTTTATTGCGCTGCTGCACATTATCATCAACATCCCCCTGATGAAGACCTTTCTAAAATGTAGTAATCTGGATTGAGGTGGACAGTAAAATTTTTACCGTGCTGTTTTTGCTGTCCTCCTAATCCTTCTTCATCTGGTGTTTTAGTGGACTGACTGCAAACATGGGTACCTTGCCCTCCAAACTTTTATCGTTCGGTTTTTCCCACCAGAACAAGCATGTAATTGTTAAGAGGGATAGCCTGTGTTTAGCCTACACATCCAGCTTATCGCTGGCTGCAGAGAGCAAACAAAACAAAAGGCTAAACGGGGGATTTGGAGCTAGCAAGCATCCCGCTAACGATTCTCCGGCCTAATGTGCTAGCTTTTCCAGATAGCTTTTCAGTTACCTTGCCATAGCTGGAGTTGTTTAAGGTCTTTCATTCCCGATGTAGTTCACTGGGAGGAGCATGGGCTCAACATGTCCAGGGTTCAGGGTTTTCGACCATGTGTAGTGCAGTGGGTGGGGAGTGGCATGGGCACTACTCGGATTAGGATTACCATTTCCAGTGTAGCTCAGTGGGCTGAGCATGGGGCCAACACCGCCAGAGTTAGCAGTTCCTCTCCTGCTGGGGCTACCCACGCCTAAAATATATGCACTCAAGTTACTTTGATACACTGTGGATTAAGCTTTTCACATAATAGGTTAGGTCGTGTTATCCACGGCTAGCTTGCATCTCAATGCTGGGGCTCTTCTCAAACGTAGTTAGTGACACAGAGCCATTGTCAGGCTGCTGCAAGCAAATCTAGCCAGCCACCGTTGCTGTGATATCACCCAGTCAGCAGACAGTGAACGTTTGTGTGTGTAGTCTGTATATGTGTCATGTGAGTGGGAACGGGATTAAAGACAGGAAACAGTATTGGTCCTGGAAAGCCAAATCAATTAGAATGACAGACAATGCAATTATAGTGTGGACGAAACCAATTTATGTTTGATTCCAGCGCGCGCGCACACACACACACACACACACACACACACACATTCCTCTTGTTGTGTAATTACATTGAATTATATTCTCTCATGTGGTGTCCAAGGTTTAAGCGAGTATAAGGAGATTTTATTTTAATCTGAATTACACACATATCAAACATGTTTCCCGTCACCTTCATCTCATAAGGAGTCTCATTACCATGTGGGGCTGAACCGTAGTCATGTTCCCTAGATTTGCATGTTTTTAAATCAGGTGAAATTTAACAGAGGGCGGTTCACCATTAATTAATGGATTCTTTTACACTATTTAACCCCCTGTTAACAGAAGACAGTTACAAATGGATGTCCATTGTTTTCCCCTTGACCTGGTGTCTGTGCCATCTGTGGAAACAATTAGGCTTCTTTGACACACATAACAGTAAAACGACTAATTACACTGTGTTCTGCCACTGCGGGCGTTCAGCGAGGACAATAAAATTAGCCATCCAGTTCAGCAGAGCTGCCAGGGGACGGTGATTTTACGGGCGTGTTTTATTGTGTGTCTATCTGTGCTTGTGTGTGTTTCAACGGTGAAGCCTTTCCTTTGGGTATCTATCGAGAGCCACGCGGGGTTGTTTAACGCAGAGCTCGCTCTTTTTCTGGGAGAAATGGGTCTGTTTTTTGCTGTCTGATTTCTGTTCCCTGTTGCCGTCTCTCTTGTGCTGAATTTACGAGATATGCTCCAGCGGCAAGGAGGCCATTCCACACGGTGGACCGTGGGAAGCGGCGTTCAAATACATCTTAAACGCAGTACTCATTTTGAGTTTTCTCCTCTCTCATGTCTAGCCCAATAAACAAAGCTGCCAGGCACCCAGACCTTGCAGAGTCTCGGGTATGTTGCTGGTATGCAGCCAGAGCATTTTAAACAGGCTTCTTTCTGCACAGCTGGGCTTGACATGCAGGTCAGAATAAAAGGGATGCGCACAACTAGCAAAGGTTACTAAAATATATTGACACAAAGCATCCAGTACTGCTCTTTACACAATGAAAGACAGCTTTTTGTTTGCATGTTTGCTTTCAGGTGATCAGGAACATTTATTTGCCGTTCCATTTCATGTACACAACATTGTTTCCCCCAGCCCACAGCAGTGCAACGCAAGGGCAAAAACACACATCCAAACTATAAGAACACATATATCCAAAATAGCCAAAAGAACCTTTTCACTGTCCAGAGAATGAACGCAAGCCAGGATGACTGTCAGAACTGCCAGTCTGCATGGCCTAGCAGTTAGCTTAACCTCCCCCGCTTCCATGTCCTGTCAGACCACCCTCGGTGTTTCCTCTTCGGGCGCAGCTCCGGGCAGGGCTGTGGTGCTTGGGCCCTCCGGACGCAGCAGACCAGGCTCCCCCAGCCGATCCAACGCCAGCTCTCCCAGCCAGACACCCATGACACACCTTCCTGCACTCCACACGACGACACCAAAAACACAATCAATGCCAGACCGCCCTCGGTGTTATCGGAACTGCCGATGGAAATTCAATGAAGGTTTAGTGGCATCCTGGTTAGAAGTGCCCCATGACAGGTATGTCCCCCAGTTTCATCCCCATAGCAGCAAATGTGCATGTTACCAGCCATATGATACTCATTGTATGACGCTTGACATGAAAGTTCCAGCTGCATGACTTTCATGTGGCTAACAGTAAAATAACTGTGGTTGACCTGGGAAGATCACAAGTGTTAATGCTTTAAGCTGTGTGACTCCGGGGTAAACAAAAGGTTTCCAAACCCTACCTTTTCTTTGTAAGTCAGCCAAGCTGCTTGAATATAATGAGGGGTGCCAACATTGCAAAAGGTATGGTAGCCTCTTAGATCTGAGAAGAACCGATGGGATCTAAAACAGCATGCCGCTACAGAGACTGTGGCGTCATGATTTCCTCTGACCTTTTTCACAAGCTCACTAATGGCCCGGTGCAAGCCCCCCGCTGCGATAGATCTCCCCTAACCAGCAAACGTTTTGCGATGATTTGACATTTGACCTTTAGTTACATCTGGTCCAATCCATTTGCTGCTAAATCTGCCGATATCATTGATTTTTGTGTCACACATTCAGGGTATGTCACCTCCTAAACACATGGACATCTTTTTTTTTCCCTTTTTACAAAAGGCCTCACTGTCTTGTGTCATGTAAATTGTGCATTGAACTTTGAACCGTTTCTGTCTCCTTTTCTGCCGTCCGATTTGCCGCCGATGCTGGTTGTGCTCATCTCTGCAGGTAAGGAGAAGGCAATGCATGTGTGTGTTTTTTGTTCAACTCAGCATCATATTGTTGCTTCAAACAAACTAGATGTGTTCACAATGCCAGAATTCAAAGCAAATTTCCTTTTTATTACATTGTAAAATAGATAGGTTGCTAGACAGATAAAAATATATGAACATATAGTTATAGATAGGTAGGAAGATTATTATTCGGTGAATAAACTTTATCAGTTCCCCTAGGGAAATTGCACTGCCCAGCAGCAAGCAGACTGAGCAGTGAAACAGTACTGGCTTAAACCATGGGAAAGACAAAAACAATCTATTAAAACAAATGATCTTCAAACTCCAGGCTACATATTATACAGTGTGCGTGCGTGCGTGCATGTGTGGATGCATGTGTGTGTGTATGTGTGTGTGTGTGTGTCCTATATCACATTGTTGTATGTGTGTGCCTCTGTGTTGGTAGGTGGGTGCCATCTTTGGATATATAATTGATGTGCAAAACTTTGCATTTTGTGCGGTGTTATTTTTGCAAGCAACACAAATATGACTAAACTAAGAGAAATCACAACAAACATCCCCACCCAAGCAACAAGGCCATCTTGTTAGGAATGAATATAACTGGGCTCGACTGCATTTAAGTGTTTGCATGCACCGATGAAGGCAATACAATCACAGGAAGAAGGCTTACTTTAGTCAAAGTGTGCAGAGGTCTTGTCTTGTATGTACCACTCCTTGAGCGGAAACCTCCGTTAGATTCCTCTCACGTCCTCGTGCAGGATTTGGCTCTTGTTGTCATGTTTTTCAAAGCAGCCTGTTTGACATGCATTAGATGGTTCTGTCCATTATCCTCGATCAAAATAATAGCCCGTCCCCATCTGCTGCTGAATGCAGCTGTAATGGATATAATATAGATAGATAGAATATAGGCTGTCTGCCTTGGCTGATTTAAACTACAATTTTCTGTCCCCAAGCGTTGCCAAACGTCTGCAGCACAGAGACGGTGTGTGTACAAAGAATGGCCGCTTTATATTCTACAGACGGTATATGTTAACAGGTAGTCTTGTCGCAATAGATCCAGGGAGTAGAGCTAATTTGAAAAAAAAAAAAAAGGCTTTGTACACACTCATCTCTGGCTCACAGGAGAGTGTGTTTCCCTACACATCTCTCAAGTCTGTTATAATCATCCATCCATCCATCCATGTCTATATCCTTTTTTTTCATCATTGGTAAACCAAATTTAAACAATATTTTGCCTATACCTTTACATAATTCACCATTGCACCATCGACAAACTGTGAATGATAAGAATGGGAAACTTGGTAATGTCGACAGGCATGAAGATGGACTACTATAGTAGTTTCCCCAGTCGAGCAAGCCGCATGCCCCCTGAGACTGCAGATGGTCTTTGCGGATCTATGATCTCAATGTTCTTCTTTGTCCTGTTTATAGCCGTCTCTTCTTCCTATTAAACGCTTCGATGGGACTTACAAGCCACTCAATCATTTCCTTCATCTTTGATCGAAGCTGGTGAGAGAACGCTCCCTTGTTTGTCGATCGGTGAAGACATTTGACCCCTGGGGGTCGGAGGCAAGCTCACATAGATATTACATCACACTTATGGAGGAAAGGGGGGGACTCATCCCCGACCATATGTGCCAGTGTCCCGTAGGATGACTTTGATCTTGACTACCCACCACCCCTTCATCTCCCCGGGGTCAGACAGGGAGGGGAGAGGGGAGGCTATAACTTTTCTCAGATTAAAGCAGCCAACCTGGACTACAACATCTCTGAACCTAAGAGTTCAGAGATGTTGCAGCCTGGCCTTCCTCTGATCTTTGCCCTGTCCCGTAAAAGATGATAAAAAAATAAAAATAAATAAAAAACAGTAAATCCTCACTCAGGAAGGACGCACCATGGCTTTCAGGCAGAGGGGTGATATGAGTAACAAAAGCCAGCATGAGACAGGCACTACTTTTATCCCCCCGCCCCCCGCCACACTCTTTCTCTGGTTGTTGCAGTCAAGGTGATGTTGCCGGGCAACAACCAAAGGAAAGGGGGGGGGGTTTGGCATCATAAGGTCGAGATCGAATGCCTCACACATCTCACTCTCGTGAATGCATACACACATATATACATACAATGGCAAGCCTTGAGGTAGCCTGTCTAAATCCCTCTCGATCCTTCTTGACTTATTATTTCCATCTGATTCTAAGCCTCCTGCATCACCTCTCTCCGGCCTATCCTTTATCATTCCAGGACATTGTGTGTCTGCACCCCTTCTTGATCAAAGAGGAATGAGGAGAGGTAACCTTCACAACACGTTATGTGGCCATCTTCGCTCTCCAGCCACGGAGGAGTGGGGGGATTCTTGCCCCCTAAGCTGACCTGGAGCTGTCACAGGGTCGCAAAGACAATCGTGACTTCACTCTTTGATGGCTGTGATTCGCTCAGGTGTTTTAAAAGGCTAGCGTGCCAAAATAGTTTGCAGAGGTTACTGAGGGCAAAGCTTGAGGAATTGGAGCGTGACATCTGTTGCCATGTTGTGGAAGTAATTATTGCTTGAGTTGGGAAATTGTGACGGATGTCAGGCTTTGGATCTCGTGGATGTTCTGCTATTTGTATGGTTTCTGTAGCGGACGGCTAATTGACGTGCATGTGCACCACTGAAGAAATTTGGTTATTTCATCTCATTCCTGTGTTTGCGATGAAGGTGAAAAGTGGAAATTGTCCATGCCAGGAGACTGCAGAAGTCTCTAGAACATGCACATTAACTACAAGACACTTAATAATTCTCTCTTAGATATACACGGAAGACTCATGTGCACATTTTTGTTATTTTTATACCACTGTCTATCTTTTTGAATTTGTATTTCTTCTCACCATCTCTCCTTTTAATCATTTCAAGTTCAGATTTTAGTGCCATTGTAAAGTGAGGATGAGTAGTTGTGCTTATGCCATCCTCTGCACCTTTTTTTTTTTGGTTCAGCCTAAAAACAACTCTCAAAATAGTGTTGAGCTCTGTAACCTGGGCTTACCACTACAGAAAAAGGCTTTTACGCTCATGAAATCGCTGTATTACTTGAGAGACAATCACAGTATCCCAACTCCGCCACAGGCCTTGCCGTAACACGGTGAGGTGTTTGAGCGATGCTCACCTTCTCTTACTAAATGAAAGAGCACCTTGTCAGGGCAAGGCTTACTTAAACTTAATATCTTTGACCGGTTTGACACCCCCTTGAAATGTGCTTCGCCGAGTTTCCTCTTTCCTCCCAGGCTGTGTTCTCGCTTCTCACTTGTTGTTTTCTTTATTGTAAAAATGGCACTGTTAACTCTAAAATGTGAATGCAATCTGGAAAATATGCAAATCTGTTCCAGATGGGAGCTGGGCCAATAGCTGTTACTAAAATAAACTCCCTCCCCTGCTTACATGTTAAGTCAAGGTAGCCATTTACTGTACATTTCAGTCATATACATGACACTATTACCCAGACTGACATGTGGCGAGATGGCATGTTCATTGTCTCACTCAAGATCACTAAGAAAGTGCACCTGGGGTACATATTTGATGGACACGTTTCAGCTCCGCCGAGAATCAATCCGCGGTCGTCTCCAGGCCACATCCTCTCTCAATTTTGGTGCATTTGGAATTTTTCAGCACAGCTATTTGCCTGGCAGGTATGCGGCAGGCAGGCAGAGCTGGGGAGTAGGAGGGGGGGCACAGAGGCCTCCTGGGCACCAGGCAGGAGGGTAAACAAGCTTCAAAGCCCCTGCAGAAGCCTCAAACTTGACCTGGGGTGAAGCCCCCCCTCATTAACTACACACCAGGCAGCATCTGGAATAATCACACAGGACACCAGAGCCTATATCACTCTGAACTGTGCAGATGCCACAAGCCAGAGGGACGTATGCTGTAAGGTGAGCCTGCATGCTAAAAAGAGCAAAGTCTCAAAGCTACTTTTTTTTTTGTGGATTATTTCCCCCCCCCTTTTTTTTTTTCTTCCCAACCGCACCCAGCCATTTACCCCACTCTTCCAAGCCATCCCGGTCGCTGCCCCACCCCCTCTGCCAATCTGGGGAGGGCTGCAGACTACCACATGTCTCCTTCGACACATGGAGTCGCCAGCCGCTTCTTTTCACCTGACAGTGAGGAGTTTCACCAGGGGGATGTAGAGTGTGGAAGGATCACACTATTCCCTCCAGTTACCCCCCCCCCCTGAACAGGTGCTCCAACCGACCAGAGGAGGCGCTAGTGCAACGACCAGGACACACACCCACATCCGGCATCCCACCCGCAGACACGGCCAATTGTGTCTGTAGGGATGCCCAACCAAACTGGAGATAACACGGGGATTCGAACCGGCGATCCCCGTGTTGGTAGGCAACGGACTAGACCGCTACACTACCTGGATGCTCCTCAAAGCTAAATTTGTTTGTTTGCAGAGGTCACAGGCTTTGGACAGTGCATTTGTAGACTCAGGTTTGTTACAATTGAAAAATATATATTCGTAGAGCTAAAATATATTATTCAACTATATTTCATTTCCTCCAATTTTGATTGATCTCAATCTTAATGTTCTCAGGGGGTCAAAATGCTGTAGAAAAAAACTGTCTGTCTACCTCTCTATGAGCTAAAATATATTAGTTTAGTGCAATAGCTACAGTTTTCTTGTTGATACATTCAAATTAAAGCACTAAAGTTGCAAATAAAATTGCATGATAGCTTAGATTGTGAGTACCATATTTTGTATTACATTTTGGACAGAACTGCAATGCATTTCAGCTTTATCAAGGATGTTTCTATTACCCCCCCTCCCCCCAACAGCCTTCATACCCCAGATAGCTCAGATAAGCATCGTTCGTATAGCTCCGATAAGCATCGTTCGTTCCACTGTACACCAGAGGCACTCGTGCAGAAAATCCATCCAACACGTTCTCTTATCACAGTCATGGATCATTGATTTATTACTGTCGGCAAATTCTGTCCTTGTCAAAGAGCAAAGACCAGACCTGCTATCTCTTTGATCATGTCATGACAAACTGTCACGATGAAAACCACAAAAGGTGGCATCTTGCACCCCACCCCCTGACAGGGGGGCCGTTTTGTTAAGCCTATCATTCCTTCCGACGGCTTCCCCTGGTCATCTGATGATGGATAGCCGCACAGCAGATGTTTCAGGAAGTAGCCCATTGATAACGGTCCCCAGAGAAGCCTCCTGATTGGAGCTCATCACCCTCCCTGTTTTTCTCAGCACCCCATCCATCACTGGCTGAAATTGGAAGCCGCCCTTGAGTGTGCTGATGGAATAGGTGGTGATGAGATGCGTTGATTTTCGAGCTCCGCATCCTAAGAGAGTAAAGATGATTGCGTCTGTGATTATGGACTCTAGGGTTGGGTTGTATGTACATTTCATTAGCTATGTCTGTAACTCATATTGTGTCATAAATGAGCACCCTCTTCATTTGAGATGGCGCTCTTTTACCGAGCGACTTACAATGAGGGCAACAGAAGTATTAATCTAAAACTCATTACTTTTTTTTTGAGAAATAGGGAAATAACCTTGAGCTGAATGCAGATGTATTCCTTTAAACCATGTACATAATGAAACCGGGTTATCTGGAGAAATACTGCAACAAAACTTGCAGAAGCCCTTCCAGGCACATTTTACATTTCATTGTCAAATTTCACAAACTAGGATTTGTACCCAACCACGATCAACTCTAATCTCAACCCCCACAAAATTGCCCATTAGCACTGAAACACACACACACACACACACACATATGTACCCTGCCCTTACTCTAACCAGGCTTCATAGTCACCCTCTACACACACACACACACACACACACACACACACAGTCTTATCCTGTGCGTAGAAAAAAAGTCATTTCCCTGTCAAATTTAAAGCTTATACAAGGAGTTTTTCATCCGTCCCAATTTACTTGGATGCCTCTATCTGACTGAAATAAGCAAATGAGACCATCAGCAAGAAGAGTACACATCACTACATCATGATTCCAAATGCTGGTCTCCACATCAGATTCCTTGCAAATTCTGACGAAAGGATTTACGGCGCACAGACTGATTACATATAGCCACAATTATAGAAACAGTACCCCATCGCCGTATATCTTGCAAACACCTGTTTTCCCAAAACACCACTACATCTCTCACTCTACAAAGCAAATGCTCGAGCTACCGACGGGCGAACATAGATCTGTGCAACAAGGAAGTCGTCATTCTATTGCGAGACACTTGTGCTTTAATCCGCGGTGTTGCACAAAGCCAACAAAAATCCCAAACTCCTCATAGCAGCTTTGACTTGCTCTAATGCAAAGGGCACTTCCTTCCATCTTCATGTGAAAGTAAAGTTTTATTGAGTCTGTTTTTAAGAAAAAATTCATTGTAGGGAGCGTGCACTGCAGGTTTGTCAAACAAAAGCCCCTGTTTCTAGAATATGCTATCTAAAAAGGTCAAAGATGCTGCTTTTCAAGCAGACCAGGGTGGTGTGGGGGTGGGGGGGTCTGCCCCAGAGAGAAGCCTGTGTGTGCTATGGTGGCGGCTCACATTGTCAGCCTGAGCAGCCGTCGTCAGTGGAGCTCCTCGCCAGGGTGCAAGAAGCATTCAGCTCTGAAGGATTTAAGAAACGGCGCCATCGTCCTGAATTTAAATGAGTTCAGGGCCCCGTGTGCAGATGGCCAGTTACACAGCCAGATATGGCATTCAGTAGTTCAGCGCCCTCTCTAATCGAACACTCTCTTCTCCTCATCCCCTTCCTTTTTCCTCTCTTTATCCCTTGGCCTCTTTGCACACCTTGAGTGCACATGTCCACATGACAAGGAGTGCACCACAGCAACAGTTCCACTCCCCGTCATCGCTCGGCCCGTATATTCTGTTTTGTCTCGCCTACACATTTTGTCTTTTCTCCATTCCCCCCATCCGGCTTTCCCAAGCAAGGAACGAGAGGAAAAAAATTGCTTTTCCTTAGCTCCCAATCAAGTAGATTCAACTACACAAAGCGGCAAACACTATTTTTTCTTGTTCTCTCATTCTGTATGCAGAAATCTCCCTCTTGCTCTTTAACAGTCTGATTTTTTTTTGTTTTGTTTTTTTGGTTCTTCTGAGATTTCTGACGCTGAGGAACGAGATGAAGACGTCAGTTCTCACTCACCAGTAATCGGGTAAGTACCAGTTACACACATGCACACATTTCTAATTCTCTCTTTCTCTTTCTGACACGCTGTGTTGTTACACGGGTGTACTTGTCTCTTTCAACCTTTCGCCCCAATTCTACCTCTCTTTCTCTCTTTTCACTCTCTCACTCTCCCTCTCGCTTTTTGACTTTGCCTCTCTCTTTCATACACACACGAACACACTCTCTCTCACACGCACACACACATACACACACTCTCGCTCTCTCTCTCTCACACACACACACACACGCTCAAACATGGATTCGTTGCTTTGAGTCAGCTCTGTCACACTGAATGAGTGCCCTCGCTGCCTCACAACACTCTGATAGATTAACAACGAATTCCAGATTAAAGCACCAGGGACAAGTGAAAGCTTCTAGACACTGCAGAGCTCGCCTGACGTCACGGGCCATCCGAAGGACCAGATGTCGGGAATATAAAGTATGCCTCGGAAGGAGAAATTCCATTTCCTGCTTCGCGCACTGGTAGACATTTATGAAGAACCATGTCACGGCTGCTAAGACGTGTATTGCTTTCTGTCACCTGGATGTCAGGCCGGATCCAGACACGGGCAGGGGTGGGCATTGCCCATCCAAATCTTAGCTCCGCCCACCCCAAATCACCTTGCCCAATTTACTGGATTACATGCCCCAGTAATAAGATACTGTGCCCGAGTAAAAAAAAAAAAAAAAAGCAGCCAGTTATATTTTTAAGTGAATAAAACAAGATATTTGATATAGTTTTGTTTCTTCTTTTGATAACAAAGCCACTGTGACTATAATACAGCTTCATAAAGTTGCCCACAGTCTCACACAGCGGTCCTCTCTCTACTGTCAGTAGTTTCATTAGCTCACCCACTGCTGGAGAGCTGCTGTCGGCAGTCAGCTGTGATCCATTCATAGACAAATAAGACACGGCAGCAGGTGAGCTGTTTCATTCATTTTTCCAACAGTAGAAAAAGTCCGGCTTGCTGACTATCCGAGAGTCCACATGAATGATTTAAATAGTTTGTCGCGACGTTCTCGTCAGGCATCAGACAAATTAGGCCAAACTCCATTCAAAATTCTTGCAGTTTAACATTGCCGTATTTTTCAATAAAGAAACACATAATTAAAACAAAATTTAAGACCTCTGACAAATCTCTGGTGTCTTTTAGAACATTCATCCAGCTATTATCCGAGCCACTTATCCCAATCAGGGTCGCGGGATGCCGGAGCCTATCCCAGCAGTCAATGGGCGGCAGGCGGGGAGACACCCTGGACAGGGCCGACACAAACACACACACACATTTACACCCAGGGACAATTTAGTATGGCTGATTCACCTGGCCTACATGTCTTTGGACTGTGGGAGGAAACCCACGCAGACATGGGGAGAACATGCAGACTCCACACAGAGGACGACCCGGGATGACCCCAAGGCTGGACAGCCCCAGGGTTTGAACCCAGGACCTTCTTGCTATGAGGCGACTACACTAACCACTGGGCCACCGTGCCGCCTCTTTACAGAGGTTCCCAGACTTTTCACACCATGTACCATTATGTAAAAAACCAAATTTCCCAAGTACCACTTCCCATTGCAGATACCAACTATGTAACAGCCACCTCACTTATGTAAGTCCACCCCTGACTACTACTACTACTAATAATAATAATAATAATGATAATAATAATGAAAGACGCAGATGTGGACCAACAAAAGACACACCAGTGGCTGAGGAGCACTGGGCTGAAAGCAGGGACAGAGGGCCTGATAATTGCTGCACAAGACCAGAGCCTGGCAACCAGTTCCTATCACCATCGCATCATCAAAGATGGAACAGACCCAAAATGCAGAATCTGGAATGTACGAAGAAACCATCGACCACATTGTCTCAGGTTGCCCGAAACTGGCAAAGACCGAGTACATATACAGGCACAACAAGGCAGCAGCATACCTGCCCTGGAAGATCTGCAGGAGTGACAAGATCAAGACGACTGAGAAGTGGTACGAACATCAGCCAAAAACAGTCACTGAGAAAAATGACGTCACCATCCTCAGGGACATGCCCACCCACACTGACAGAGAGATAAAAGCCAACAAGCCCGACATCGTTATCAAGGACAGGAAGGAAAAGAGGTGCATGCTCATCGACATGGCAATACCATCCGAAAAAAACACCTCAGTGAAAGTCACAGAGAAGCTTACCAAGTACAAAGACCTGGAGATTGAAATCAACGGGATGTGGGATATGAAGACCAAAACAACACCAGTGGTCATCGGAGCTCTAGGACTCATGAAGAAGGGAATGGAAAAGTTCACCAACTGTATTCCAGGCAACATCAACATCCATGCAATCCAGAAGATCGTCCTACTCGGAACAGTCCACAGCCCACATATTACGACGAGTACTGTCAATCAAGTGACATCTGCCCTACAGTGCCTCGGGTCCATAGTTTGGACCCAGCTCTACATGATGTAAAACAAGAAACATGAAAGAAATAATAATAATAATAATAATAATAATAATACCATTTCAGTGAGACGGATGAGCCTGTTTGCACTGGCATACTTTTGGAATGTGAGGCATGAGGCACGAGTGCAGTCAGCACAAGTCACAGATCTGGCTCTGCATCCATTCAGTTGTGGTACTTTATTATGACAAGCTAATAATGTTAGCTAAAATCAATGACTGAGGTGGCTGAATCCGACTGCGTCAAGGCCTACGCTACTAGTTCATGCTATGTCGGATGTAACACTAATTTTTTACAAAAGTGTAATGTGATGTGTAACCCAGCCACTGAGGATGCACAAGCCAGTGCATCCTTAGTGCCGGTCCCAAGCCAGGACAAATGGGGAGGGTTGCGTCAGGAAGGGCATCCGGCATAAAATCTTTGCCAAATCAAATATGCGGATCATAAATAAGACTTACATACCGGATCGGTCGAGGCCCGGGTTACCAACGACCGCCACCGGTACTGTTAACCAGCAGGGTGTCGGTGGAAACTATGCTACCTTTGGGCGAAGGAGAAGGAGAGGAGGAAAGCATGTCCAGAGGCAGCTAGAGAGGAGGAAGGGTAGGCATGTGGAGGTGAGAGTTGGAACTTTGAATGTTGGCACTATGACTGGTAAAGGGAGAGAGCTGGCTGACATGATGGAAAGAAGAAAGGTAGGCATACTGTGTGTGCAAGAGACCAGGTGGAAGGGGAGTAAGGCCAGGAGTATCGGAGGTGGGTTCAAACTCTTCTACCATGGTGTG
Organism: Lampris incognitus; assembly: GCF_029633865.1. Taxonomy (NCBI): domain Eukaryota; kingdom Metazoa; phylum Chordata; class Actinopteri; order Lampriformes; family Lampridae; genus Lampris; species Lampris incognitus. Next base: position 26,381,944 of record NC_079224.1, read on the forward strand.
AATGGGAGGAGTAATGGGGTAGGGGTAATTCTGAAGGAAGAGTATGTCAAGAGCGTGCTGGAGGTGAAGAGAGTGTCAGACAGAGTGATGGGTATGAAGCTGGAAATTGAAGGTTTATTGCTGAATGTTATCAGCGCATATGCCCTGCAAGTTGGGTGTGAGATGGATGAAAAAGAAGAATTCTGGAGTGAGTTGGACGACATGGTGGAGAGGGTACCCAAGGAGGAGAGAGTGGTGATTGGAGCGGACTTCAATGGACATGTTGGTGAAGGGAACAGAGGTGATGAGGAGGTGATGGGAAGGTATGGAGTCAAGAAGAGAAATGTGGAAGGACAGATGGTGGTTGATTTTGCGAAAAGGATGGAAATGGCTGTGGTGAATACATATTTCAAGAAGAGGGAGGAACACAGGGTGACATACAAGAGTGGAGGAAAGTGCACACAGGTGGACTATATCTTATGTAGAAGGCGCCATCTAAAAGGGATTGGAGACTGCAAGGTGGTGACAGGGGAGAACGTAGCTAGGCAGCATCGGATGGTGGTCTGTAGGATGACTTTGGAGACCAAGAAGAGGAAGCGAGTGAAGACACAGCCGAAGATCAAATGGTGGAAGTTGAAGAAGGAAGACTGTTGTGTGGAGTTCAGGCAGGAGTTAAGACAGGCACTGGGTGGTAGTGAAGAGTTGCCAGATGGCTGGACAACCACTGCAGAAATAGTGAGGGAGACAGCTAGGAAGGTACTTGGTGTGTCATCAGGACAGAGGAAGGAAGACAAGGAGACTTGGTGGTGGAATGAGGAAGTACAGAAAATTATACAGAGGAAAAGGTTGGCAAAGAAGAAGTGGGATAGTAAGAGAGATGAAGAAAGTAGACAGGAGTACAAGGAGATGCAGCGTAAAGCAAAGAGAGAGGTGGCAAAGGCAAAGGAAAAGGCGTATGGTGAGTTGTATGACAGGTTAGACACTAAGGAAGGAGAAAAGGACTTGTACCGATTGGCTAGACAGAGGGACCAAGCTGCAAAGGATGTGCAGCAAGTTAGGGCGATCAAGGATAGAGATGGAAATGTGCTGACAAGTGAGGAGAGTGTGCTAAGAAGGTGGAAGGAATACTTTGAGGGGCTGATGAATGAAGAAAATGAGAGAGAGAGAAGGTTGGATGATGTAGGGATAGTGAATCAGGAAGTTCAGTGGATTAACAAGGAGGAAGTGAGGGCAGCTATGAAGAGGATGAAGAGTGGAAAGGCAGTTGGTCCTGATGACATACCTGTGGAGGCATGGAGATGTTTAGGAGAGATGGCAGTGGAGTTTTTAACTAGATTGTTTAACACAATCCTGGAAAGTGAGAGGATGCCTGAGGAGTGGAGACGAAGCATACTGGTGCCGATTTTGAAGAACAAGGGCGATGTGCAGAACTGTAACAACTACAGAGGTATAAAGTTGATCAGCCACAGCATGAAGATTTGGGAAAGAGTAATAGAAGCTAGGTTAAGAGGAGAGGTGATGATCAGCGAGCAGCAGTATGGTTTCATGCCACGAAAGAGCACCACAGATGCGATGTTTGCTTTGAGAATGTTGTTTGAGAAGTATAGAGAAGGCCAGAAAGAGTTGCATTGTGTCTTTGTAGATTTAGAGAAAGCTTATGACAGAGTGCCGAGAGAGGAGGTGTGGTATTGTATGAGGAAGTCAGGAGTTGCAGAGAAGTATGTAGGAGTGGTGCAGGATACGTATGAGGGAAGTGTGACAATGGTGAGGTGTGCGGTTGGAATGACAGATGGGTTCAAGGTGGAGGTCGGATTACATCAAGGATCGGCTCTGAGCCCTTTCTTGTTTGCAATGGTGATGGACAGGTTGACGGACAAGATCAGGCAGGAGTCTCCATGGACGATGATGTTTGCGGATGACATTGTGATCTGTAGCGAGACTAGGGTGCAGGTTGAGGAGAGCCTGGAGAGGTGGAGGTATGCACTGGAGAGAAGAGGAATGAAAGTCAGTAGGCGCAAGACAGAATACCTATGCGTGAATGAGAGAGAGGACAGTGGAATGGTCAGGATGCAAGGAGTGGAGGTGACAAAGGCATTTGAGTTTAAATACTTGGGGTCAACTGTCCAAAGTAACGGGGAGTGCAGTAGAGAGGTGAAAAAGAGAGTGCAGGCAGGGTGGAGTGGGTGGAGAAGAGTGTCAGGAGTGATTTGCGACAGAAGGGTACCAGCAAGAGTTAAAGGGAAAGTTTACAAGATGGTTGTGAGACCAGCTATGTTATATGGTTTGGAGACAGTGACACTGACGAAAAGACAGGAGGCGGAGCTGGAGGTGGCAGAGTTGAAGATGCTAAGATTTTCACTGGGAGTAACGAAGAAGGACAGGATTAGGAATGATTATATTAGAGGGACCGCTCAGGTTGGACGGTTTGGAGACAAAGCAAGAGAGGCAAGATTGAGATGGCTTGGACATGTGTGGAGGAGAGATGCTGAGTATATTGGGAGAAGGATGCTGAATATGGAGCTGCCAGGGAAGAGGAGAAGAGGAAGGCCAAAGAGGAGGTTTATGGATGTGGTGAGGGAAGACATCCAGGTGGCTGGTGTGACAGAGGAAGACGCAGAAGACAGGAAGAAATGGAAACGGATTATCCGCTGTGGCGACCCCTAACGGGAGCAGCCAAAAGTAGTAGTAGTAGTAATGTGATGTGTCTATGTAATAATTGTTTGTAATAAAATTAAATTAAATGACAGCTTTTTGGTTTTTAGTTAAGGACTTGGGCCAGTTGGAGTGCAATTGTAAGGCCTTTCAGCAAGGCTCTTGTATACCATCAGGTAGAACCTTGCATACCACCAGTGGTACACGTGCCATAGTTTGGGAATCACTGTTTTAGAAAATTCGGCATGTGTGTGAGTCACAGAACAGCTTAGCCGCGGGAACTAGGAGTACGGAGGGTGCTGCAGCACTCCCTAGCGAAATGTAGACACACTACAACCATCCATCCATCCATTATCCAAGCCGCTTATCCCAATTGGGGTCACGCAATGCTGGAGCCTATCCCAGCAGTCATTGGGCAGCAGGCGGAGAGACACCCTGGACAGGCCACCAGTCCATCGCAGGGCCACAAACTATAATTCAAAATTACATAAATTTAGTTTGATAAATTGATTAATTATGATGTTAGTCACTATTATAAACTAAATGTAATTTGATTTTATACCTTACTTGGTAAGAAAATAAACACATAATTGATCAGAATTAATCTGCCATTTTTGTTAAGGGCGAGGCGGGCTGCTCGTGCATGGTTAGTGATGGAAACTTCCCGGGTCAACAGTTCATGTGCTCCTACAGAAGTTAGCAACAACATGGCACAAAAGCGCATTTCAGATTTCTTTAGAGTTCCACCCCAGGGTAAAAAGCCTAATAGATCTGAGGCAGAAAATCCTTGTACACAGAGACGGTGTTGCCCAGTTGGATATTCATGCCATGATGAAAATTTTTATCAGTGTCACCCTGGAGTGCAAAAACCCATTTAAAGTGTTATGACTGCAGCACATGGTAAGAATACTGGTTTATTGTTATGTGTTCCTGCCGTCCAGTATATGGGCATGGTCTATCAACTGTTCAGTTCAACTGAAAGTTCATTCACATATATTATTGGACATAATTATTTTTCTTTACAGGAATCAGGACCACTTTGTCATTTTATTTAATTTCATGTACACAAGTACATGAAATGAAATGAAATGAAATATCGTTTCCTCCAGCAATGCAACCCAAAGACAAAAAACACCTATCTAAAAACTACAAGAACATGTATATCAAACTAAAAAAAAAATTAAAAATAATTTACTGTCCAGGAGAACGAACGGCAGGATGACTGTCGGAATTGCCAGTCTGCGTGGGCTAGCAGTTAACCTAGCCTGCCCCACTTCAGCATCCTTGTCAGACCGTCCTCGGTGCTTCCTCCTCGGGCCCAGCTCCAGGCAGGGCCGTGATCCCTGGGCCCACAGGACGCAGCAGACCAACCTCTTCCAGCCGATCCAGCGCCAGCTCTCCCGGCCATCAAACGAAGACACAAACTTAAACGCAGATGTGGACAAGACACTGCATGGACAGTACTGGGTGAGGCCACCGCAAACGTGATTTCGTGCTGCCATAACTCTGCCTCCCCAACACATACAGTGCATCCGGAAAGTATTCACACCCCTTCACTTTCCCCACATTTTGTTATGTTACAGCCTTATTCCAAAATGGATTAAATTCCTTTTTTCCCTCATCAATCTACATGTAATACCCCATAATGACAAAGTGAAAAAGGTTTTGTAGAAATTTTTGCAAATTTATTAAAAATAAAAAACTGAAATATTGCATGTACACAAGTATACACACCCTTAGCTGTGACACTCAAAATTGAGCTCAGGTTCATCCTGTTTCCACTGATCATCCTTGAGATGTTTCTACGTCTTGATTGGAGTCCTCTAGTAGTAAATTAAATTGATTGGACATGATTTGGAAAGGCACACACTTGTCTATATAAGGTCCCACTGTTGGCAGTGCATGTCAGAGCAGAAACCAAGCCATGAAGTCTAAGGAATTGTCTGTGGACCTCTGAGACAGGATTGTATCGAGGCACAGATCTGGGAAGGGTACAAAAAAATGTCTACAGCTTTGAAGGTCCCAAATAGCACAGTGGTCTCCATCATTCCTAAATGGAAGAAGTTTGGATCCACCAGGACTCTTCCTAGAGCTGGCCGCCCAGCCAAACTGAGCAATTGGGGGCGAAGGGCCTTGGTCAGGGAGGTGACCAAGAACCCGATGGTCACTCTGACAGAGCTCCAGCGTTCCTCTGTGGAGATGGGAGAACCTTCCAGAAGGACAACCATCTCTGCAGCACTCCACCAATCAGGCCTTTATGGTAGAGTGGCCAGACGGAAGCCTCTGCTCAGTAAAAGGCACATGACAGCCTGCTTGGAGTTTGCCAGAAAGCACCTAAAGGACTCTCAGACCATGAGAAACAAGATTCTCTGGTCTGATGAAACCAAGATTGAACTCTTTGGCCTGAATGCCAAACGTCACGTCTGGAGGAAACCAGGCACCTCTCATCACCTTGCTAATACCATCCCTACAGTGAAGCATGGTGGTGGCAGCATCATGCTATGGGGATGTTTTTTTCAGCAGCAGGAACTGGGAGACTAGTCAGGGTCGAGGGAAAGATGAATGGAGCAAAGTACAGAGAGATCCTTGATGAAAACCTGCTCCAGAGCGCTCAGGACCTCAGACTGGGGCGAAGGTTTACCTTTCAACACGACAACGACCCTGAGCACACAGCCGAGACAACGAAGGAGTAGCTTCGGGACAAGTCTGTGAATGTCCTTGAGTGGCCCAGCCAGAGCCCAGACTTGAACCCCATTGAACATCTCTGGAAAGACCTGAAAATAACTGTGCAGTGACGCTCCCCGTCTAACCTTACAGAGCTCGAGAGGATCTGCAGAGAAGAATGGGAGAAATACCCCAAATATAGGTGTGCCAAGCTTGTAGTTTCATACCCAAGAAGACTTGAGGCTGTAATTGCTGCCAAGGGTGCCTCAACCAAGTACTGAGTAAAGGGTGTGAATACTTATGTACATGCAATATTTCAGTTTTTTATTTTTAATAAATTTGCAAAAATTTCTATAAAACCATTTTCGCTTTGTCATTATGGGGTATTGTATGTAGATTGATGAGAAAAAAAAGGAATTGAATCCATTTTGGAATAAGGCTGTAACATAACAAAATGTGGGGAAAGTGAAGGGGTGTGAATACTTTCCGGATGCACTGTAAGTACAATACATAAGTCAATACATAAGCAATACACACGTGTATTACTTATGTATTGGAAAACAAGAATGAGGTCACACCTTATAGTTTTAATTAGCCTACTGTATATCCTGTTATGCAATCATTAGGCCTGTTTGGCCTACAGCTTAATGCGCGTTCAGAACTTTTGATCAATGAGGCTCAATATCCTTCTACCATTGCACAGTGTGCCTTTTAATTTGTTTTTGCTGTGGTATAAAATTTGAGGCTGCATTTCTATGTTTCAGTGTTTGGGTCTGAATGAAATTGAACCTAAGTTGAATAGCTATAGTGGTCTGTTATTTTCCGGTAGTTCTGGATCAGTATGCCACGCTACTTGTTGTCTTGGTTAGGCTATTTATAATGAATTGAATCTCTATAAAGTTGTGATGGTTGTGTTGTGGTGTGTGGTGGTTAACTTTGGTTGTCAATTTTGGTAGCACCGGCCCTTTTGTCAGAGCCAGTTGCAAGCGGTGCTCTCATGATATTTATTACATGTTGACACCCCCACTCCTCCCCTCGAAGTGCAGCACCCCCATCTCAAAATATGTTCCCGCAGGCCTGCAGAACAGCATTGTATTACAATGAAAAACTCACCAATTCCAGCTGAAGTTACAGCCACAGGCGCACATTACACATTAACTATCTCTATCTTCTATCTTATGCTACGTGCTTAGGCTTTAAATATCTACCTGTACTTACTGTAAAAAACTGAGATAAAGAATGAACAGCAATATCAAGTTAATTTTATGTATTTCAAATATGAAGTCTTATATCTCTTGAATAGTGCATTAAATATTAATGGTTTCATATCTTCTGTTCGATGTGGTGCTCAATTTTACAAAGTTAATTGTCCTGTAAAGTCAAACTGAAACTTAAATTTGTGCAGTGTATAATATAGTAGTAATGCTAATATTAATACAAATAATAACAACAATAGCAACAATGACACGATTACAACAACAACAATACTCCTGTTAAAGTAACATGGGGGGGTACTCTCTATTGTAATTACCTATCATTTTACTTGGACAATTAGTGTTTTATATTAGATTGCAGTTGCTTAGTAGAGCTGGTCCATGAGACGTGTGTTTTCAGGATTGTTAGTTCATGTTTTTTGCTCATTTATACAGTTAGTGTACTATACATATTTATGAACTACTGTACATAGTAGTGAGTTCATAAACAGTTCGTGCATGTAGCCTGCAGTAGTCTGACATTAAAATGAGGGGAATGGCCTATAGACTGTAGTACAGCACACTGTGACATGAATAAAAAGTTGCCCACCCCTAATCTCTAATTGCCCCCCCCCAATTAAAACAGTCTGGAACCAGGCCTGTCTGGGTGTCCCTAAAGCCATCACTGATATACGTTCATACTGAAGATGTCCCACTCAATGCTGTAGGCAGTGGAGGCCATGCATTTATACTGAATCTTTCCTGTCTCTGATCTACTTACAGATTTTCCTGGTTCTATGAGACAGTTGTATTAATTGAAGAAGTCTACCACCATGGTTTAAGCTGCATTAGTGCTGTAAACAGTGGGAGCCATTGCAGAAGTCCTTTGTGCCTTTATGCTGCATGGACCCTTAACAGTTCTGCAACACTTCTGGACGTTGGTCTTCACACATTCATCAAGCACACTACTGTTCCCCCCCCACCATTTTTCCCCCCAATTGTACTTGCCCAATTACCCCACTCTTCCAGGCCGTCCCGGTTGCTGCTCCACCCCCTCTGCCGATCCAGGGAGGGCTGCAGACTACCACATGCCTCCTCCAATACATGTGGTGTCACCAGCCGCTTCTTTTCACCTGACAGTGAGGAGTTTCGCCAGGGGGATGTAGCGCGTGGGAGGATCACGCTATTCCCCCCGAGTTCCCCGTCCCCCCCGAACAGGCGCCCTGACTGACCAGAGGAGGCGCTAGTGTAGCGACCAGGACACATACCCACCTCCGGCTTCCCACCCGCAGACACAGCCAATTGTGTCTGACCAAGCCGGAGGTAACGCGGGGATTCAAACCAGCGATTCCCGTGTTAATAAGCAACGGAATAGACCGCTGTGCCACCCAGACGTGCACACTACTGTTTACATTAGCGACTATTTCAAAAGTCTGGCTTCATAGAGCTAGCCTGCATTTGTGCTGCAGAAAATTAATTCTTGAGTCAAAACAACCAGGATGATTACAAGACAAAACTCAAATGTTTCCTATTCAAATGGTAACCACACCATTCTCTCCAACTACCAAGAATAAACGTAAAAAATACTTGTCAAATATTTCCTGTTCCTTCCTCTCCGCTGCAGCATACATCCATACATGCATAATGAAACATAATGCCACGTTGGTTATGCCATTATACAACACATGTCCATGAGATTATACTACAGCCATTCATTTTGCAAAGGTACAGTGTTTTTCATCACCTGGTTTTAAAGCTAAACATTTGGTACTTTCAGATAATGAAAAAATCTCAGCAAGCCATTCTTTCTCCCATTCCTTTCATTGCACACAGGCATTCTTAGAGGTCCGTGCATTTGTTTGTTTGCTGCTTGGCATGAAGTGGGAGACGTTAAATCCAAATTGGCTAATTAGCAGGGAGATAGCATTGGTGCAAACAGGGCTAATGAAATAAACCCTGTCCTAAAAGAAGAGATTAGCAATTCCGCTATTTGACTACACAGCCATTTATGTTTTTATTCTGTCTTTTAATGTAGCATCCTAATGAACACTGCTCTTGCATTTATGTCGTGTGTGTGTTTGTGTGTGTGTGTGTGTGTGTGTCTCCATGTGTGTCCGTTTGCATGCATTGTTGCGTGCGTGTGATACTAAACAGCTCTTTCTTATTTGTTTACCACAAACTTCTTGTTTACTAATGGACAGTATGGCAATCGTCAGTGTAACAGATACAGTCTTGGCGTGCAGCGCACAAGCTGTCTGGCGTTTCCTGTGAGGGAGACTGTGTTGTATTTACATTGGGTGAGGGAGACTTAGAGCTGACCTCTTAGAGTTTATTGTCCCACGCAATCCACTGTTGTGAAATCAGCATCGGTTAAACAAATGATACTTGGAGAGGCTTCTGAGAGTCTGCTCGTATGCGTGTCGTGAACCCATAGAAAGCACAAATGATGTGTGTGTCCATGTGCGGTATGTGTGTGTACTTGTATGTAAATACATGCCTGCTTTTAGATGTACGTCTGAAATTGCATACTATGTAAATTGCAAGTTTTTCAGTTTTAAAAGCCTGACATCCAAATTTACAGTGTTGTATTTACGTGTCTTATGTGAGCAATCCACTCAGTCAAATTTCTCCATCCATCCGTCCATTATCAAAACCGCTTATCCTGCTCTCAGGGTCGCGGGGATGCCGGAGCCTATCCCAGCAGTCATTGGGCACCAGGCGGGGAGACACCTTGGACAGGGCGCCAGGCCATCACAGGGCCTAATTTCTTAATTTTAATTTAATTTAATTTTTTTTCAATTTTAATAATAGGGTCAAATTTCTCATTTGTCAAAATTTGACTTGGCATATAAATCATATTCTGATGTGGATTCATGACTACGTCGTCACGCTGCGCATTCCATCTCTGAATGTTGGTGGGACTCGAGGAGGAAGTTCAAACATGTTTGGTCCTCTCATCTCTCATGTGTTTTGGCTACAATCCGGTCCATACAGTATGTCTGTGTGCGCGCACACACACACACACACACACACACACACACACACACACACACACACACACACACACACAGATATGTTGCGAGTTTAAGATGCACAAGAACACTTGCATACCCACACATACATCTGTTGTCCTAATCCTCACCCATGCATGTAGATAAATGCGCACACGCAAGCAATGTAAGTAACACATAAAGAAACATGCATACATACACACCCACATATATGTATCTGTGGTTATAATCCTCCCCCATGAGCACAAATACACACACACACACGTTTATATTCCCAGCAACATGCTTGTTTAAGCGCAGTCACCTAGTCTGATCTTGTGAAGTGTTGCTGATGAATGGAGCACACAGGGCATCACAGCGACCAGGACACAGGGGACCCCCCCTCCCCCCCATCTACTTTATCATCCCTAACACCATTCATTCCCTGGACCATCTATCTATCCAGCACTGGCCTAGGAATTCATTAACCCACCAGCCCCCAGATTTCTTAAAGGTGCTTTGTGTATTTTCTACCTGAAGGCTGACCTCTGTTGTTCAGTGATATGAATAACAACAACAACAACAACAATCAGAATAGACAAGACAAGCAAACTCGAGAAGAAAAGAAGTGGATACGCAGCATGATTGCAGATATTCGCTCTTGAATGTCTTCAGTATACGTCGATTTGCCGTGATAGCTGCATGCTTTGCTGAGGACTGCGAGCATGAGCAATTTTTGGGGGATTGGGGTGTCACCAGCTGCCTAACAATAGGAACACAGTCAGCTAGCCAAGCGTTTGTGTTTTTGAATGCCAGTATGTTGGTATTTGTGTGTGTGTGTGTGATATTTATGAGTCTTGTTACAGAGAGGCCATTATCACCTGGTGTGTGTGTATGTGTGTGTGTGTGTGTGTATCTGTTTGTATTAATCTTTATCCACTTGTCTCTCTGCTGCATTCTCTGGTGTTAGCTTTACAGTTTATGCACTTATCTGTCCATGCACATATGCCAGTGGGCGTATACATTAATGCTGTCAGTGTATGAATGTTGGGGGCGGGGGAGGGGCACGCTTGTCTGTTTGTTTATGCTGTGTGTTTGTCTATGTCTTATGTGGGATAACATCTTACAATATGCATTCTTGTACATCTGTGCAGGTGTGTCTTGAAGCATTTATGCATTGTGCATGAGTGTGTGTGTGTATGTGTGTGAGCATACGTGTGTTGGTTTATGTGCTCTGTGCTCTCATCTCTGTGTGAAACAAAATATGCATCTGTCTATGTGCACATATCTGCAGCTCCAAAGTTCACTTTGTATGCTTTGGTGTGCGTCATTCCCATGTGCTTGTGTTTGTCCTATGTGTGCGTGTGTGGGGGGGTGGCAATGTACATATTTATGCATGTATGTGTCATTGTGATTATGTGCAGACATTCTTCCTACATGTGTTAGTGTGTCTGTGTCAGGCCACGCGTGTGCACATCCATGCTACCATGCACTTTTTATATTCAAATGAAGCCTCGTGTCAACACAAAAGAAGACTGCCCCTGCAGAAGCCATTTCTTATTTCCCTATTGTAAACAATGGGCTATTGTGGCACTCTGGCTGACTGACAGATTCAATATAGCCCCCGCAACAGAAAACAGATTAAGTCTCTGCATCATTGCTTACAGCTCCATTTAGTCACCATTAATTGACTTCATCACTGGCAGCCATTCTTTAGCTGAAAGTAAAGAGGTTTAAGAAAAATGAGAGCTTCAGAAACAATGGCGATCGCCGTTTCAGAGACGTTGCGTTAGCCTAGTCTTATGCTACGAGATATCCATTCTTAACAGGAGACTCCACTGACAAGGTCTCTGATTGGTTTTAGTCTGTGTGCAGTGATGAAGCATGAAAATAAAGTGGTAAAACAATCGCTCTGGGGAAAGCATCGAGGAAAAAGTTCGAAATTAGAATTTCAGCAAGAAATAAAGACTAAAGAAATACCAACTCGCCTCAAACAAAAAAAGAAAAGACAGTCTAATATGCTCATTCAAATGTGTTTGTGTGCATGTGTGTATCTGCACGTTCATGCATGCATGCGAGTGTGTGTATTTTGCAACTAATTGCTTCATTTCACTCAGTCGCTATGAGGCAACAGTGCAGCAATGAAGCCCTTTTGACTTGGGATCGCACATTTCTCAGGGGACTAGTGATATGAGGTTCTTATTGGATAACAACGTGATTTCACAGAGAAACTGAATGCCCTCTGCTTACGATTTTGGAGCAATAGCGATTAGACTAGTCTGGTGACAACATTTGGCTCACGGCATGATGATATCATCACTCTAGGTATCAGTGTCACTCCTGGCACGCTCGGTCAGCTGCGCTCCAGCACACAAGTTCACAAAGGGACCGTCACTTCTTCTCCTGGAGAACAACAACTGAAAGTTCAGCCAAAGACTTGCATGATGATAATACTATATGAGGAGGAAACTATGATTGCAATAGGGCGTCCGGGTGGCGTGGCGGTCTATTCCGTTGCCTACCAACATGGGGATCGCCAGTTCGAATCCCCGTGTTACCTCCGGCTTGGTTGGGCATCCCTACAGACACAATTGGCCGTGTCTGCAGGTGGGAAGCCGGATATGGGTATGTGTCCTGGTCGCTGCACTAGCACCTCCTCTGGTCGGTTGGGGAACCTGTTCTGGGGCGGAGGGGGAACTGGGGGAATAGCGTGATCCTCCAGCTATGTCCCCCTGGTGAAACTCCTCACTGTCAGGTGAAACGAAGCAGCTGGCTACTCCACATGTATCGGAGGAGGCATGTGGTAGTTTGCAGCCCTCCCAGGATCGGCAGAGGGGGTGGAGCAATGACCGGGATGGCTCGAAAGAGTGGGGTAATTGGCCGTATACAACTGGGAGAAAAAGGGGGGGGGAAATCCAAAAAAAAAATAAAAATAATAAAAACACTGATTGCAATAACAGCACCTATGCACCCACACAAAAATCTATCAGTTTCTCTGTTTTCTTTCTTTTGTATCTACATCTGTTTCTACCATAGATACAAACACACAAACCCATACATTTCCAAGGAGCAAGCTAAAGAACAGGACAATTGCATTAGGCGTGTATTTTCAAGTGAACTTTCCTCGCGCGCTTCCAGTGTCACGGCTGAGCTCTACTTTTGTGATTAATGGCTCTACTTTGTGAGGAGCTCCATAGAGCAAAATAACCACAAAGCCATGACAAGGCAGCTCTAAATGCGCTGAGCTGCACTGCACGAGTTCCAGGAACTGCAACCGGACGAGTGGCGGGTCGAGCGGATGGAGGGCAGAGAACAGCCAGAAATATCACTGCGTCATTTATTACATTTGTGATCTACGACTCACGGAGGGAAAGTCATCAGACTGTTGACTATAATGATCGGAAAGGTAACATGGACCTTTAGTCTGAAGTGAAAAAAAAACACCACTTTTTCCCCACTCTGTTGGTCTCTGAAAAGCTCATCTTTATTGAATAAGTTTACTGTCAATGTATATTTGTGTCATTAACTTCCTGAAATTAATCTCTTTTATTGCTATTGGCTTCAAGTGGGTTAAAGTTTTCTTTCATGGCTGCAAGGACCGTGTAAGTTATTTGTCAGTTGCTTCGGCTGAGTTGTATCATTGCTCTTTTAATGGTTTCCATTGTTTTCATTGCTGTCTAATTTGAATAAAAATCAGCTTTTTTAAATAATAATAAGGCCAAGATGCATTTACAAGTAGTGCTAAAGGTTTTTGGTGGTGACAGTATTACATTTTAGCTTTTGTGAGACAGGACGGTTGAGACGGAAAGGGAAGGCGACATGCGGCAGTGACTGAGCTGCGTTCAGGCCCAGGTGGTATGCACTCATCTGGCTGAAATGGCCCAAGGAAATTCAGTCAGGAAATGCCTGCTGACTGCTGACCCAGTTGGCCTCTGTCACATATTAACCATAAACCCAATAACAATCTCCCCTGGTGACGGCAGGCTAGGAAATCAGTTTGTGTTGCACTAATGACTGTTTTACTGCTGTACACCCACCTCCATTCCACCTGCCACCTGTTTGGATTTGCTTCTATGTACCGTATGATGGTTTTTTTCCTTATGTTCTTGATTAGATATTTGTGCACTCCAAGTGCAGTGTGCACATGAGAGCAAATGAATTTGTCATCAAAGCTATGTTGCCATTTAAAATGCAATAAAGTATACTTTCCATATGGTTTCCTGGCTGAATTACCGTGACATCATCGGTGGTCAGACGGGGTCGAGTATGACTGTCCTCAGGTGGGTGTAGAGGCCGATCCTGGAGCCACATGATAGGAATACACCTGCATGTGACAGCTTTTTACATGGAGCGGCTGATGCGCCTCCAGCCACCACATGGTACTTAGCAGGGGTTGGCCAGAGTCCAATGGCATGGAGAACCAAGACTATTGGGGACCACCCTCTGTTGCAGCCTTCACCCACCTTCACTTCCATTGTGACCTGGAGACATCTTCCGCCAGTTAAACTGTTGAGGTCTTTGTTGGATCACACTTCGTCTGTGACCTGGAGACATCTTCCGCCAGTTCAATCGTTGAGGTCTTTGTTGGATCACACTTTGTCTGGAACCTCCCCCTTGACCTATCCGCCTTGGGTGACCCTACCAGGAGCGAAGCTCCGGATGGCACAGCTGTTGGGATCATTGGTAAGTGCAAGCTTCTCCACCACGGCAAGGTCATGATCCAGGAGAAGACTACCATAACACCCAATGCTAACAAGGACAATTAACCTAAAGGCCAACATCCACTGCAAGTGTTTTTGATGCAGTACCTGTGTTGCAGCTGACACATGCAGACATTTCATACAGTGTTGTGTCTACTAGGCACAGATTTTTGCTGGTCTGATCTCTTGCCGCTGTAAGTCTATTTTCCTGGACCCATGTGTGTCAGTGAAGTGCTGTATCAGTGAAATTAATATATTATATGATCTCTTCTGAGTCAGAAATCTCACTTATCCTGAAGGAACACTATTTATTACGCTTTTCCCACTGCTGGATGGATTTCTCTGTCACATAGTTTGTTTTCTATCTCATCAGCTCTGTTTAGCCATAAATCTAAGATATATACATAGCACTATTAACCCAAAAACCTGGAAAACCACCACAAATAACTCAAAACCTTGCTGTTCATTAGTGTTTGTGAGACGCTAATGGACATTAGCTTGATGTGACGAGACCACAAGCCGGAAGCACACCAGTGGACATTCAACTGTAGATTCTCTCGACAGCGGCAGTATCCCTTCTAAGATCATTTGGAAGTTGTCATGTTAAATAAGATAAGGTAAGACAAACTTTATTCATACCTATGGGGAAATTCATCCTCCGCATCTAACCCATCCTAGCTGTGTAGCGGGGACAAACTCCAGGTCTTCTTTCCTATTGCCTTGCTCAGGGGCACAGAAAGGAGGAGTATTAACCCTAACTTGCATGTCTTTGATGGTGGGAGGAAACTCATGCAGACATGGGGAGAACATGCAAACGCCACACAGAAATGAACTGGGACAGCCTGGGGTTCGAACCCAGGACCTTCTTGCTGTGAGGCAACAGTGCTAACCACTGGGCCATTGTGCTGATCTTAGACTATCCGTAGTCCAGGTTTTTTCCCCTTACATAATGCTTTTGTGTTTTTAGCTGGCACATGAAAGATTGATGCAAGCCATCATTAGGGACTTGATAAGAAAAATAAATTCACCTTTTGTTCAAATGCTATTCCGACTCATTGGTCCACCTTGAGCCCCCGGCCCTCCACGATTCTCCCACCAAGGACAGACGCCTGTTGAATCAAACAATGGACAGGTCTGAATGCTGTGATTTTATTCCATCCATCCATCTATTATCCAAACCTCTTATCCTGCTCTCAGGGTTGCGGGGATGCTGGAGCCTATCCCAGCAGTCATTGGGCAGCAGGCGGGGAGACACCCTGGACAGGCCGCCAGGCCATCACAGGGCCAACACAAAATATATATGGTCACTGCCAATTGAAATCGGTGGCAAGTCATCAAACAGGAACAGCATATCTCAGCAACACTTTAATTTATTGATACCAAACTTGGACTTGGGATGCCTTCCTGAGTGTGCGCAACAAATGTGTGAGGGCCAAGCTGGCCAGTAGGACAGAGTTGCCATGGCAACTTGACCTGCTCATTTAAAGTGGGGCTGTAAGCACTAATGGCAAAAAGTTGTTTTTGCCAATTGCAGCGCCCCCCAGTGACTACACAATGACACAAAATTTGTTGTGCTGTGATTTTACGTAACACAAAAACCAGCAATGACACCGAAATGATGCGCTTCCTCCCTCTCGACTGTGCAAATCAAAATTGAAAAGCTAGACTTCTGTAGGAGGCAGTTAGATGTTCTGGCCACCTGCGGTGTAGAACAAGGAGAGCCCCAAAGTGTCTATTTATAAAAACCCATTTGGATGTGGCTTTGGCCATTGGCTATGTGATGAGATTCCACCCCCACGCCCTCCTCCACCTCCACGACAGGAGAACAGCGTTTTAATTTTGCTTCTCTCATTTGAGCTTCTATACTGCAGAAGGCACTGTATAGGGTCTGGTGGAATCCAGTAATTTGCTGTGTGTATGCGTGTGTGCATGTATACGTGTGTGTGTGTGTGTGTGTGTGTGTGTGTGTGTGTGTGTTGGTGTCTACTGTGTGTGCTTATATGCACATTACTGGATGCAGGTTAACATAAATGCGGTCCTGGGTGCGTTAGTGTCTGTTAGTGTAAGTGTATGCCTGTGTGTGTTTGTGTTTCCTGTGTACAGGCTTAGAAAATAATAACAGAGAGAGAGAGAGAGAGAGAGAGAGAGAGAGAGAGAGATGCAGAGATGCAGAGATGCAGAGATGCAATGAAGTTTAGTTTAAAGTGCCTACATTCTCACCAGGGGTGGAAATTAACTTTTTTGTCCACCTGCCACTGTGGCTGGTGGATTCCAAAATCTACCAGCCACTCCATTTTTTTACCAGCCACTTTCTTTTTTTAACCGGCAGTGTGTAACTGCATGTGAAAAATAATAAAACAAGATCTACAATATTCAAGCAATAGGCTATTTTAAATATTTAAACTCTTAAAATACTACTTTCAAAATCTAGTTTACTCTTCTATGGTTTTCAAAATTGTGTACACTACCTTTAAAACATTTAACATATTTGTCAAAAAATAACCAGTGTATCAGTGCCACCAAAATTCCCTTTATTATTACATAAACCAAGACTGTAACAAGTAGAAGGAATTGTGTCAGTATGGGTCTTAATTCAACACTAACGTTAGTAAATGACGATTTACTTGCTAACTACACGTAACGTTAGCTAGCTAATGACATTACATGACAACTATATTCTGGCCTTAATTCAACACTTAATCTAACGTTAGTGAATAGATTTTTTTTTAAATTACGATTTACTTGCATTGCCACACGTAATCTGTAAATGGCCTTCCTTTTTTCGCGATTGCGTGGGCATTTCTAAACAGTAGGCTCATCTTCTCCAACTGGGACGCGTTCATGGCAGCGGTATCCTGCGGGGTCGATTTTCCCTGTACTATCTTTATTACATGGATGTGGCATTTGGATAATTCATGGTCTTTTATGGCCTCCAATTTTAGGTTTTTAGTTCCAATAATGAAACTGTTAGCTTTCTTGTTGGCATCTGTCATGTGCATAAACGACAAGCAAGGGAGTCGCGATTAATAACGTGCTTTATTCAGCCATCTGCTTCCAGTCCCCGACCCGGACAATCCCCAGAATGCCCCAGTACAGAACCGCGCTAAAACATACAGTTGCGTGCCCCTCCTCTTACGTACACAGCATGCTGGGCACTGTAGTTCTCATCACAGCATCCGAAGCGTGTTGACGACATACCCAACAGAACATTGTCTGGCTTGTCTCCTCGTAAACTAACCAAACACGGGACTCTGTCTCCGTTGTCAGTTATTCTCCACTTCTCATTAAAAAAACGTTTTCGTTTCGTCTTCGCCTCTTCAACCTGTGTCTCCTCCTGGGATGTTTTCTCTGCAGACCTCTTAACCCCTGCGATGTAACGCCACATTGTGTTTTCTGGCTCTCTCCTCGTCCTCGAAAGTGTCTGCGTGAATAGGAGACTCGCAAGACAAGCGTCCCTATTCTCTGCCTCTGATTGGCTAACCAACGATGGCAACAAGTACTAGCCAATCAGAGGCAGAGTAGGGCGGGTCATAGGGGGGAAAACAAGGCAGATTCGCGATTCAGTGTGTCACAAATTGCTACTTTTCTTTACCCGCCAACGTGGCTGGTAGGTTGAGCAAATTCACCCGCCAATACGCAAATCCACCCGCATTTGGCGTGTAGCGGGTGCTAATTTCCATCCCTGATTCTCACTGTAGCAAAACACAGTATATAACCTGCTGATTTCATCCACCTTGATTAGATTTATTTTCAGATCACATAGGCGATAGTACGTGGACTGGGTTACCTTGGCAACTGTTGACCACACTTTTCAATCCCCATTATTCACCTCATAGAAAAGCAGGCGAGTGTTAAAGGCATATTGACAATTTGCAGGGTTGGTCACAGAATGTTTGGAATACCAAGCCGGAGTTTTCCAGCGTGGTATTTCCGACAGGGAAAGCCAGGCAATTTCACAGGCTATTTCGGTGAAGTTGTGGGGGAGCAGGGGGATGTTGCACATTCCAATTTTATCAGGAAAAAAACTAAAATGTGTATTTAATTTTCTCATGAACAGTATTTTTTTGATGCTGTGGCTTAGATGTGGCTTATCTTGTTTTTCTTTTTTGTTGCTTAGCATGACGTGTGTGTGTGTGTGAGGGAGAGTGTGTGCGGTGTCTGCGTGTAAACAGAGGATGGAGATAACCTTGCAATTAAACTATGAAAAGGCTGAGCAAAAACTAGGACAAGACACCAGCCTTAAAGCAATCATTAATATTTGCCTTTAATTTTTCAGGCAAAAGACACAAATCCTTGATTCCAAGGACCAGCGGATTTCTATTTGGACCTTCTCTAAATCCCCCAAACATTTGTTTTTAATATTTCCGTTCAGTGGCACCCTGTTTCACACTCTTTGCTCAGGGGTTCATCACCAGTCGTTCTCAAGGGAGGAGAAGAAGAAGGTGGGTGCTCCTTCTCCAGCCAAGATCTAGTCACAACTCAAGTCACTCCCAAGTCACAAGCCAGCCTTTCTCGTCCCGCTGCCCTGCAATTCACACAGACAGACCTGGAACGGATTTGCTTGCTGAGATGAGAGCCTGGGGATCAAAAGTCTTTTAATTGGAGCTCTTCTCCTTCTTGATCCCAGCATATGGTGGGGCTGATGCACTGGCTAATGTCAGCTCCCAGGCGCCTGGCAAAGCATGCTGTGTGCACACTTGTGCACACACTCATACACACACACACACACACAGAGCCTCGTACATTGAAAGCCATATTCTCAGGCACATGTACACACTAACTAATGAACATGTTTATGATAGATTGCAGAGGGAGAATCTCCAGGGAAGGATCAAGGAAGGCTCTCTTAAATAGAACGTGGAACATGCATGTATGTGCACGTGCATGCACACACACACACGCAAAACAAAAGATACCCTCAAGCTATCTCTTCTCATCTCATCTGGGCCAAGTGTGCTGTGTTTAGTTTAAAAATGCTCCCTCTAGAGAAGGCAGGTAAAGCCACTACAAAAACACTTTGTGGCTGAGCATTAGAATGTAAGACAGTAGGGAGCATGGGATGAAACACACAGCATGCCGGTACACACTCATTCTGTCTTTGAAATAAAAGATGTGGCGCTTCAACAAAGTAAGAGCAGAGTGTGTGTGCAAGTGTGTGCATGAGCGCTGAGGTGTTTGTCTTCTTAAGTGTGTGTGTGTGTGTGTTCATGCCTTTAGTCTAAAAGTGCATGTGTATGTGGGGGGAGATGAAAATATTTACCACATCACAGCAGGGAGTCTGTGTGTCTGTAAGTTTCAGTCCGCTGTCTGAATTCACTCCTGGTTTTGATCACACGTGCAGGTAGTGTTTGATACATGTCAATCTTTCATTTTCCTAGATCACCACCAAACTCCCGAGGAGAAATATGGGAGATAGCAGCACAACCAACTCTGCTTCTGTAAATAACCATTGCTGTTGTTTAATCAAAAAGCTACTGCAATCAAAAGTAACATGCCAACTCTGACTTGAGGATAAAAACTGTTTGCATTTCTCTCCCACAAAAACCCAGCAACTTATCTCGCTAAGTTCCATATGGCAGAATGGCAAGCCAGAACATTAGCTAGCTAATACAATTCCCACATGAAATCCTTAAATGCAGATAGCTGTGTAATGCCGGGCTGGTGTCTGTGCTGATTTGGACCAATAAAGGGACACCGGGCGTGGGTAATGGAGAAAATCAACAAGTGTTGATGGGCTGTTGTGGTCAGTCGGCCGTGGCTGTGGTTCTCCTTCGGGCCAACTGGGTATTTTGGCCTGGAGAGAGGCCAGAGTAGAGCAATGTGCAGTTTGTTCAATAAGCATTGCATAACTTCATTAGAGTGGCTCGGTGGGTAGCAGTGCTACCTCTCAGCAGGAGGGTCCTGGGTTTTATCCCAGTCTTTCTGTGTGGAGTTTGCATGCTCTCCAAAGATATATCAGCTCATGTATATTTTAGACTCTAAATTGCACATATGAATGGTGTAGAAGCGATTGTTTGTCTGGGGCTTGCGATGGAAAGTTGAAACATCCAATGTTTTCCCAGTCTTGCTTTGTTTCCTCTTAAATGAGATGTCCATCCATCCATTATCCAAACCGCTTATCCTCCTCTCAGTTTCGCGGGGATGCTGAAGCCTATTCCAGTAGTCATTGGGCAGCAGGAGGGGAGACACCCTGGACAGGCCGCGAGGCCATCACAGGGCCGACACACACACACACACACACACACACATTCACACCTAGGGACAATTTAGTACAGCCGATTCACCTGACCTGCATGTGGCCTTATTTGCATTGTGTTTTTCTTTCTTACTAAATGTAGTCTTTAAGTGTTTTTATATGGAGTTTTACCTCTAAATCTGTTACCTCAGTTTCTACCATGCCCTCTTAGCACCTATCTGTCCTGTTTATTTCTGAGGTTTCTCACCTTTTCTACTGAGCACTGAGTTTTAGGGCATCCTCTATCCTTAAACCCTTACTGTGTCTACTTGTTTTGACTGTGAAAACTCCTTAAACCTTTAGCCATGGTTCAAGGCTATCTAAATTTACTTGACTTTACTCATAATGTTTAAGTGTAATCATAACTTTTGGAGAAGATAAACCTTTCTCGCAGAAACAGCAAGTTGGTAAGCATTTCTAGATTTACATTTAGAAACTGTAGTTCAAAAGATGGATGAGGGTTGAATATTTTAAATTTCTCTCTTGACCCTGCCGAAACTCAATGTTGCCGATGTTGTAAAGATTGTGAAGTGGAATTTTTCAAAAGAAGGGAATAAACTCAATAAAGGATATAATTTCTATACCGAGAATTTGTGCACAATTACCAAGGTAAATGATGTTTAATAAGCGTTAATGTTAGCTAGTTACAATCTACTACTAGCTAGCTAGCTAGTTGCAATAGCATTACTAAATGTTTTTCTCCTAGTCTAAACTTAGCTTTAACATTATTTACAGATTTTGTAACATTAATGATTAGCTAACGTAAGTAGTTTAATTATAAATGAGTTAGCGAACCACTCTGTTTTATATTGTGTTCAGTATCTGACATTAGTGGAACCCGGTTGTAATCAGAGCTAATGCTAGAGGCTGCAGAATGATACGGAGGATCAAGAAGCGCCACAAACTTGACATGTGATTTAAGTTTGTAAATTTGCAAATATATTTAATGGATGGCCCTAGCCGTCCCAGATACTAGATGGGATGGGGTTTGCCGCATAGAGCAATACGATTAGCACCAGTAAGAAATAGATAATCACAGCAAAAAAAAAAAGTGTCTTGGACAAACATGTTTTACATCCTTTAAGTGGTTAACCATCCAGCATACAGAATGTTTGGCATCCACCGAACATGACTGTGCATACAGTATACTTCATCATACGATTCAACAACAACAATGATTATCAATACAACAATGATAAACTTGATTTTTATAGAACCATTCTAAAGCCACCATTACAAGGAGGTTTTACAAAAAAAAAATGGAATAAATGTATTATAAAAACAATAAAAGAACAGATAAAAGTAAAATGAAGATAAAATAAGGTAGACATAAGGACAGGCACTTAAAACCTAATTATCTTATAAAAAGTCCGGGAAATAAAATGAGTTTTTAAGAGTGCATTATGAGAAGAATTTCTTGGGAAAAACATGTTGGCTTCGACTGCAGAGGCCCAATCTCCTCTGGTCATAAATCTGGACTTTGAGATGGTGAGAGGTGCCTGTCTCACAACCCTGGGCTGCATTCAGGCTCAAATGGTGTTAACGGACTAATATGTAATCCTGGGACAGTCCCAGGCGAGCTTTACAAGATACCAATAGGATTTTTATTGTCAATTCTAAAATTTACAAGAAGCCTGGGCAGAGACATAAATACAGAGTTGATCTGCTTCTGTTGTTTTACACCAGTCTTGCTTCAGTGGCATTTTGAAGTAACTGCAAGAGCGAAACTTGATTTTGATTAAGGCAGGAGTAGAGGGATATGCAATAATCTAATCATGAGGGAATAAGGCTTGAATGACTTTCTCAAAGTCATCAAATCTCAAAAGCAATGTGAGTTTTGATATGGTTTCCACATAGAGGATATGTCAACTCTTTTCACCTATGCAGGGCTATACAATGTCATCCCATCCTTCACTGCGGTATGTTATGTGGTATGCTATGCAGTTTCTATGTGATATTATATGTGGTATTCTATATGGTATGCTATGTAGTATGCTATGTGGGATGCTATGTGGTATGCTATGTGATATGCTACACAATACTGCACTATACATTATAACATGTATAATACTTTATATTGTCTGTGTCTGACAATTCACCTGACAATCTCAAGTGTTTGGGAAGCCCCACCCTCTCGGTACCCCTGAAAAGTTGAAGCAAACACTAAAGATTACTTCCAAGTTACTCATTAACCCAACTCTGCTATTGACATATACTAAACCTACATCCTGCAGTGTGTGTTTGTCCAGCAGAAAGTCAAGTATTGACCTGTCTCCAACAGAATGGATGCATTTACATTAACCCCTGTGGCTGTTTCCTCTCAGTTTTCACAGGGGGTGGAGCAGTGGGTGTGGAGAGAGCTGACGGGCCACTCAGTTAACCCAATAACTTATAATGTTCATCTGTCAGTGGGAATCTATCTAGCTATCTATCATACAGCAATGCAGTGTGTATTTCTGTTAAGGTGTGTGTTATTCTGTATGTGCTACTCTCACATTATATGTCAGTGGAAATGCGCATGTGTGGGACTGTCCCTGTACATGTAGTTGTGTGTGTGTGTGTGTGTGTGTGTGTGTGTCCCCTACTATCATTACAGATGAGCATCATTTTCATATTCTTTTGACATGCATTCCTTCTCATTCCAACACATTTACCATTTAGCGCAGCTGTGTACTTGGGCAGGTAATGCAAATGTGTTTAGCTGTCTGTTGCTTAAGAGCACTGGGTCTGGGTATAATGAGCTGCTCTTATGACAAGGTCAGACAGGTCAAAGGCTCAGTTTACATAGAAAAAGAAAATCTGATTTTTTTAAGGGCCTCAATCTCCAGTTGCATTATGGCACCACCCTCTTAAGACAGCTGCCATTGTTAATACATATTATTCAACTTTAAGATATTTAAAGATAATCTTTTTGGTAAAAAGACGGCCACATATTGTAGCTGAACATGAGGTTAACATGCATTTTGAGACTGTAAAAGTTTAACATTTTTAAGATGAAGCAAGACAGGCCTGCAGTTTATAATTTGATTAAAAAAAGCCAATGAACTGAGTGAGAACTGAATCATACAGGGTTATCTTACCAGGGTTCACAGCTGATATTCTCCTACTGCGTAAATAAAGAGCTCCATTCAAACCTGCTCTCAATCTACTTTTCCTAACATTTGAATGAGAAACTGTTTGATTTCTCCAACCCAATTTTCACATGCAAATAATTTGACTACTTGGGTTGCTCATTGGAACAGGTAGAAAATAAAATATAAACTAATATAAATCCATGTAGAGATATAGATTTAGTTGGGTTTTGTAAATCAACAAATAATGCAAGTAATGTCAGTAATATCTATGTGTACGAGAGGTAGTAGCACAGATTCATTCTGAGTCCATCATCTCTTAAAATAGGAAAAATAAAACACAGTGAGTACCAAGGTACCATAAAATTAAGTTGCATTTTAGGAAATATTCGTTTTCAGCTGCTGTTTTCCATCTCATTTTGGGTTAGACGTGGTCTAAATAGTTCATGCAAAGCTCCTGTGCTCATTAAAATTTTATGTTTGCATGACTTCCTCCTTCATGGGCCATCCTCCTCATCATCATCATGACTAATCCTAATGACTAATCCGCTTGTAAGCGATGGGCCTGTCACTTTATTCTTTTTAACATGTCGTCCATGATCTATTTCTGTACAGTACTATCTCCATGGCTGCTCATGAGAGATATTGGAATTTGTTCGGAATCTATTTATGACTTGAACATACTGTTTATTTTGATATACAGACGCTGTGATAAACCGGACAATGGATGCTGAGTGTATACATGTGGAGCCTTATGAGCAAATTAGACACACTGCATGTTCTGCACGTTCCCTTTGCACTGCATGTGTATGGTCTTGATCACCAGTATGTCAATAGCCTATGTATTGTAACCATGTGTCTGCAGTAATGCAATAGAACTCCTATGTGGTTATGTAAATTATTCTACCTGGTTCGATAGATAACCAGTTAACTGGCTGTATAGGCAACCACACTAAGTGTCCCCGTCACTGCACTTGTGACAGGGACACTGTGCTGTAGGAGATGCCGTCCTTTGAATGAGATGTTAAACTGAGGTCCTGACTCACTGTGGTCATTAAAGAGCCCATGACACTTATCGCAAAGAGTAGGGGGTTCCCCGGTGTCCTGGCAAAATTCCCAACCTGGCTCTCTCCATCTGGCCACCTAATCATGCCCCCATATAATTGGCTCAATGATTCCTCCCTCTCCACCTCAAGCTGATGTGTGGTGAGCTTTCTGCTGCAAAATGGTTGCCATCCATCACCCAGGTGGGGGCTACACATTGGTGGTGGTTGAGGTGAGTTCCTCCCTTCAATGTGAAGAGCTTTGGGTGTCTAGAAAAGTGCTATATAAATGTAATGATAATTATTATTGTTGTTATTATGAAAAACTTGTCTGTACTTAAGTGCACCAGAAATCTGGTTTGATTTTACATACCAGTAACACGGTGATTTTGTTGCTTAGTTTGGATATGTGTGTTCTTAGTTTGGATATGTGTGTTCTAGTTTGGATACATGTATTCTTAGTTTGGATATATGTGTTCTTAGTTTGGATATGTGTTCTAGTTTGGATATATGTGTTCTTAGTTTGGATACATGTGATCTTAGTTTGGATATATGTGTTCTTAGTTTGGATATGTGTGTTCTAGTTTGGATATATGTGTTCTTAGTTTGGCTATATGTGTTTATAGTTTGGATATGTGTGTTCTTAGATTGGATATGTGTGTTCTTAGATTGGATATGTGTGTTCTAGTTTGGATATGTGTGTTCTTAGTTTGGATATATGTGTTCTAGTTTGGATATATGTATTCTTAGTTTGGATATGTGTGTTCTAGTTTGGATACATGTGTTCTTAGTTTGGATATATGTGTTCTTAGTTTGGATATATGTGTTCTTAGTTTGGCTATGTGTGTTCTTAGATTGGATATGTGTGTTCTTAGATTGGATATATGTGTTCTAGTTTGGATATGTGTGTTCTTAGTTTGGATATATGTGTTCTAGTTTGGATATATGTGTTCTTAGTTTGGATATGTGTGTTCTAGTTTGGATACATGTGTTCTTAGTTTGGATACATGTGTTCTTAGTTTGGATATATGTGTTCTTAGATTGGATATGTGTATTCTAAGTTGGATATATGTGTTCTAGTTTGGATATATGTACTCTTAGTTTAGATGTATGTGTTCTTAGATTGGATATGTGTGTTCTAGTCTGGAAATATTGTGTGCTTGTAGCTCTTGTAGGTTTTGGATATGTGTTTTTGTCTTTGTGTTGCACTGCTTTGGGCTGGGGGAAACAATATTTCGTTTCATTTTATGTATGCAAGTACATGACGTGAAATGAGAAATGGTGTTCCTGATTCCTGATATTTTCCCTTGTTATCCTGTTTGCTTTCGTAAGAGTGACAGTAAGATTGTCAATTGATAATAATCTATCCAAAACGATGCTGTCCCATGTCTTTAAGGAGCGATTACCAAAATTGAAGCTCAGATAAGGTAAACCTTAAGTGCATCTGGGACATCCGCACAGCACTAAGTAGCATGCCAAAAACGATTAGCCCGGAAGTAATTCTAATTTATGTCCTCTAAACTGAGCTCTGGGCGGGGGGGGAGGGGAGGGGGGTGTACATATGTCCTATCGTGTTACCCATTCTACTGCTTAAATTTGATAAAGGGCCATATTTTGTTGAAGCCTTTATGACAAATGTCTTTGTTCCCAAACCATTCGATAGAGTAATGAATTTAATAACCGGGCTGCCCCCTCCTGTCTGACTGCCAGCGTGCACCCCTGCAAACCCCACTGTAATGAGGGGTTATGTGACGTGCTGAATGCCAAAAGCTTGGTCTAGGCTCATTATGGGGGCTTTCACAGCCAGTTAGCTGCCCTTCAAGCAAGCTTTAGAATCAGAAGGATATGAAGAAGCTGCTCATCAAGGCAATCGTGGTGTCGCATCACATGAAAAGAGAGGGAATTTTTCAGTTTCTTTTGCTGCAGGAGGAAGAGCATGCTTATTTCCTTATTGACATAAGTGGTGTTTTGGAATCATACAAGAGGGAATTTAATGTGTTTCAAGGGCCTTTGGGTTATGAATCTCACTGAAAACATACATATACAAGCACAGTTTCAATTCAAGTATGCACAGTTGAGCCTTTCTGAGATGTTGTGGACCTAATTCAGTGAAACATCTGTGAGGAGAGCTGCCCATCTAATAACCCCAGTGCAATGCCCACAGCCACACATGAACAACCTCATGCACTTTGGCAAATAATGTTGCCTACATGAGATGAGCCAGTAGATTCCTGATGGCATGGCCTGATGGTCCTCTTCATTATCCACTGACAGGTTAGTACTTTGTGACAGGGCATGAGTTAGTGCACATACTTGCTGTTGGAATGAGGCTTCTGTGTGAATCCTTGCTCTGGATGATGACACAGGAGTTATCACATCATATCCAGAGATGAAAAATGACAAAATTACACTTACATGTTAGCAATATGCTCCAACACGTTCATTATTCCATAGATTTCCACAAGGGAATAACACTGAAATAACTAAGGTGCTATCTGCATGTAGCTTGTGCCAGTAAAGGACATTTGAGTTCACGTCCATATTGCATCTGATCCGGTTTTTTTTTCTTTCACATGTATTTGCTGGCTTTATAGTAAAAAGCAATTTCATGGCAGGTTGGTAAAGCTTCATTGTGTCTGAAGATGAATGGTGTGCTTGTGTATAACTTGGGTGAGTATGCTCTCGGCAGAAATGTGCTGCCTCTAGTTTTGAGCATACAAGAGAAAAAGAGAGACAATTAGCACTGTAGGGGCTGAGTGTCCACTCACCACCCATTTCAGCCCTTTGCGGTAGATTGCTTTTCCTGCAATTTCAACTTGTTTTCTCCACTGGAGTGTTGTGCAATAACAAACTATTCATCTCTTGGAGGGGAAAACATTTTTCAGCAGAAAAAAAGGATTTGTAAGGAAGGTTTATAATGGCAAACCAAAACTGAATAAGAATGAGGTGCTTTGCCATAATGACCGTCTACTGGGTTTGTGTCTGAGGAGCAGCTTGCACTGTTGTGGTCTCCTTGAGCTTCCTGAACATGAACGACGGAAGAAGAACTGCAGGGGCAACATTTACATTGTAGGCATCCAGCTGATGCTCTCGTTTAGAGTAATTAATGATTCAGCAGGTAGTAAATGGCTCAAGGGTACACTGACGGGACGCATGGCTGTTTATAGACACACATTGGTTGAGGTTGGAATTATACCCCTGACCATCTGGGTTACAGGGCAGTCCTTCAGAGAGTGTTGTAGTCATGTCAAAAAGATTTTTCTTTTTTCCTTTTTTTTCTTTTTTTAAAGAAAAAGGATATAATTGTATTTATTGCGGTTGAAAAAAATGGTGTTGTACAGCAGCAAGCAGGCTTCAAATAGTGAAATGTTGACGCAAAAATGCAAGAAAAATGGTCGTTTCCATCTCGTGGTAATATAGGGAAGCCTGCTGACCCTACACATTTTGCTAGTATTTTGAGTTTCTATATTGGAATTACCAAACAAACGTTAGATTACCCAAAAGTCCCATTTTGCTTTTTAAGCATTGAGGTGACAGGCTAATCCCAACAACTCTCTTTCCTCCTGCCAAATGAAAGGAGGCACTGGCACACTCTATTACCTCTGGAATGGCAGTGGAATTGAATTAGCCCAGGGTGGCTTTAGCATGTGGGCTTTTGTGAACCTGTTAGCGGGGTGTGAGTGCATCATCTTTCACAATCAGCCGGCTGTGTGATGTACCCGGCAAATGAGACTGCCGCTGTGGCCGCCACTGCTGTGCAGGGCAGATGGAGAGACGTCTCCGGTGTGAAAGTATATTCACTGGGGCTTCTAGTGGGGCCCTTGTACCAGAGATGGGGGAGTGGGGGCAGGGAAGGGGACGGGGGAGTGAGAGGAGATACTGTAGGACAGGGGAAGAGGTAGAGAAGAAAGGTGTAGGAGACGATGCAAAATTGGGAGATTTGTTTCATTAATCCTCAGTGTATCAGTTCACCCTAACCAGCAACGCCAAAGAAGGGGAGAGAGAAGGAACAGTGTGGTTTTTATTCCACACCTGTTTGATTTTTAAAAAAAATAGCCCTGCAAGGATTGAATGACACTCTCCTCTACACTGTTTAGGCCACAGTGAAATATACTTGTTCATACGTTTTGCAATATGATCTGTGTTGCATTGTTGGTGAATTTTCTAGGGGCCTGAGATAATAGAGATAATCTCTCCACTCTCTCTCTCCCAAAACATTCCTGATGTCAAAATAAGAGAAAATAAAACCGAGTGGCCAAGACAATTATTTTTGTACAAAAAAAATGAATAGCAGTGCAATCGATGCCAAGCAGTACTGTTATTGAGTTCAAACAAGTAAGGACTTGGTGAATTTATGTCCATTAGATTTGATTAGGCTGCATGTGTCCAGGAGACCTGTAAAAAAGTACTTCCAGTATTTTCTTATATGGTTTTCCATGGAAAGGTCATGCTTTGACCAATCAGGGTTTATCACCTCTTTGCAGAGCCTACTGCTGAGCACTCCACCTCTCTGCAGCATTGAAAGGACTTTCGTTTAAGTGCACAACTCATCAATGTCACCTCTAGTTCCACCAACCAATAGGAATGACAGAGGGGCGGGACCAGAGGGGAAACAAAAGCCAATCTACTGTGTCAAAGCACAGAGGAGAAAAGAAAACAAACGAATGAAAATGGGTGTTGACATGAGAAAATCCCAGTTTGCTGTGCGTGGCCTTTTATACGTATGTGTGCTATCACAATATGAATAAAGTAAAAGCAGGAATAATATTTCTCTCGTTGTGAACCTTATCTCAGTGCTTAGCAACAAGTACCGAGCATCTCTCAGCATTCAACAGCTGCTTTTCACATAGCGCTATTCAAATCCCAGCATTAGCTTTGTTTGTTGGAACGAGGTCTCTATAAGGTCGTAGACACACAACCTTATTTTGTGTTTAGCAGGCACGAAGCTTAGGAGGTAAATTGCAAGAAATGTTGCCAACACGTCTGTAGTGGAAATCAACAGAACTTGGTAGATGAAGTCATCTATTTACATATAATCTGCATATGGTGTTAAATTTAAAAGAAAGGCCTACAGTGGCAGAGAGAGAGAGAAAAAATTAATGACCAAATGCCCTACATGTTTTCAGAAATAAGACACCAAAATGGCAGAGTAAATATTTATGTATTACAAGAACTATATCCAATCAGGCATGCATTGGCAGGAGGGAGATGAAAAGTGACACACCAAGACTACACCAAAGAAACTAGCCTTTGTGGTTAAATTAATTATAGACACCATTCTAGGTGATTAAACAGACAATTAACATCGATTAGTCCAGCCACAGTCTGGACTGCAGCCCTCTTAGTGCAACAGACCGACGTGAAGGCTGTTGGACTGGAGAAGGAGAATCGCAGCATCCTCTACTCAGACAGAAACCGTTTAAGTTATAGCGGAGACCGTTTATCAGTTTAGAATAGGACAATTTGAAAGGATAAAGACGGTGGCCCTGACAACATAAGACCATGTAAAGTCGTGCTGTCAGGAAAATTGGCCAGTCAAAGCACCTTTGTTTGCATATCACAGGAAGTCTGCCAATCACATGGCTAGATTCACACGCCACAGCACTGCTATTTACAACAAGTCACATGCAAATCTCAAGGTGATGGATGTGTACAAGCATCGACAGAGTGGAAATAAAAAGATATTTTTCTGTGAAAACAGCGTCCCTTGGAGCAAATGTTAATGCTCCATCTTGTGTACAATTTGCCAGTGCCCCCTAATATGAAATGCAAATTATAGTATGCGCCTCAGAACATGACATGGACAAGATTGAGAAGATAGGGGTCTCGTGTTTGTGAAGGAGTAAAGGCCCGGCAGAGTTTCCAAGACGGCGCCCAAGTGAAACGGCCTCTGACAATGCTCCAAGTCAAAATACTTTGGTCCATCTGGGGGGGGGGGGGGGGGGGGGGGCTTGCTAATACTGATCAAGCTCAAGTATGACAAACAGAAAAGTAAGATCATGTTTACCAGGAATTTGTCTTGTTTGATTGTTTGCAATGTAGGGAATTTAAGCATATTCTTTTTGCACAATGATTCTCAATGTTTTCTAATTGTAAAGAACACTGTGAAACCTTCCCATGTCTGTGTTCAATGCCTTCGGTTCAATGCACTGATTTGTTGCATTTTCTTCTGCTTCCTGTCTCTGTGATTTAGGTGCCTTTTGTGGTCCTTTGAATGTATTTGAAGGAAGGAAACTAATTTATTAGTAATTTTTGAGTCAGAGAGACTTTGTTTTCTGGGCTGTTACCCGCATATATTTTCATAGACTATTGTGTAAGATGCAGAGGCCTTGACACACAGTCTTGGAACGCTATCTTTCATCTACCATACATCTTGGAGATAATTTTAGCAAAGAAAGCACTGCTGGTGTTTTTCAAGGCAGCCTTTTGTGGAGGAAATGTTCATGCCCCTGTGGGACAATGTTATCACATCGCAGTGCAGGAGATGGGGGCCCTCCAGTTTCACCAGTAAGACCCATTGCCACACCACAGTGTTGATGCCAGACCTTAAAGGTCTGGTCTTAAAGTAAAGTAACCACAAATGGTTCTTATGGTCGAAAAAAAATTTCAGCTTTTTTTTTGCCAAGGAGAGTCAAACAGATGGGATTTTCCTGATCAGCACATTCAAATGGTCTCAGGTAAGGCAACAGAGTACTAAATACAACCTTCCCAAAGACGGGACTAAACTAAACTCCCTGGCTCTCATCGTATTGGCCTCATTGTTTTGCTTGTGTTTCCTTTTGCCCCAAAGATCTTTATCCAATTAACCACTGTTTTATAATGGAAATTTGTGATTTGTGCCCTAATGTAGTTTGTGTTTATTGGACTTTTCAAATGAAGGGGCTTCTCATTGACTTCTCATCAGGCGGCGTGTAAATAAAGCAGAAAAGAAGTTTTCAGTGTGGAAAAATCGACACATCGATTCCCTCATCAAAACTAACAGGAGCTGATCCGGAGAGCAATCACCACTGACTAAATGTGTCATATTGATGGATCTATCAGCCACTGGCTGAGGTCCCAAAAGCCCGAAGGCTTTGTGGCTGGACCATATTGTCAGCTCAGATTGAGATCCAGCTCCAAGAGTCCTAATCCCTCTTCTTTCACTGCGAGCCACCTACTGTTGACTTAATTACTGCCTTCACACTCCCAGATTGAGGTTTTCAATGCTTTTTCTGATCAAGAGGCCAAGATAAATTAAGAGACGTGTAGCCAGGGTCTGTCAAGGAAAAGATTTTGAGCAGAGAATGAATTTCTGGGAAAATCAGCAAAGTGAAAGTGAGCAATAATATATTGAACATATTTCTAATGAGGTTCATGACTTTTTATTAACATATATGGTGCACATGCAAACACCTCTAAAGGTATTAATGTTTACCCACCATCCACCAACAGTGTCCAATCAAGGGACCCATAGGTAACATCATTGAGGTTCATACCATTGTAATGAGTAAAGATGTTCCATCTCAATGAAATTCACTGGAAAAAAAGTTGCTATGAGAATGGTGTATAATCTAGTGTTATGACAGTAGAAACGAGTGAAATGCATGGTCCGATAAGTTTCAACGCAACATCAAAATGCAGGGACTGAAATCACATAAATGATCATGATCATTCAAATGACACAAGATTATCTGATTTAGGGGCCTCCGGCTGGTGTAGTGGTCTATTCCGTTGCCTACCAACACAGGGATCACCGGTTTGAATCCCTGTGTTACCTCCGGTTTGGTCGAGCATCCCTACAGAAACGATTGGCCGTATCTCTGGGTGGGAAGCCAGATGTGGGCATGTGTCCTGGTCACTGCGCTAGCGCCTTCTCTGGTTGGTCGGAGCGCCTGTTCGGGGGGGGGGGACTGGGGGGAATAGCGTGATCCTCCTACACACACTACGTCCCCTGGCGAAGCTCCTCTCTGTCAGGTGAAAAGAAGCGGCTGGCGACTCCACATGTATCAGAGGAGGCAGGTGGTAGTCTGCAGGCAGAGGGGGTCCAGCAGCAACCAGGACAGCTCAGAAAAATAGGGTAATTGACAAGTACAATTGGGGAGAAAAAGGGGAAATTATTAAGTGGTCAGTGAATTGTGGTTTTGACCTTTGTCTTTCTCTATGCTGTTTTCTGGTAATACTGGTGACCTCGGACTTTAAGTTTATTCTACTATTACAATATCTTTAAGATTCTCTTGGTGACAGCATCAGATAAATGCCAAAAATGTAAATAATTAAAGCAGACCCACTTTGGGATTTTTCTGTAACAACTAAGAAAACAAAAGCCACACACTAAGTGAGGCCACACTTGCTATTGGTGTTTAAGTAAACTGCAGCCCTTCCTCCACCTGTCAACAGGATTCCTAATTTTGGATTTAAAAAAACTTCTCCAGTGAAAGTCTCAGTCACATATCTTTGTACAGGAAACAGCTCTTTTGGATTTTCCCAGTCTGATTTCAGCAGACACCGCTTTGGAGGGCAGTGCCTCAGTGGTGTTACTTGCCGGCCCCCAAGACTACGTCAGCTCAATGAGGTAGCCGCACACAAACAGCTCAACCCTCCACAGGTTTTCTTTGTTAAATGCTTAAATAAACATTTTCTCTTCTGCCACAGAGATTGACACAGTTTTGCTCAAAAGCCCCGCTTCTCTCTCAGACCTTGATAAGAGATGACCGCCGTCTTTCATCTTGGCGAGTCCAGACTGCTTCCTGTCTCAAGAAGGGAAATGCAGGAAGTGCTGGATCTGGGGGCAATCGAATG
Organism: Lampris incognitus; assembly: GCF_029633865.1. Lineage (NCBI taxonomy): Eukaryota > Metazoa > Chordata > Actinopteri > Lampriformes > Lampridae > Lampris > Lampris incognitus. The sequence continues at coordinate 26,415,249 of NC_079224.1, forward strand.
TGGTAACAATGGGGATGGAGTAAATCAGCGCCTTGTGACAGCCATTCCTGCAGGGGCCATGGGAAACTGCCGTGTCTGTCCATTGGAAACATGGCTATGTGGGTAACCCTAGGCATTTCTAAAATCAGACATTTGGTGAAACACTTTCATCCAAAACACCTTAAAACAGCAGAAATGGGTGGCCCCAGTGGAGAAGGGACACCAAAACCCTGCTAGTGTGAATGCCGTACTCCATCCACCAGGGAACACGTCCATCAGAAGAAAAATCTTGAATGCCGGTATAACCTCCGGAGGGTGCTCTGTGTTGTTAAATCGCTCTTTAAGCATAAAATGAATATCATCAAATAACAGCCAGGGTTGTGAATTGGTACCGGTTGAAACAGAAAAACAATTCAAAAACATGGGACGAAATGTTCACAAATGTGCGGCCTATCTGCTACTGTCATTTTAAATGTTGGTCTTGCTTGCTTTGATTTGATGTTATTTACATCACTGAGCAATAAAGATCAGGATTTAAGTAGAATTACACATAATACCACTAACATTCAGATGCCAGGTTGTTCATTATTAATGCTTCATGCAAACAGCATTCAGAAAAAAAGTGCTTGGAGATGGCCCTTGAGCTCACAAGGCCATGTCTTAATTGACCGTTCCTGCATGAGTAACAGACTACACAAAAGGAACTGCATAGAAAATATGCGGCGCTGATGTAGCACAGGAAAATTCTTCTTAAATCTACGATTACACCCTATGGGTTTCATAGATTTGTGTCTGAAAGCACTATTTTTTTTCTATTGGAAACACATTGTGCTGTGTCACAACATCAATAGAGAATTTGAGGGCACTCGTTAGAAGTAAATCTTATTCTATTTAAGCCCTTGAGCACATGAGGTCATGTCAGAATTGATTTAGCCTGCCTATGAAGCTCACTCCACTCTTAAATATCCAAATAAATCGAGCAACTGAGGAGTTCAGTCAGTTCAAGGAGAACCATCTTAAATCTCACATTATCTTCAAAGCTCTTGAGGACACTGGGGCACATTCAAAAAAAGAAAAGAAAAGGCGAACGTGGTTACCAGCGAACCAATATACCCCTCATCGCCTCCCTTGTGACGCAAATGCCAAAAGAGTACAGAGAGGTCTTGTTTGCAAACGCTTCACCATGACACTCCATGCCGCCTAACTCCCATGGCTCTGTGAGCAGGGGCCTGACAGGTGACTAATGACTCTCAACGAGGGTTCCTTGCAAACAGCTTCATGAATTAGTCAGTGCCTTCCTTTGACCTGTTCGCGGATACCATCTGACTGAGCGTCAGCAGCCTCCCGAGTAACAGAAAGGTTATGTAAGTTAACAGATAGCAGACTGGAGGCTGAGGATGTGAGCCGAGTCCAAGTCTCACAGTCAGGGAGCATTGAAACTGTGATTGATGGTGGCAATCAGTGTTTAACTTGTGTGGTTTCTGCGGCTAAATGTATTGGAGGTATTGGGAATAAGCCCCCAGGCTGTAGATTTTGCATTTGTTAGTTTTAGTGTTGGCCAATAATTTGATAAAGAACCTTGTGGACTTTAAATTGAAAACATTCAGGAATGTATACCTCTCTGCACTGGGGAATTGCAGCGACTTTGTACCCGGTCCCAAAGAGAATATGGATAGTTCACCTGCCTTTATTCGACTTGCTGCAAATGCTCCCCTCTGTATCTGAAGGTTCATGGATTGCATAGAGTTGGGTTGTGGTAAAGAAGATATGTAAGGTGTCATAAATGCAATGTTAAGTAATAACTCATTTTTGACTTGTCATTTGCAGAAATGTGCCTTTGCATGACAATTCAGTGGTGACTGGATAATAACATGCCTTAATATGCCTGGATGATGATATCCAAAATAATATGACTTCGCAGTCCTTTAATGCTGTACTTTCTCTGGTAATATTTCACATTCTCATAATTTGGTTAAATTATTAAATTCTAAATCAAGGCCTATATTCATTTTGGCATAATATCTTTACCCAAACTTCCACGTTCATTTGACTAAAATTGACATGATCCAATTTACACTAGTCCTAATTTTGCCAACCATGAGGTTAGGACTAAGCTTATTTTTAATTAAGTTCTTCACTGCTGTTGGTCAGTTCATAAGAGTAGAGGCCCTGTAATTCATGTCCATGAGAAGAAATACTTCACCACTCAGAGATTGTGGTATGTTTTATAAATATAAAAGGCCTTCCACACCATTAAACTCAATTACTAAAACAATGGGCTGGGCTAATGAAAAAGAAAATCTGTAATTCATTACAGACTCGTGTTTCATGATGCCTGCATATTATAATGTTACCAAAGGTCCTTATTGAACAAAGGCAAATGTAAAGGGGCTCCACAGAGCACAACATCAAATTTAATTATAATGTCCCTAAATGACAAATGGTAGCCTACCCCTGAAAACCAAGTGGTGACCCACAATGCACTTTGCTCACACTAAACACAATATCCATCCATCCATCCATTATCCAAGCTGCTTATCCCTATCGGGGTTGCAGGATGCTGGAGCTTATCCCAGCAGTCACTGGGTAGCAGGCGGGGAGACACCCGGGACAGGCCGCCAGTCCATAACAGCAAAACACAACATATTATTGGAAACCAAATGGTGACCTACAATGCACTTTACTCACGCAAAACACAACATATTCTTTTCTCTCCCCCCCCCCCTTCTCCCCAGTTGTACTCGGCCAATTACCCCACTCTTCCGAGCCATCCCGGTCGCTGCTCCACCCCCTCTGCTGATCTTGGGAGGCTGCAGACTACCACATGCCTCCTCCGATACATGTGGAGTCTCCAGCTGCTTCTTTTCACCTGACAGTGAGGAGTTTCGCCAGGAGGACGTAGCGCGTGGGAGGATCACGCTGTTCTCCCCAGTTCCCCTTCCCCCGCGAACAGGCACCCCGACCGACCAGAGGAGGCGCTAGTGCAGCGACCAGGACACATACCCACATCCGACTTCCCACCCGCAGACACGGCTAATTGTATCTGTAGGGACGCCCGACCAAGCCGGAGGTAACACTGGGACTTGAACCGGTGATCCCTGTGTTGGTATGCAACAGAATAGACCACTACGCTACCCGGGCGCCCACAACACAACATATTCTTGATTCATCACATTATTCAAGCCTTTTCTCCACTGTCTAGTGACACATGACACATACTATATGCCATAGATCTTATATCATGCATTGTTATCAGACAGAATTCGTACCTGTGTGAAATACCATTGACAAGCTCAAACCATGTTGAAATGCAAGGCATTGATTGTTTTTCATATGTGTGCAGTGCTGATGCCACAAGTAAAAGCAAAACACTAACGCCACTTTTTTACTTTGATGTACAAGTACAAACATGATGATATTTTCACTAAATGAGCTGTGGGTTTGTGACATTTTGAAATCCAATCCAAACCTTTGAATGAAATGCATGTTGCATTTGCCTTTCGCTCTCCTGGTGGCACTACAAAAGGGACGCCGCTGAATACAAAGCATGTCAATGTATTTCTGTCTGTGTTTCCAGGCTGTGTATTGCATTTCTCAAGACACTGTATAGGAATCCTGACTAAATTCAGTGTAATCAACTGTCCAATCACAGCCCTTGGGGAGAATGGGACGAACGGTAGTGGTCACAGGAAGGGAACATGCAAGTATAGGCCAGCTTGTTCAATTGTTTCATGCAGTGAAGGCTGGTGGTGATATTGGGTGGGTGGGCTAACAAATATAGTATAGCCATCTATAGTTCACATTGCAGCAACAGCAACATAAGATCTGAGATACCAAGTTAGAGCAACGACTCTGTATACCTTGTCTTAGCAAGTGCTCTGCAGCAACAGAGAAGTAGAAGAATGGCCTGATGCCAAAAAACTCTTCTTTCTCGCACGTGCACACACACACACACACACACACACACACCATTTGACTATTTTTCTCTGTACACATTAGCACATGCCATTTTTAACAAGAACAACATATGCAAGAATGATGGAATGACCTGCTACATGATAGAACAGAATGCAGAATCGTGTAGCCTACAATGTCAGAAAAGGGCTCACCTAAGGATGCACAACAAATCAACAAAACGGGGTCAATTTCCTTGGCCTCGATCTCTTCAGCAGCCTAGGTTTCACCCTGTTCACACCGTCGCCAACCCCTGGCAGCAACAGTGGCCTGCACTGTTTGACGGGCTGGGCTGTCTCATTTGCCTTCACCCACCAGCCCCTTTTAGACCCAACACTAATGCCTATCACACAGCCGCTCCGCCGTTGTCCTCTGGCCCTGGGTGACGACATCTCCTCTGACCTACAGTGCATGCTTGATGACAGCATAATTGAGCAGGTGGACGCTTCACCTTGGATATCCAATTTGGTTGTGGCTAAGAAGAAGAATGGGGGCTGCGCATCTGCATGGACCTGAAAGCGGTAAACAAAGCCATAATACCTGATAGATACCCCTTGCCAATGACAGAGGAGCTCACTGCCCAGTTCCATAGGTCCACCATTTTCTCAAAACTTGACCTCCACCAGGGCTATCTCCAGGTGCCCCTACACTCTGAAAGCTGCAAGCTCACCACCTTTATTACCCACAAAGGGGTCTTCCACTACACATGTATGGCTTTTGGGTTGAGTTCAGCTCCAAGTTGTTTTCAGAAAATCATGGCTTCTTGCCATTGCCACTTACAACTGGGTCCGGATCCGGCGCCCTCGGCGTAACAATAAGCTACAGTCATTCTGGTCAGATCCTGTCCAGGTCAGCCGACAGCTCGGCCAAGCTACATTCAGGCTCATGGATGGCACTCGCTGACATGCTAGCCGCCCGCACAAGGTACAGGCCCCTCTGGGGCCAGGATTGGGTGCGGCCCCAACAGTAGCCCTACCAGCCTCACAGCTTGCACCCCCAGTCCCTCTGCAGCTTGACACCTCAGCCCCTCTGTCCAGTTAGGAGATATGGAGCCAAACCCAGAGGCTAGTGCAACCGATTTGGTTGAACGTTTTGACCTGAGTCACGTGAGTGAAGGGAGTTAGTTGTGTTGTTTGATTAAATGGAGTATGCTCTGACTCGAGCTTCGCTTGTCATGTCTTTTTCCTCCAAAGACATTGAAGAAAATGGATGAGAATGTAAATAATCCACCTCGTTCATGCTAGCGCCCGTGGCTGCCATTGCCACAATCGCTCACTTTTCTCCCTTCCCACTCTCATACAAGTAGCCCTTCACTGTATGTACTGTCATTGGTCAAAAGTCAGTGGCCTGTGGGCTGATTGAATTTAGCCCAAATGATCAGCAAATCAAGGTGGCGTGCCAAGACACCTGTCACTCACATAACACAAAGATGAATGGAAGCTGGTACAGTTGTGTTTGAGCTGTAAAAAATTAGCCCATTTAGATGTATTTTGTGTTTTTCTTGTGACTGTTTAGTGCTGCTGCACCTAGGTTCCACCAAAATTTGAAATAATCCATTCTAAAGTTTTTTTAACAATAATTTTCTCATTTTTATTGTAAAAGATAAGGAGGGCTTAGCCCTGTTAGCCCATTTATACCAGCCGTCCCTGGTTTTATGCATTGTATTTCATCATATCACAACTTGTTTTTAAGCAGTCCTTACACTATTAGGTTCATGTACAGAGTAATATAGGGGTTTCTGAGAAAAGTGACTTGTGTAAAAACAAGCCAATGGGTGCAATTTGGCACGGCACGACACAGTCTCAAATCACCCAGTCACCAAGCCATTTCCCCACAGTGAAAGTGGAGAAATTTGATATCTTTGCCGTGGATTGTGAGAGAACCAACTGAGCATCCTCCAATGGTCATATGGGACGTAGGACCGCAGGTTCACAAGTACGCGACCCGTCGAGAGCGACAAAGTCTGCATCCAGTTTCTCCCCGCTGTGCCTGCGAAGTCACACAGGAGTCACAATCTGTGGTGCTTCTGCTTGGGCAAGGAATCAGGGGGATAGGAACAGATGGGACAGCGAGTGGTGTCTTCTGATCACATCGTGGTGAGAAGGGTGACAGGGCAACCTTTGTGTAATTAGATGGATAGTCTCTGTGGGTAGGCCGTTGATGCCTAAACCCGTACACACGGGCTGATAACCTTGGAAGGGTTTAAAATTGCCAGACGTGTTGGGGATGGGGGGAGGGGGCTCCTGGACATTAAGCCTGATGTAGTGAGAGACGTTTGCTCTACCACACACAGACTGGATGTTCATTAACTGTACGTCTGTGTAGAAGTGTCCTTATTGCATTATGCATCATAACGTCTCTCTATTCAGTGTGCACAAGAGTGCGGAGGATAGCACTCTGATGAGAAATGGCAGTAATAAGTGACATTATACATATTCATCTACATCTCACACACCTTCGACCCACATGTTCACTCGTCTCAAATGTGGGCTGATGAGAATGAATGTCTGCCACATTCATGCCATTTCTAAAATCTTCATCTGTGCAGTCTCTTTTCCACTTTCTATCTCTCTCATTGCCTTTCTTGCTCGGTCTCCTGCTTCTCCCTTCTTTTGATTCTTTTTTTTTGGGGGGGGCCCTTTTTCTCCCAAACTGTATCCGCCCAATTACCCCACTCTTACAAGCCATCCCGGTCACTTCTCCACCCCCTCTGCTGATCCGGGGAGGGCTGCAGACTACCACATGCCTCCTCAGATACATGTGGAGTCGCCAGGGTCTTCTTTTCGCCTGACAGTGAGGAGTTTCGCCAGGGGGAGATAGCGCGTGAGAGGATCACGCTATTCCCTCCAGTTCCCTCCTTCCTGAGCAGATGCCCCGACCGGCCAGAGGAGGAGATAGCGCAGCGACCAGGACGCACGCCCACATCTGGCTTCCCACCCGCAAACACGACCAATTGTGTCTATAGGGATGCCCGACCAAGCCAGAAGTAACACGGGGATTCGAACCGGCAATCCTGTGTTGGTAGGCAACAGAATAGACCTCTACGCTACCCAGATGCCCCGTTACATGCTTCTCACCGTCTCCCTCTCTGTCCTCCTCTCTCTCGCTCTCATATATATATATATATATGTGTGTGTATATGTATGTATGTATATACAGTATGTATGTACGTATATATAAAATCCAGTGAGTCAAGTAAATTCTTTATGAGACAGTACTTGTTTGAAAAAGCATTTAAAGGGCCAGGGCACTGTTGAAATAGCATACATTTCAATCAATCAAGTTGCATTTAAAATATAACAAGGTAACGTCAAATGGGGTAATTTATGTATATCATATAGTGGGGTGGTGTTGGAAGGACAGGCAGTTAAAATATAAAAATACAACATCTAATAAATGTCGCATGTATCATCTAATGGGGGGAGAGAATAATAGAAACATTATTTTACTTGTAGTTACAAAGCAGATATTTTTTCCTGTGTCTACAGCTGGTGGCCAGTTCATTTCTATAAATAATTTATATATTGGTTATAATGTTTTCTACCCCACCATTGGTTGCTATGCATTGCACCTACCCACCCCATTGGTTGCTGTCCACTGAAATTAGGGGCGTGACGCAGGGCAACGTAATATTTATTGACTGTGTTCTTCTTTGGTGAATCACATTGGCAGCTGATAAGTACGCAACGCACGAAACAAGCTTGTACTGCTATGTATGAAAAAAAAATTCCCCCTACATCTATCTTAACATATATATATATATAGAGAGAGAGAGAGAGAGATTGACAGCCGATGATTGCTTATGGCATGAAACAGGCTTGTACTGTCTCAGAATTTACTTGAATCACTGGATCATATACGTATGTTTCAGTGTGGGCGGCACGGTGGTGCAGTGGTTAGCGCGGTCGCCTTACAGCTAGAAGGTTCTGGGTTTGTGCCCTGGGTAGTCCAACCTTGGGGGTCGTCCCGGGTCATCCTCTGTGGAGTTTGCATGTTCTCCTCGTGTCTGCGTGGGTTTCTGCCCGGTTGTTCTGGTTTCCTCCCACAGTCCAAAGACATGTAGGTCAGGTGAATCGGCCGCACTAAATTGTCCCTAGGTATGAATGTGTCTGTGTGTCTGTGTGTGTGTGTGTGTGTGTGTGTGTGTGTGTGTGTGTGTATGTGTGTGTATGCCAGCCCTGTATGATGGCCTGGCGGCCTTTCCAGGGTGTCTCCCCACCTGCTGCCCAATGACTGCTGGGATAGGCTCCTGCGACCCTGAGAGCAGGATAAACGCTTCGGATGATGGATGGATGGAAGTTTCAGTGTTTCCCTTGCTTGCTGTTTATCTCTCTATGTCCATCTCTCTTATTGCCTCCCTCAAAAGGGCTAGAATGGGTTAAGGGCACAGTGTGGCCCCCAATGGATGTAATTAAATTGAATTGTATGGGTGACTGGAAGCAAGGGGGATGAGAGAAAAAGAGAGAGAGAAAAGAAAGAGAAAGAGAGGGGGCAGGATGGGGGAATAAAGGGGGAGAAGATGATGACGATGATGATGATAGCACTGCATTATGCATCCTAGATCATCAGCTGGTGACTTGTTGTGTGCACTGGTATCAAGAGTGCAATCCGACTATATGCACCAGAGCTCCCGTTCTCCAGCGCCAGTGGCGGGCCTGTTGCCATGGCAGCAACAGAGCATCTCATTAGCAGATATTACTCTATAAGCCCCACGAAGGGAGCAAGGGAACAACTCTGACGAAGAGGAGACATCAAATAATAGGTTTGCTGTTACCACAGAGAGGGGAACCTCTGTATTAAGAGGCAAAACTGTGTGAAGGAGAAAAGTGTTATTGGATGTGTAGATATGAAATGTGTGTACCGTTTTGGCGTTCACGTTGTCAACCAAGTTCATGTCCCTTTTCTTTTTCATTTAAGAACTACTGCAATGAGGTCCAGGTGCTCTCATTGGAGGCAGACACTGGAGAACAGCAATCTTGACATGGTGGAAAATGTATTACCATAAACAGTATGGCACTCAATCAATACACATTTCCTTTTCATGGGCAGTCCACGGTCTCTAACAATCCCTTTGCAGACTGAAAGCAACATTTCCATCTTACGGTCACCCATTACCGACCTCCAGATTGTCAGGATTTCCCCAGGCTTGTTTTCCCCTGCCGGAAACACAAACATACATGTATATGTATAAGCAGAGGAGCTGATCACACACAGATGCGCCTCATTGCTTAAATGATCTACTTCTGATTACCCATGCCCCAACAAACCAATACTCGAACTATTCCCCACCTGCCACAAATGCCAGTTTGTCAAATGTCTTCTGCTGGCTATCATTTGTCGTAAGTAGGGAATATTTCAGTTTGCAAACAAATTTCTAACACTGGATGAAAAAGAGGTTTAGAACTTTTCATTTGATCGTCTGGCCAAGTAAATCAAGGTGAAGGTCACTGTCCCTTATTGACTTTACTTGGTCAACCAGTTTCAAGAAAAGGATTTAACTCAAGCCTTGAAACAACCGAGACTGAACAGATTTCGAGCCCTCGAGGGTCATGAAACTCGTTTGATGCCTACATAAATCACCTTCAACACTTAAAGTAATGTAAGATGCCAGTACCGATATTGCAGTTCTCTCCCTCTCATCATCATCATCTGAGATAGAAGCGCTATATTTCTGGCAGAATACCCAACAGTTTGCAGAGGCCTCCTGTCCTCTTCCTGTCTCCAGAGAAACGGCAGAAAATTCTCAGTGGCAGGTGATCGCAGCTGAACCAACAACACCGAACCAAAACAGCCGAACGTGAGAACACCCAGAACTCATGTTCCCTGATCCAGGCAATCACACTTTAAAATGCAGAGCACACATGGAGAGAGAGAGAGAGAGAGAGAGAGAGAGAGAGAGAGAGAGAGAGAGAGAGAGAGAGAGAGAGAGAGAGAGAGAGAGAGAGAGAGAGAGAGAGAGAGAGAGAGAGAGAGAGAGAGAGAGAGAGACCTGGCTGCATTCATGATCCCTCTAAAGGAAAATGATGTATGGTCGAGAGAAGTGCTTATGGGATGATGAAAACGGGAGTGGAGTGACATTTCCAGTGTGACGTCTGAAGTCGAATGACATTTATAGAGGAGAAGCCACAGAGACAGTTGATAAAAGGCCTCCGTGGTTGTGTGCGAGCGATATAGGGCGAGTGTGGAATTTGAAACCGGTTCCACCATGACTCAGGTTCTCCGGCAGCTGTTGTTTTTGTCTCCAGGTAGTAACATTTGGCCGGTTAGTGTTGCACAGATGGAGGCGTTCTCTGTGATTGCTGTTACATACACAGGAATTCTCCCAAAAAGCCATTCGCACCCCAGTATCATAAAGCCAACGATGAGTATGTATCATCATCATCGTTGTCATCATTTTCTGCCGCTTATCCGGGACCGGGTCGCGGTGGTAGCAGGCTGAGGAGGACAGCCCAGACGTTCCTTTCATGGCCACATCCACCCGCAACTCCTGGGGGATCTCAAGGCGTTCCAAGGCCAGCCGGGCTATAGAATCCCCCCAGGGTGTCCTGGGTCTGCCCCGGGGTCACCTCCACAGGGAGGCGCCCAGGAGGCATTCTAACTAGATGCCCGAACCACCTCAACTGGCTCCTTGTAATGCCAAAGAGCAGCGGCTCAACTCCGAGCTCCTCACCCCATCCCCAAGGATGAGCCCAGCCACCCGGCGGAGGAAACTCGTCTCCGCCGCCTGTATCCGCGATCTCATTCTTCCGGTAACTACCCAGAGTTCGTGACCATCGGTGTGGGTTGGAACGAAGATCGACTGGTAAATTGAGAGCTTTGTCCTCTGGTTCAGCTCCCTCTCCACCATGACGGCATGGTACAACGATCCGCCCTGATCCGCCTATCGATCACCCCGCATTTTACCGCATCAATTTATTCAGACACAAGGCGACATATGCTTTGCTCTGGCCACCCGAAGGCTCAGTCATTGGTATACTTTTATATATAAGGCAATCCTCGGTCTACTGCCTTCCTACATATGTGACTTAATTGCACTGAGAAGTGCTGGCCTTTACTCCCTTCGTTGTCTTGACTATGTGCTGCTTTCTGTTCCATATGCCCGCACTGCATTGGGTAAAAAGGCTTTTGTTCATTCTGCACCTTTAACCTGGAATATGTTGCAGAATGACTGGAAGTTTACAGAGTTAATCCCACTGAGCCGTTTTAAATCCAAATTGAGAGTACTTGAAGCTGATTTCACAACATGTACTTGTTTTTTATAATCTGCTTGTAATTTACTTTTTTTCTAATTTTTTTTGTCTTTTGTTTGTGTTTTCAAATGTGTAATTTTGCAACTTTGTGATTTTGTAACTGTGCTGCCTATCTTGGCCAGGTCTCCCTTGAAAAAGAGGTTTGTAATCTCAACGGGATCCTCCTGGTTAAATAAAGGTTAAATACATAAATAAATGTCGTCGGTATTGACAGCTTGTGGGCTTGTTAGTGTGGCCGGCAGCCATACCGACATGTATCCTGGCTCTGCCAAATTATGGAAGCTAAGCAGGTATGGGCTTGGCTACTACTCGGATGGGAGACCTCGCGGGAAAAACTGAGTTGCTGCCGGAAGTGGTGTTGGCGGGCAAGTAGAGGGCAGTCTTACCTCTGGTCCTAATTTTAAAAAAAAAAACCCAATGCCCCAGTACAGTGATGGGGACACTGTGCTGTAGGAGATGCCGTTTATTGCAAAGAGTAGGGGATTCCCCGGTGTCCTGGCAAAATTTCCCAGCCTGGTTCTCTCCATCTGCCCACCTTATCATCCCCCCATGTAATTGGCTCAATGATTCCTCCCTCTCCACCCCAAGCTGATGTGTGGTGAGCGTTCTGGCGCAAAATGGCTGCCGTGCATCACCCAAGTGGTTGCTACACGTTGGTGGTGGTTGAGATGAGTTTTCCCCTTCACTGTGAAGCGCTTTGGGTGTCTAGAAAAGCGCTACATAAATGTAATGATTATTATTGTTATTATGTCTCTTTTTTTTGGTCTTGCTTCCTCCAAGTAGCTCCGATGTGCTCAAAATGTAGCTAGTAGCTGAGTATGTAAACATCTGTATCAATGCATTTGTTGTTCATCTCTTTCTTGGTATTCCACATTTAATTAAATGAGGAGGAAGAAAAATAGCTGAGCATTGTATAAAACCGGAAATGCAAAATAGCCCAATATCACAAATTACAAATTTGCCTCAGTGGGCTTTACGGCAACACAACATCCTGTCCTTAGACCCTCTCATCGGATAAGGAACAACTCCCTAAAAAACAAAACAAAACAAAACAAAACAACAACAAAAAAAAACCCTTTAACATGGAGAAAAAATAGGAAGAAACCTCAGGGAGAGCAACAGAGGAGGGATCTCTATCCCAAGACAGACAACGTGTAGTGGATGTTGTGTTTACACAAGGTACACGATACAACACTGAAAGAGGATAAACAGAATTAGAATGGACTTATAAAATTTATGAAGAATATGATGCGCAGGATGCCAAGCAGTGTCCAGACACCACCGGAACAGTCCAGGACCCAAGCCACGCGACCAGCACCACCATGTAAAAAAAAAAATGACATGGATTTATAAGATATATGAAAAGAAAACGTGATGAGGGGAATGCCAGGCAGCGTCCAAGTGGCGACCACCATGACCACGGAGACCTGGGAGGAGAACCGACTGCACGTGCACACAAGGGAAACTCACATGACACCATTCACACACGCAAAAAGAGAGAGAAAAGACATGTGAGAGAGGAGAACAGTTTGTAATAGTCATTAGTCATAATCAATTAAGTCATCAATTAGTCAATCTATACGCTGTAATCTCGTCGGCAGAACAGTGGTTGGTAAATTCATTGAGACAGAAAACCAACCCGCCATGCAGTGCAGGTTGTGAAGCACTCAAATTTAAGGCAACTAATTGTAAGATAAGGCAAAAAGATGAGTTTTAAATTTGGATTTAAAGGACTCAACAGACTCTGATTGTCTGATGGCAGCAGGCAGGTTATTCCACAAGAACGGGGCCTGATAGGAAAAGGCCCTGCCACCAGCTGACTTCTTTTTAACTTTGGGTACACACAGCAGCCCTGTATTTTGAGAGCGAAGAGCTCGAGATGGAATGTATGGTTTAAGGAGATCAGACAGGTAGGATGTATACACAACTTTGTTGTTGTAGTAGTAGTAGTCATCGTCATAATAGTGACGGTGAGCTTCTCCATTTTTATTTTAACAGGTTCTGGGAAGTTAGGAGCAAAATTTGGTTTGTGTTGTTTCAGCTCGGTAGGTCGGAAGTGAAATGCTTGAATGTGATTGGTTATTGCCAGATGATACGTTAAAAATTTAGCGTTTACCTAAAAGTTTAGCACTTAGCATTTCTCAAATTTTACAAGTACCCATAATGCCGATATTATCCTATCTGTCTCCCATGTCTCTAGCTCGCATAGAAAAGTGTCTGAAAAGTGTTTACTGAGTGTCTGAATGAGCCTCAGAGTTGGTATTATTTTTGGTGCATATACATGCTACAACCCATTTACGTGAATATTTCTAAAATATGTTTGGGCATACTGGTCGTTTCAGTGGGATAATACAGAAAGGCTTAATGATGGAGAGTATGAACTAAAAGTACAAAATATGTGGGCCACATGTTTTGTTTTGAAATAGGGGTCAGTTGAAAGATGTAATCCATTTTTGATTTCATCTCTAAAATCCACTTTATCGCTGAGGGGGAAATGTAGGTAAAGGCAAGGAGACAGATTAAATCTTTATAAGTATCGGCCGCTCAAAGAGGGATGCATGGGATGCACCAAAAGTTTGGCACCGAATATATATATAACTTTGTTAAAAGAAGCACTCAACGGTAGGAATAGTGCTCAACAAAAAAGGAGCAAAATAATCCAGATTGTATACACATACCCCCTCTGCCGGTCCGGGGAGGGCTGCAGACTATCACATGTCTCCTCCGATACAAGTGGAGTCGCCAGCCGCTTCTTTTCACCTGACAGTGAGACAGTTAGGAGTTTCGCCAGGGGGACGTAGGGCATGGGAGGATCATGCTATTCCCCTTCAGTTCCTCCTCCCCCCCGAACAGGCTCTCCGACCGGCCAGAGGAGGCGCTAGTGCAGTGACCAGGGCACATACCCACATCTGGCTTCCCATCCGCAAACACGGCCAGTTGTGTCTGTAGGGACGCTCGACCAAGCTGGACGTAACACGGGGATTCGAACCGACGATCCCCGTGTTGGTGGCATCGAATATTTTTACAGTGTAACTGATAGGTGTAAACGCAAACACACCTCTATACTTCACATCTTTAAGCTGTGAAGGTCAATTTTTTATTCTCTCACTTGTGCGTGTCTATTCTCAACGAGAACAGTATGTAGGTCGAGCTTTTCACTCAGCATCACAACGAATGTTTTTCAAAAAGGGACAGTCCCAAAATATGCACCTATTTTGAGCCTTGATGTATTAATAGGGTCACAGCTCAAGCTCCATGTCCCATTTCAGAAAACAAACAGCTTGTAAAATGGAGATATTATTTTTCTGACAACTCCCAGTCTGGGCTGACATTTCACCTAAATTCATCATCGCACATGACGAAATTCCATGAAACCTCCAAAGAGTAGCAGAGGGCATATTCTCACAAAGGAAATGTCCGCCAGGAAGGGGATTCAAGTTGCTTGAGAAACACAAGTCAAGGGACCAGACATTTCTCTGTCACGTGGGGCTTAAGCAGAATGCAAACGGGCACCAAGATTCATCTCTGCATGACAGGAGAGAGAGAGAGAGAGAGAGAGAGTGTATGTGTGTGTGTTTGTGTGTGTGTGTGTGTGTGTGTGTGTGTGTGTGTGTGTGTGTGTGTGTGTGTGTGTGTGTGTGTGTGTGTGTGTGTGTGTGTGTGTGTGTGTGTGTGTGTGTGTGTTTTGGGGGGGGGGGGTTGTCAAGCCTTTGATGTTGTTGCCAATAGACAAGCTCCGCATCACCCCGAGTGATAACCGGTTAAATGACTGTGTAATTACACTGGTCCGATATGGGGAGGGGGCGTTAAATCTACATGACAGATGTGTGTCTAAATCCGTTTGTTTGCTTTCGGAAAGGGAAGACGTTTTGGCGGTGTGTGACAGCAACATGGAGATTAGCCGATAGAAAGGGGGGATGGGAATATTTTGGGCGTGAGAGCGGATGAGTACTTGGTCTTTTGGTGAGAGTCCATTTTCTTAACAATGAGCAGCACAGGTGCAATAGCACCTCCAGCTTGTGTGCTTTCCATGTAGGCAAAAGCAAGTCCTAAGAGGGCCTAACCAAACTGATCTTGCTTTGACACCAGTGCCTTTTGTTGGATATGGTCTTCGTGTCTATATCCTCTCCTTCTTGTCAATCTTCACTATTTAGTTAAAAAAAGAAGAAGCTTATTTACCCAAAACACTGCTTTAAATAAGTAATGTTTTCCAGCATGTCAGTAATTGTACAGCAACAGTTTGGGTGCATTTTTGTATGCTAAGTTTACACAATAGTAGAAACCTGTTCCAAATACTCAACGATGCCAGCTTTTACACAATTCATTCCTTCGTTATTGCACATTTTTTCTTGGGTTTAGTTATTATCCATAGTTCTTTCCATCAATCAGACAAGGGCCTCATGTTATTGCTTCTGCAGAAACAGACAGCTTGACATTTACTTTGAGCAATGACACTTGATGCCCAATGTCTCTATTTACGCCCATTATCTTGATAGATGGGAGTTAGGCTGCTGTCTCCAGCTCTGTGGTCATAACATCCTTTTGTCTTATTGTCTCATAACTCACTGCACTTTCATAGGGTCCAATTGTGTGGCTATAAGTCAATGGTAATGCCCTCGTCCCACTGTTGTACACACTGAGCTGAAGGCCTTCAGGCTTACGACTGCAGGGTTAGGGTTCGTTTTAACTCATCCCTATTGAGACAGGGGAGAGAACGTGTTACGCTCTGCTCCTGTTGCATTCTGGGAACAGAGATAGTAAGAAATGTACATTTAGCACTCAATCTGGGGCCGTATTCATTAAGTATTTTACTTGGCACTAACAGTACTCCTAAAAGGTTCCTGGCTCAAAGTTGCTTCTTAAAACCAATTCAAGAAGCTACCGAGACCAACTTTTAGTAAGGAATCGGGTGAAGCCTCAACTTCGTTCACATGGTTGACTTTGTGTTTCATGAACATGCACACTTACTATGCTCACAGTGATTGGCTGACAGGACCGGTCCATGTTGGTGAATTCTTCGGGGATTAAAAAAAAAAAAACATGTCTGAAGTTTGGATCAGATTGTGTTCCTGAAATGGTTAAAATGGGATTCCAACAAGGTCTATACTGTAGATTATTATAATAAGTGTTTGATCCGCTGCATCCACAAAACATCTCAAATAAGGTGCCAAACAGAAAAAGGACAACGAAAACAAAAAAAATAGCTTGTTTAAATGCTTCTGATTAAATTCATTCTGTTGGCGTCTCAGCCGCAACAGGTCTTTGTCAAGATGTGAACAATGCAAAGGTGTTTATAGTTTAATTGCTTCCAAAAGAACAAAGACAAAATCTCCACTAAGCTTGATGAAGATATTTTACTGATGTGCTGAATTGAAACAAGAAAAAACAAAAATGACAAGGCCGAAATTATTAGCCCTCTGACAATTAATAGTCAATAGTGTAGCCTTTCTGACTCACAACTGACAACAACCTCTTATGGTAATTCCTAACTAGGTTGGCACATGTCTCTTGAGGGATCTTAGCTCATTCTTCCATGGCAAATTGTTCCTGCTCATCCAAATTGCATGGTTTTCGAGCATGGACTTGAGCTCCCGCCACAGATTTTCAATAGGATTGAGATCTGGGCTCTGAGAGGGCCACTCCAGGACCTTGATTTTGGTGTCCTTCAAAAAGCTATGGACTAACTTGGATGTATGCTTCAGATCATTGTATTGCTGGAAGACCCAGCAGCGACCTAAAGCTAGACTGGCAGCAGATTTCTTTACATTATCCTTCAAAATGTCAACATAATCTTCTTTCTTCATGATCCCATGCACCCGAACAAGGTTTCCTGTGCCTGAAGCAGCAAAAAGTGCCACTAGCCCTGTTCATTGGAGTCCCTTAAGTAAAGTTCAGTGCTGACTGATTGCTCAGGTGTGGTTTGAAGCAACAAAAAAAAAAATCACATGGGGGGGCTAATAATTTTGACCACCTCAATTTTCACTACATTTGGTAAACCTGAAGATTTATTTTACATTCCAAAATGTACCAAATAGGGGCCTTAACATTGATGAATGTTTTACTATGTAAAGTTTTATGAATGATGCAAACATTGGGCAGAATTTTAGGGAAATGTTCCATAGTTCCTTGGGGGCTAATAAGTTTGACCTTAACTGTACATACATATATGTGTAAACACAGACACAGACACACACACACAGACACACAGACACACACACCATGTCAACCTATACTTGTGGGGACCCGTCATTGACTACATTCCTTCCCTAGTCTTTAACCCTAACCATAACCATCATAACTACATGCGTAACCTTAGCCCTTACTCTAACCTTAACCTTAACCTAAACTTAATTCTAACCTTAATCCTAAACCCAACTCCTAACCCTAAAAAAAGCCATTCTCCTCATGGGGACCCATTAAATGTCCCCACAAGGTAGGTGGTTTCAGGTTTTTCTATCTTAATGGGGACATTTAGTCCCCATTAAGATAGAAAAACCTGTTGCACACACACACACACACACACACACACACACACACACACACCTTACATACATCTTTGTTTATTTCACATTTATTCTCGATAGTTTTTCTTCTGTATTTTTCTTTCTTGCCCTCTTTTCTCTATTTCTCCCTCAACATGTTTCTCTCTCTGTTTTTCCAGTTCTCTTTATACAGCTACTAGTAAGCCCATTTCTCCCTCAACATGTTTCTCTCTCTGTTTTTCCAGTTCTCTTTATACAGCTACTAGTAAGCCCATTTCTCCCTCAACATGTTTCTCTCTGTTTCTCCAGTTCTCTTTAGACAACTACTAGTAAGCCCATTTCTCCCTCAACATGTTTCTCTCTGTTTCTCCAGTTCTGTTTAGACACCAGTGAGCCCATTTCAAGGTCCTCTGATCTTGAAACACCAGGAGCTGTCATGTTAGATGTACTGAGGAAGGGTGGGGTGGGTTTTGTTTACTGCAGAATACAATAGGATGGCTCGCAATCAGATTTAACAAATGCACAAAAACAGACTCACACAAACATGCTCACACACTATTTTTAAACACAACAACATGCCGACACACAAACACATTCTCCTATTGACACGATACACGCAAGCAGTATCATGTCAGTATGGGCGTGTGTGTTGTCGCACACGCCCATACTGTGGACAGAGACATGTACATACACTTGTTGTCAGTATGCACATATAGTACATGCACACACAATTTTCCCCCACATGCACAGCAACACCTGCACAAATGTATTTAAGTGCACACTTCAACACACACCCTGCCCATGCATAGAAACACACCATATCACTGATTTAATCTCTCTCTCATCTCCTTCAAACATCTGTGTCAGCAACCTGTTTGGAAAGCACAGAAATTACTCTCGATGATTATCAAATTGTTCCAGTCGGTGTTTATCAGAGGGATTTCTTAATATCCTTCAACTCAAGAGATGATCCCAGGTATTGTGGTAGATGATTTTGACCGGGGGTTGCATAATCCAGACACATTACGTACCTCATTTTCACCACAAAGATTCACCCCCCTGGGGATGTCATTATTTAAAGCCGTCCTCAATTTCTAATTGCATACTGGATCTATGGGGGCTGTGGGGGGCTCGTACACATTCATTTATGCTAATTAATTGAAATGAAAGGAGCCTAAAGCTTGAGAGGAGGCGGAGTGACAGAATTCTTCAACAGCCAATAGGAGGAGCAGACTGGATTCACCGTCAGCATCGGTGATGACTGGTGAATGTCTGAACAAGGTACCAGGGCTCCCATCAGCCTTGACACCTGCCCTAGGTTGTGTGTGTGTGTGTGTGTCTGTGTGTCTGTGTGTCTGTGCGAAAGTGAGTTTGTGTGTTTCTATGTGCACGTCTTTGTTAGAGATGGGTCTTGAGTGAGACAAAAAGGCAGTGGGGTTGTCGTGACTTTGCTCTGGGGCCAAGCATCTGTTGAAACAGACATGCAATTTCTTCAAGTGTGCTCTTTGCCTCATCTGAGTGCAAATCGGGGTTAGGAGCAAAGCAAAAGATAAATTTCCACTCTGTATGCCGATGCTCTAATGCAACGCAATATCAACGTGGAGAACTGTACTTAAGGCAAAAGCCTATTAGATTCTGAGCTTGACTGGCTTATGGAGCTGAGAGCTGCGAAAACAACCCAGGCTGCTCTTTGTTTATTTGGTAGATTGCTGGTAGAATTTGGTTTCTGAAGTACTCAGTGGGCTGTTTTCAAGGCAGCCATGTCAGCCATTGCATCAGTGATATTAAAAACACCTTATTCAAATATTATATTTGTATAATATTTTGAGTTGCGTGGCACGGTGGCGCAATGGTTAGCGCGGTCGCCTCACAGCAAGAAGGTCCTGGATTCGAGCCCCGGGGTAGTCCAAACTTGGGGGTCGTCCTGGGTCATCCTCTGTGTGGAGTTTGCATGTTCTCCCCATGTCTGCGTGGGTTTCCTCTGGGTGCTCCGGTTTCCTCCCACAGTCCAAAGACATGTAGGTCAGCCGAAGCAGCCGTACTTAACAGTCCCTAAGTGTGAATGTGTGTCTGATAATGGAAGGATGGATGGATGTTTTGAGTTGGGGATAAGCTTAATGGTAGGTAGACATTAGTCTAAATGAGTTGTGTTTTGATCCATGTGGAGTGTGGTGGTTTACAGAAAAACACGTTTCTGTTGGACCTTCAATACAGAATCAGCAACGGCAGGTTTGTACCTTGTAAATTTAATGGCACACCTGCTTTCAAGCACCTTTCTTTCCTTTTAAAAAGCCCAAGCTAGATTTTTGCGTCAGCATTCATCCAAACAAACACAAGGCATAGTGATATCATAATCCAGCCTATCAGTAAACGTTTCATCACTGGTAAACCCACATTATTAAGTTAAACTTCTTGGCCATGTGATCATCATGGTTGATGGATATTGCTTCAACAGGAAACTGAGGGCGAATTATGGTTAAAAAATATCTGTTTTTATTGTTTCTTTCTGGTGCAGCGTTCTTAACAGTGCAATACTTGATAAGGAAAGCCTGCGTGGGAGCCACCCTACCCAGCACTTCCGTGGTGCATATATTTAGTTGTGCAAATATTCTTATTTTGCACTCTGCACAAACATCTTTGTTGTTGCCTTTGGCGCTTTAATGTGTGTCCACTTGATATTCCCAGATATGTAGATACTCTTTGATTCCTTTTATCGAGATATTTTCAGACACTCTGAGTAGTGCAGCCTTGGAAAGTTGGGCTGTGTCCTTTTTATATGAGCATGAAAAAGTAAGTAATTCCTTGTGTGTTTAAGCAAAGCAAGCAACACAACTCGACATTGAGGTTTCATTCAGGCCTTTCCTGGGAACAAGATACTCCCAATAGTAAAGCATCAGTGTTCACCCTGGTTGGCCCACCTGATTATCACTGCCCACAAACTACAGTGTATATGCTGCCAAACGAACACTTTTTTTTTTTAAATAACAAGGCAGCCATTTTGAATGTCTTAAGAGCCAGGGCAGGATAACAGCGTCATTAGTTGGCTAAAATTGTCAGCTCTGTCAATTTGGTTTTAAATATCACTTGTAAATTCACCATCTTAAAGCAGAATAGATAAGGGGGGTGTTTTAGTGACATTAATAACAAAACACAGTGTTTGCATGCTGTATATCAAGTCATGTGTATTTAAATGCAATGAAATGACTCTCTCTACCTTATCACAAGGGACACAAGGACAAAGGACACAAGGACACACCACCACCCCCCTAAAAAAAACTACACCTACATAGACTATGTACACATGAGTTCATACATTATATACACAGTATAGAAAAGTACACAATAACACAACAATGTAAGGTGCATATGGGTGCGTCAGCTGTGCAGCAACACGACTGCCTGTGGAAAGAAACTATCACTGAGACGGGTGGTGTGTGAGTTGGTGCTCCGGTCATGTTTTTTAGATGGAAGGAGTGAGAACAGAGCATGAGCAGGATGGCTGGTGTCCTTAATGATGTTTTGGGCTTTCCTTTTGCAGTGAGTGGTGTAAATATTATGAAGTTGTGGTAGTTCCATGCCAATGATTTTGCTGCTGTCTTTACAGTCCTTTGCAGCAGTCTGCAGTCCTGAACAGTCAGGTTGCCAAACCACACTGTTATACAGCCTGTCAAGACACTCTCCATGGTACTGCGATGAAAGTTAATAAGAGTTTTGGTATGAATACCAAAGCTCTTGAGACGCCTCAGAAAATACAGTCTCTGCCTTCTTGAGGATGCAATTGGTGTTGAGAGACCACGTGAGGGTGTCTGTGATGTGTAAATTGAGATACCTAAAGCTGTCCACAATTTCAACAGATGAACCACTGATGGAAATCGGAATGAGATTTCCTCTGATCTTTCTAAAATCAACAATGATTTCTTTTGTCTTATTGACATTTAGAGAAAGGTTGTCATGACACCATATGTTTAAATCTTCCACTTCCCTCCTAAAAGGCCCTCTCATCACGGTGATTTATTAGTCCATTCACTGTGGTGACATCTGCAAATTTAATGATGCTGTTGTTGTCATATTTGATAACAGTCATGTGTAAACAGACTGTACAATAGGGGACTGAGACAGAAGCCCTGAGGTGCGCCGGTCCTAAGAACTAATGTGGATGAGTATGTGTTATTCATTTTCACAGTCTGGGACCTGCCTGTCAGGAAATCAAATAGACAATTACAGATAGAGTTGGCCAGACCAAGACCTCTGAGTTTCAACACCAGTTTGGATGGTACAAGTTTATTAAAAGCAGAACTGTAATCAATAAGCAACATTCTGACATAGGTATTTTTCTTTTCAAGGTGCACTAAAGCAGTACGCAGAGCAAGTGAGATAGCATCACCTACAGATCTGCTGGAACAGTAGGTAAACTGTAAAGGATCAAGGGTAACAGGGAATGTTACGTTTTATATATGATACTAGAAGAACCCTGCTACAATGTAGCGGTTTGGTTATCCACCCGTCTAAATCTCCCTCCTCTTCATCCTGCCAGCTAACCGCCTTCCCCCTGCCCCTAAACCCCCCCCCCCCACTCCAACTCCCTCCCCCAAATGTTCAGAATCATCTGAAATGCCGAGAAAAGTGGTTTTTAGCCATTTTTAGAAAATGCATATTTTGCATAATTATGCATAATTATTATAATTATTTTAATTTTCTGCTGTTTTTCTGGTCCTCTCTGGAACAATACCTACCACCTCCAAAAGAAATTAGGATCATAAGTGCATTTTTGCAAAAACGCATATATTTTGCATAATGCCAAAACATTTCTAAGTCCCAGAAATTTTTTTTTATATAGGTGAAAAAAATCAAAGATGCTCAGAATCATCTGAAATGCCGAGAAAGGTGGTTTTTAGACATTTTTAAAAAAATTATATTTTGCATATTTATGCATAATTATGCATAATTTTAATTTTCTGGGATTTTTCCCTTACTCTCTGAGACAATACCTACCACCTCCAAAAAGAATTAGGATCATAAGTGCTTTAGCTTTCGGTCCCGCTATCTACACTAACACCACACACACACACATTTCGAAAATATATGAGTAGATAACCAATCTTTCCAGACACTTCATAATAACAGAGGTCAAAGCAACAGGTCATTAAGGCAAGAGAGAGGTATTTTCTTAGGTACAGGTGCAATGGTGGCTTTCTTACAACATAGTGGAGCAACACACAATAACACAGACAGGTTAAAAATGTCAGTAAAAACTCATGTCTTGAGGACATTGGGGAGGGATGCTGTCTGGGCCAGAAACTTTATGAGCCTTAATCCTTTTAAAAGTTTTACTCACATCAGCCTCTGTTACCTGTAGATCAGGTGGGCCCTGTGCTGCTGTCACTGGGTCCAAGTCATGAGCTTCAAAGCGAGCATAAATGTCGTTAAGCTCATTTGGAAGAGAAGCAGAGGTGTTGATAGACACAATGGGTTTAGATTTATAGTGTTATGGCTCGCCCACCCCGCGCCGTGGCCCGCCCACCCCACGCCGGCAGCCAATCGGCTCATCAGGGCCGGGCTTAGTCATCAGGGCTGGGCTTAAGTTTGGTGGCCTCCCACGCGCCCGTTGTCAGTTCGTGTCGTAACCTCCTCGCAGTAGCGTCTACTCTCCCCTCACGGTCCTTTTCTCTCCGAACTCACCCCAGCCCTTGGTTCATGTTTTTCCCTTGCAGTTTCCCCGTGGAAGTATCCTGCCGTGTTCCCGTTTGGATTACCCGCGAGTTTTTTCCCCTTGGACTTTCCGTTTTTCCTTGTTGCTCACTGCCTTCCGATGTTTGACTATTTGTACGCGTAAGGAATAAAGTACGCCAGTTTTCGGCTAACCGCATCTCTGTCTTGTGTCGTGCGCTTGGGGTCTTCCACAAACCTTAACAGTACGAACTGACCATGACGACCCCAGTCGACACAGAGAGCGTACCGGCCAGCCCGCTTCGAGCGGCTCTCATCGGACAGATCCAACTGACTAACTCCCACACCCAGCAGCTAGAGGCGGCCTCCGCCGCGGTGAGAGATCTTCAGGCTTGGGTCCCGCCCCTCCAGGCCTGTGTGGGTAACCTAACGAGGTGGCAGGCGGCATTGGCGAGCCAACAAGCAGAGATCCTGCGGCAATTGCAAACCATCACGGCGGCTCTCACCATCCAGCCGCCGGGCCAGCCTGCCCCTGGAGTCGTGGGTAACCCGCCCCCTGGGCCCGCGGCCCCGGTTAACCCTGTGGGGCTCAACCCAGTTCCCCGGGGGCCCTGCCTCTTCAGCCCACGACCGTTTGATGGCGACTTTGAGACCTGTGCCACATTCATCATGCAGTGTGAGCTGGTCTTCCTGCACCAACCCAGCATGTTCACATCTGATGCTGCCCAGGTCGCTTACGTGACCAACCTGCTCACAGGCCGAGCAGCTCAGTGGGCCACTGCTTCCTGGTCCATGAAGGCCAGTTTCTGCCTCACCTAGTGTCATAGACTACTCGGTGGAGTTCAGGCTGGCCGCAGCTGAGAGCAGCTGGAACGACCGGTCACTTCGGGTCACCTTCCGGAGAGGTCTCAGCGAGGCTGTGAAGGACCAGCTAGCCACCCGGGAGGAGTCCACCTCCCTCGAGGACCTGATCAAGCTCGCCAGCCGCATCGACGGATGCCTCTGGGAGAGGAGGCGCGAGCGAGCCCTGTGTGGATCCCCGTCCATTCCCCAGTCGTCCAGCACTCCTAACAGGACCCCTACTCCTGTTCGCCCCACTTTCCCTGTGGCCGTTTCTCCCCCTGCACCCCAGACCACGTCGGGGGAGGAACCTATGCAGCTGGGGCGCACGTGCCTTAGTCCGGCCGAACGGGAGGCCCGGTTCAAGGCGGGTCAATGCCTCTACTGTGGCCAGAAGGGACATCTGATCAGCGGCTGCCCCACTCGGCCAAAAGACTAGGCTCACTGGGGCCCCGGGAGATCCTAGTGAGCCAACTTTCCTGTTCCCGCCGTCCTGCCCCACAGAACCATCTAGTTAGCATTACCCTGGCCTGGGCTGACCAGCGGCTCACGGTGGGTGCACTCCTCAACTCGGGGGCTGATGAGTGTTTCCTGGACTCGGAGTTTGCTGCCCAGGCTAATATCCCGCTAGAGACGCTGGAGAAGCCCATGGAGGCCTTCGCGCTGGACGAGCGCTGCCTGGCCAGCATCACCCAACGCACCCACCCTGTCTCTCTCACCATAGCAGGTAACCATGTGGAGAGACTTCGGTTCTACATCATCCAGTCCCCGTTAGTCCCTGTGATCCTAGGGCGCCCCTGGTTCGTGCAGCATGAGCCACACATTGCCTGGGCCTCCGGTACCATCATGGAGTGGAGCTCCTCCTGTCATGCCCAATGTCTCCAGGCTGCTCCCGCCCTATCCCCCCGACTTGCCCCTAGTACCCCGCCTCCTGACCTCTCCTCTGTTCCCCCTGAGTATCATGAGTTAGGTGAGGTTTTCAGCAAGACCCGGGCCCAATCTCTTCCTCCTCATCGGCCTTATGACTGTGCTATCGACCTCCACTCTGGGGCACCCCTTCCCAGCAGTCGTCTGTACAGTCTGACCATCCCCGAGAAAGCGGCGATGGACGAGTACATCTCCGAGTCCTTGGCAGCGGGGCTCATTCGGCCCTCGTCCTCCCAGGTGGCAGCTGGATTCTTTTTCGTGAAGAAGAAGGACGGGGGCCTCCGACCCTGCATTGACTATTGCCAACTCAGTGAGATAACCGTCAAAAACAAGTACCCCCTTCCTCTCATGAGCTCCACCCTTGAGCCCCTCACCCAGGCTACAGTCTTCACTAAGCTGGACCTCCGGTGTGCCTATCATCTGGTCCGGATCCGGAAGGGGGACGAGTGGAAGACAGCCTTTAAGACGCCCTAGGGTCATTATGAGTACCTGGTCATGCCGTTCGGCCTCACCAACGCCCCGGCGGTATTCCAGGCTCTCATGAATGACATTCTCCGCGACATGCTCGACGAGTTTGTGGTGGTCTACCTCGATGACATCCTCATCTTCTCCAGGACCCTCGAGGAACATGTCCAGCATGTCCGCCGGGTACTCGAACGTCTCCTCCGGAACCGGCTCTTCGTCAAGGCAGAGAAGTGCCGGTTCCATTCCCCTTCTGTTGACTACCTGGGCTTCGTCGTTGAGAGGGGACAGACCCGGCCGACCCCCGCAAGATCCAGGCTGTGGTGGACTGGCCCGATCCCACATCACAGAAGGAATTACAGAGCTTCCTCGGGTTTGCGAACTTCTATCGGAGGTTCATCCGGAACTACAGCTGCGTGGCAGAACCTCTCACCAGGCTGACCTCCCCCTCCCAGCCGTTCATCTGGTCCCCGGCTGCCCGCTCTGCATTCCAGTCCCTCAAGGAGAGGTTCACCAGCGCCCCGGTCCTCCTCCACCCCAACCCCAAGAGGCAGTTCATCGTAGAGGTGGACGCTTCGGACACCGGGTTGGGGGCTGTCCTCTCCCAGCGGTCAGCGTCTGACCAGAAGGTCCACCCATGCGCCTTCTTCTCTCGCCGGTTCCTCCCCGCCGAGGAGAACTATGATGTCGGGAACCGGGAGCTGCTGGCAGTGGTGGCTGCTCTGGAGGAGTGGCGCCATTAGCTGGAGGGGGCGAAACAGCCGTTCACCATCTGGACGGATCATAAGAACTTGACGTTCATCCGGGCAACCAAGTGCCTCAATGGTCGGCAGGCACGGTGGGCCAGCTTCCTCAGTCGGTTTGACTTCACGCTGACTTATCGCCCTGGGTCCCGCAACACGAAAGCAGACTCCCTGTCCCGACAACACCCGAGGAGGGAGCCAGCTACAGAGGAGCCGACTACCATCCTTCCTGAGGCCAGGGTGGTTGGCGTGGTTACCTGGGGCATCGAGACCATGGTCAGGCAGGCGTTGCGCTCCCATCCCGCCCCGAGCCACATCCCTCCACGCCGCCTATTCGTCCCGGACGCAGTCGGGCCCCGGGTTCTCCAGTGGGGCCATGCCAGTCAGTTTGCTTGCCACCCGGGTGTCCACCGCACCTTCACCTTTCCGGCTCGGCGTTTCTGGTGGCCCACCATGAGGAACGACATCAGGAACTTCGTAAGGGCCTGCTCCGTCTGTGCTCGCAGCAAGGCCTCTCACCAGGCACCCGCGGGTCTGCTGCAGCCCCTCCCAATTCCAAGCCGGCCCTGGTCCCATGTGGCGTTGGATTTTGTCTCCGGACTGCCTCCCTCCCAGGGTAACACTGTGATCCTGACAGTGGTGGACCGCTTCAGTAAGGGAGTGCACCTGGTGGCCCTCCCCAGACTCCCATCGGCTTCTGAGACGGCGGACCTCCTGACGAGCCACGTGTTCTGTCTCCATGGCCTTCCCCTGGGCGTTGTCTCGGACCGAGGGCCCCAGTTCGTCTCCCAGGTATGGCGGGCCTTTTGTAAGGGGTTGGGTGCCTCTGTTAGTCTCTCCTCTGGCTATCACCCACAGACTAACGGACAGACAGAGAGAATGAACCAGAGTGTGGAGTCTTCCCTCTGGTGCGTGGCCGCCAAGAAGCCCAGCTCCTGGAGCCGGTTCCTCCCCTGGGTCGAGTATTCCATCAATTCCCTGGTCAGCTCTGCCACCGGCCTCTCACCTTTTGAGGTGTCCCTGGGCTACCAGCTGCCTCTCTTTGCTGCACAGGAGTCGGAAGTTTCGGTTCCCTCCATGCAGGCCCATCTGAACTGGTGTTGTCACGTCTGGGAGGTGACCAGAGCTGCTCTGCTCCGGGCAGCTGAGCGCGCCAGTCGGGGAGCCAACCGACGCCGGTCCCCAGCGCCTACATACCAACCAGGCCAAAGGGTGTGGCTGTCCTCGAAGGATCTCCCGCTTCAGTTCACCGCGAAGAAGCTGAACCCCCGGTTTGTCGGGCCCTTTGAGATCAGGAAGGTTCTCAGCCCCGCGGCGGTGAGTCTTAAGCTTCCGGCTTCCTTGAAGACCCATCCCGTGTTTCATGTGTCTTGAGTTAAGCCTGTCTTCCACAGTCCTCTGATGCCTCCGGCCCCGGCTCCGCCTCCCCCTGAGATCGTGGATGGGCACCCCCAGTGGAAGGTCCGCCGGCTGCTGGACGTCCGGCGCCGAGGACGGGGGTTCCAGTATTTGGTGGACTGGGAGGGCTACGGTCCGGAGGAACATAGCTGGGTCTCCCGCCAGCTCATCCTGGACCCTGGGCTGTTCACTGAGTTCCATCATTCCCATCCTGACAAGCCGGGCAAGTCGCCTGGTGGCTCCCGTGGAGGGGGGGGTACTGTTATGGCTTGCCCACCCCGCGCCGTGGCCCGCCCACCCCGCGCCGGCAGCCAATCGGCTCATCAGGGCCGGGCTTAGTCATCAGGGCTGGGCTTAAGTTTGGTTGCCTCCCACGCGCCCGTTGTCAGTTCGTGTTGTAACCTCCTCGCAGTTGCGGCTACTCTCCCCTCAAGGTCCTTTTCCCTCCAAACTCACCCCAGCCCTTGGTTCATGTTTTTCCCTTGCAAAGTTTCCCCATGGAAGTATCCTGCCGTGTTCCCATTTGGATTACCCGTGAGTTTTTTCCCCTTGGACATTCCGTTTTTCCTTGTCGCTCACTGCCTTCCGATGTTTGACTATTTGTACGCGTAAGGAATAAAGTACGCCAGTTTTCGGCTAACCGCATCTCTGTCTGGTGTCGTGCGCTTGGGGTCTTCCACAAACGTTAACATATAGTCTGTAATTGCCTGCAGCCCCCTCCACATGTACCACGAGTCACAGCCACTGCAGTCATTTTCCAGTTTGTCCCTGTATTGTCTTTTAGTGGCTTTGATGTCTCTCCTTAAGTCATACCTGGATTTTTGTAGCATTCCTTATACCCCGATTTAAAAGCAGTGATATGCTCCCTCAACCTTAGGTGAATGTCGCTGTTAATCTAGGGTTTCTGGTTGGGCTAGGAGTGAATAGTCTGTACTGGGACTGGGATACAGTTATCCACACAGAATTCAACATAGCCAGTGACCGATTCAGCATACTCATCCAAACTCGATGTTGAATCTGTTGATTCAAAACATCCCTGAAGTTTGGATGTGTTCTGTAGTACTGTACTGTCCTCACAGAAGCTGCGTGCACTTCACTTTCTGCGTGCAGGCAGGAAGCAAAAACACTGACAGATGGTCAGATTTCCCAAGTGATGTCACGGGATAGACCTGCAAACTGCCTTGACCATGGAGTAACAGGCTCTGGCTGGGCAGGTGACATGTTGGTAGAATTTTGGTAGCACAGATTTCAGGTTACAGTGGTTAAAGTACCCCAACACAACTGAAATGGCCTCAGGGTGCAAGTTTTCCTGCCTGCTAATGGCTCCATACAGTTTGTCCAGCACCGCTGCGGCAGTAGCTTGTGGTGGTATGTAGACAGCAGTTAACAACATGCAGGGGAATTCCCTTGGGAGATAGAACGGTCTACACCTTATTGTTAGCTGTTCCAACACTGGCGAACAGGGCTGAGAGACTAACTCCATGTCAGAATATAAAATGTTTGCAAGTCATTTTACATATGGTCATCACAAAACGGGAAAAAAAATCCTCTTTTTTGTTTGTTGGTATATTCGACATTACTGGACACTTCATTTTGTTTAAACTTTTTCCAGGACTCCGCATTGTACACCCATCTACAGGCCAGTGGCCACTCTTTCAAGGATAAGGATCATCCCTACTGATAGGGAAGACCCAACAATTATGTTATTAAAGTAATATATTAGATTAATATAATTAAATTATGATTGCTAATTACATTAATGTATTATTAATATAATATAATATTAATATTATTTAATATTAATATGCTATTAATTCCTCTGTGTGGAATTTGCATGTTCTCCTCATGTCTGCGTGGGTTTCCTCCAGTGCTCCGGTTTCCTTCCACAGTCCAAAGACATGTAGGTCAGGTGAATCGGCTGTACCAAATCGGTCCCTAGGTGTGAATGTGTCTGCCCTGTGATGGACTAGCGGTCTGTCCAGGGTGTTTCCCCGCCTTCCACCCAGTGACTGCTGGGATAGGCTCCAGCACCCTGCAACCCTGATTAGGATAAGTAGCTTGGAAAATGGATGGATGGATAGTCACAAAATGGTGGATAGTTCACTGTACTAAACACCATTTGATTTTTCAATTTGAAAACAGTCACCTCATAAGGTTTTTTTCCTGAGTTATATACTATCTTTTGGTATGATTTTTGAAGCAGTAATTTACTCACAAGGAACGTGTTGCTAACAAGATGCTGTCAAGTGTCTGACTGTAAGTTGCCAATAACAGCCCAGCCAGCCGACCATTTTATTTGCAACATTGCTCTTGTGCATGCTTCAGAACATACGAAAAGTGCATGCATATGAGAGCATTTGACTCACAGAACAAAATCGGTACTTAACCCTGTGTAAGCCACATCTTATTTGAGACGATTTCGTTTTTTCAAATGGGCAGATGTAATGGGGATTTTGGCATGTCAGCTGCCAACTTGCAGATATTTTTTATCCTCCAAAACGACATGGCTGGGCTGTTCTGTTGGCAAGTCAGCTCACAATACTGACACACAAAGCAGGGACAACAAGGATTTGTCATACAGTGCGAATAAACAGCGTAGTCCAAAGCATATTATGGACTGTACATTAAACCTTCCCATCTTCATAACTACATTAATCTAAAGAAGCTCTAAATCAATGTCAGTACAAACATTGATTTCAGAGCTTCACAGTTCACACTGATTTGATGAAAATCATTTCACGATAGCTTTGTGGGGATACGGAAGGGGGGAATGAAAATATTCCTCCCTTTATACCAAGATGAAAATACTCCACCTTTGGGGTAAAATTACATGTTGTGTTGCAAGTCGAGGCAGAGTGGCGGGCCCTGATTATCAAGCAATACAGCGAACCTTCGACCGTCTCCAAGGAATGCTAATCGCACTTCGGTTGTGTTTTTCTTTGACGCCTGCCATTAATCCTCTCTGAGATTTCCTGTGATAAAAAAAAAAATGTGGCGCTCTTTTGAACATAATTAACTTCTGTGATCATTTTTGAGACCCGCTTGCATTGAGTGCTTTGATTGAGAGAAATTATACCAGGCTATTGCGAGTATTTAATGGACCAGCAAGTGTCAGTTAATGTAGAGAAGCCTTTCATTGCACTTTTTATTCATGTCCACTTGCCAAGATTTTATTAATAACTTTTTGAACTGGCTAGACTTCTAAGACCAAATGCCCAGTGCCCAAATGTCGTCTTGTGTTAATCCTGAGGGTGCGAGACCTCCGTCAAGCTGACTTCAGACCCGACCCTGGCTCCCTTTGACTTCACTGCTTCAGCCAAGGATTTAACAGATGAGAACAGTGTATACACACACACACACACACACACACACACACACACACACACACACACACACACACACACGAAAAGGTTCTATTAACAACCTGGAGCAATCATATTGTTCTGGCTTTTATCAGAAAGCTCGACTTTCTTCCTACATGTATCTTGATGTGAAACTAGTCTTGTGATAACTCGCAATCTTTTTGGCTTCTTAAAATCTGACGGGTTCTTTCCCTCTGGTTTTCATCTTTATTAATGTCCATTGTTGCGCTGTAATCTTTTTTTTTTTTTTACCAAACTTTGTTTTCAACTACTTAATCAGTAAATTAGATCTGACTTGATCTCACAATGCGCTCACAGACTGATTCGGTTCACTCGTGACGTCAGCCCTCTTCAAGTCATCAGTCCTGCAGATGCTGCAGTAATTTTGCGCTGGATGTGTTGTCAGTGGCAGCTAATGTTCTGCTGCTGTTTTTGGTTTGTGGCGCCAGTGATGAGAACCGGCATCATAGCATCTGGCTGAGAAACTATTCCTTAACCTCCAGGAGAGCATGAGATAATTTCTCCTCCCACACGTGAGCGGCATAAGGCCCTTTGATTCAATCTCCCCAGAAACGAGCAGAAGACAAAGGGATGAAAAAGATTCTAATGAATGACAATTTGTTGGCGGTAGAGTTTGGAGGGGCTCTTTTTCATGTTTTATTTTGATTGATTTACCTGGGCATGATAGAGAGACTGGTGATGATTGTAAGGGTGGCATGATGGTGTAGCAGGTAGCACTGTTTCTTCACAGTAAGAGGGTCCTGGGTTTGATCTCATCCCCCTTATGTGACGTTTTCATGTTCTCCTTGTGTTCATGTTGGTTTCCACCCATGCCCAAAGTATGTTAGATGAATTGAAGACTCAGAGCTGTCCATATGGGTGGGAATGGGTGTGCATCCTCTGAGAGACTGATGACCTTTCCAGGATTATTCCTTACCTTCCACCCAATCCTATCTGGAATAGCATCCACCCCCTGTCATTACTCTCATTAGCATACCATTTCGAGATGAAGGTGTAATGAGTGCTATCGGCTCTGTGCAGGATTTGGTTAGAGTGAATATCTGCATACTCTTTACATTCATTAATGCATGGTTAGGAATAATTTCACTTACTAGTCCTCTTAAAAATAATCACAGAATTAGGATGTGATGTAGCTGATGTAAAGTAGATACAATATTTAGGCTAATTACCACAAAGCAAGATGAACCAGTGAAGTTCAATGGAGACATCATCCATGTCAAGCTGTCCGCTTTGAAGCACACGATGAATCAGAACCTCAGGACGGGAATGCGATATGAACAAATATTTAATTTGTACTTGGACCAGTGAACAAAATATGACCATAATCACAAATAAAATCATCATCTTGTACTGTTGGCCACAGCTCCAGCAGAGCACTACAGGTTTAGGAGTCACAGGTCCAGCAGGCCTGTGAGAGTTGAGTGTTCAGAATCAGTCAGTTTTATTGGCCAAGTATGTTTCTGCAGTTAAGGAATTTATCACCGTTTGGCTGACATGAGGGCAGCACGGTGGCGCAGTGGTTAGCATGGTCGTTTCACAGCAAGAAGGTCCTGAGTTCGAACCCTGGGGTTGTCCAACCTTGGGGTCGTCCCAGGTCATCCTCTGAGTGGAGTTTGCATGTTCTCCCCGTGTCAACATGAGTTTCCTCCGGAGGCTGCTGTTTCCTCCCACAGTCCAAAGACATGTAGGTCAGGTGAATTGGTCATACTAAATTATCCCTAGGTGTGAATGTGTCTGCACTGTGATGGCTTGGCGGCCTGTTCAGGGTGTCTCCCCCCTCGCCGCCCAATGATTGCTGGGATAGGATCCAGCATCCTGCGACCCGACTTCGGATAAGCGGCTTGGATAATGATGGATGGCTCACATGAACCAACATCAAACAATATAAAACATATACACAACAGCAAAAAAGTTGGGGGTAAGGGCAGTTAAACAGCAATGAAAAGGGTTGGTCAGGGTTAGGATTCAGATGAACTGAAGCATGCACGAAGACATTTTGACTCATTTCGGTCATTCGGTCATTTTGTATTGACTCCTTTGACTCATTACAGAGGCTATTAACAGAAGTGTGGGGTATATCACACTGAAATATACATGTAAATTATATATAACCTCTATATTTCAACATATATTACATATGAAAGTAGTGGTAATATGGGGAAGATAATGGACTGAATCTTAAAACGACTCTCAACATATAGTAAAAGGTGTTACACATTCATTTACTTTCTCCATCCAGATTTGACCCATTGCTGGATTTTTAACCAGCCTGCTTTGTTATGCTATAACATAGTCTCCGGTACATAGCGATATGCTTTTTAAGTTTTTGTGTACTTCAGTGTCAAAATCACTACTTCAAATTTCATGTCATCAAAATTCACAAAGACCATCGCAATGTGAAAATGTTCAGCCTACTTCTTTCCGTGCTCTGGATGAGAGTAGCCTGGGGTCGTCCTTCTCCGTTTTATCACTGGTGCTCTTTCACCACAAACCACACAGTTACCATCTGTGTGGTTTGGTTACAGGCCTGCAAAGTTAAGCCTATAAAATTATCCCTGCACCAAATACTTACAAATCACAAGCAGAAACATTTCATAAACAAGAAAACAGGAGTGTTTTTAAAATTCCCATCACAGCTCACACATCTGACGCCACACGGGAAGTGTATCCCTGAGTGACTTGGATCAATAGGCAATTCGGTGCCCACTGTGAGCTCCTTGCACAGCCAGATGTGCTCTGACTTTTGCACGCAGTGGGGGTTGTCTTAGGACTGGCAAGCACATCACAGATGACTGTTAAATATGCACAGAGTCAGTCTTGCGGAATGTGCCCTGCTCCTAATCAAAAAAAAAAAAACCCGTGGTGGGCACCATGAGTAATTGATGCATAGCTAACAACGTGGTGATTAATAGCCTGGCGCTTGACTTCACACCAGTGTGGCTGATGCAAAGATGAGACATGGGAAGGAGTGAAAAAACCGAAGACCCCGCAATGTTTGGCAGTGCGTTTGAAGTCCGCACAACATTGTCAACCCGTTGCTCATTTTGTCATGCTTCTCAGATAAGAGACCCAAGAGCCTAACTCAGGAGGCAGATGCAAAATAAAGAGTCTTTACTTAGAAAATGAAAAGGATATAAAGATCCAAGCAGGAATGGTACAAAGGGTTGGGCTGAGGCAAAATCCAAAAAACACACAGGCAAGGTCAAAAACACGATCAGGGTCAAAACAGGAAGGCAAACAGAGCGCTGGAAAGCTAAGCCACGTGGCACAAAGACAACCTGGCAGAGAGCAAGTGGAAACGGATCTGTAGGGAGATAATGAGGGAATGGGGAGCAGGTGAGCCGGTGAGTGGGGAAAACAGGGAGGAAGGTCCGGGGGCATCTGGTGGACAGGTGGGGAAATGGCAAGGTCTGAAATGAAAGCAGGACTAGAATATGCATGCACAAACAACTGGACTGAATGAATGAAAGGATGAATGATCAGACTGAAACTCAAAACCACGACACAAATAAATGCCATGTAACTAGCGAGGAACGCTTATACACTGGGTGTCTTGATAAGTGATGGTTGTTAATAAAATTAGCACAAGCTACAGATTAATGCAGATGTGCAGAATGGCAGGGGGGCGGGGGCTGTTGATGTGCTCTGCCAGCTCCTGCTGACTGCATGACCTCTTCACATACACCCAGCTGCTGATTGGTCGGAGGGGTAAATGTGATGTAAAGGTCACAGTTAAGCTCGATGTGACAGCGACGGACTGTATCTGAACGGCACTTGGATATTTCTACCCTCCCTTCAACAAGTATCAGATGAGAGAGGGAAAAAAACAGCCTAATTGCTGACATCCTTTCGATGCCAATGCCCTTTTTTGTGCAAGTTACCAGAAAATTACTATTGGATACTCAGGTATTCCCCTGGCTGGGTCATGACATCTAATAGATGGAATCTTATGATTTTGTCTAAGACCCCCCCCCCCAAAAATAACCTTTACACAATGCTGTTATCATATGCAGGGCACCATGCTAAGTCAGGTGGTACCAGGGGACTGATGAAACATCTCTTCAGCCTTCCAACCTCCATTGAGGCTCACTGGTGGATCCAGTGCAGCTCTGGGCTCATATCAGCCACACATGAGGACACCTACTGAGAGGGGACATTTGGCATCAACCAACAAGAGACATGGGGAAATCTCAACTCCTGCTATATATCACCTGGAGGAATGAGAGGAGCAGGGAGGCCTTTAAGATGTGATATTCTCTGCCATTTGCCTTGCTGTCTTGGGCATACATATGAATTAAACATTAATTGAATCCATTTTTTAGTGGCTAGTACAATGATTCACAGTGAGGCTTTGTTCAAATAATTTTTGATTTGAGTAAAGCCTCAGTGATCTTTTTCTGCAAAATTAGCTTTGTTTTCTGCTTTGTGCTCATCTTCTACAAAATGACCAGATTGAAACAAGAGTGATTGAAGAATGGTTGGTAATGCTTTGGATTTGTTACAGTAATACTAGCAGAACCCATTCTGCAGGACAAATCTCAGACTGAAAACATTTGACACTCTCAACTTTCACACATGCCTTCTGAAAGGATGTCTACTTTCCCATCGTAAACTGTAATCTCTTTGTTTTTCAAATTCTAGTCTCTCATGCTTGGGGTATTTGTTATTTTCCACAAATCTGTAAATGT
Source organism: Lampris incognitus (assembly GCF_029633865.1). Taxonomy (NCBI): domain Eukaryota; kingdom Metazoa; phylum Chordata; class Actinopteri; order Lampriformes; family Lampridae; genus Lampris; species Lampris incognitus. Next base: position 26,451,022 of record NC_079224.1, read on the forward strand.
ATTTCAGCCCTCAGTGAGTGAGCGTGAGGAGAGAGTTTCTATTTTTTCAAGTGTTTGCATGTGATTGCACATTTGACAGGCAAATTTACACCAATCAGCCAAAATATCAAAACCACCTGCCCAATATTGTGTAGGTCCCCCTTGTGCTGCCAAAACAGCTCTGACCCGTGGAGGCATGGACTCCACAAGACCTCTGAAGGTGTCCATCTGGTAGCTGGCACCAAGACATTAGCAGCAGATCCTTTACGTCCTGTAAGTTGTGAGGTGGGTCCTTCATGGATCGGACTTGTATTTCCAGCACATTTCCAGCTCGATCAAATTGAGATCTGGTGAATTTGGAGGCCAAGGCAACACTTTGAACTCTTTGTCATGTTCCTCAAATCATTCCTGAACAATGTGTGCAGTGTGGCAGGGCTCATTATCCTGCTCAAAGAGCTCACTGCCATCAGGGAATACCGTTGCCATGAAGGGGTGTACCTGGTCTGCAACAATGTTTAGGTAGGTGGCACATGTCAAAGTAACATCCACATGAATGCCAGGACCCAAGGTTTCCCAGCAGAACATTGCCCAGAGCATCACACTGCCTCCACCAGCTTGCCTTCTCCCCATAGTGCATCCTGGTGCCATCTTCTCCCCAGGTAAACGATGCACATGTATCCAGTCATCCACATGACGTAAAAGAAAATGTGATTCATCAGACCAGGCCACCTTCTTCCACTGCTCCATGGTCCAGTTCTGACACCTACGTGCCCATTGTAGGTGCTTTAGGCAGTGGACAGGAGTCATCGTGGGCACTCTGACTGGTCTGCAGCTATGCAGCCCCATACACAGCAAGCTGTGATGCACTGTGTGTTCTGACACCTGTCTGTCATAGCCAGCATTAACTGTTCCAGCAATTTGAGCTACAGTAGCGCTTCTGCTGGGCTGTAATGAGATAATCATTGTTATTCACTTTACCTGTCAGTGGTTTTAATGTTTTGGTTCATATAACCTAGCATACAGTATGGGTATTTTTTGTGTATGTGTAAGCAATTATGTATGCTTATGTCTACATGTGCGTAACGTAGGTATGCTCTTGTGCAGAGTAATGCAGTTTTCATCCATAGTGTACTGTGCATATGGTCATGCATGCAACTCTGTGTTTCATTTGTGTATGCACAGGTTATGTTTTAGTGTGTGTACTTACTCATATATGCAACATATTTGTGTGTGTCTGTCTGTCTTAGTGTGTATACCTACTTTTGAACCCAACATGATTTATTGATTATATGTGACTATTTTGCAACTTTGCGCACATATATTGTGCTTGTGCATCCCGTATTTGATTCTTTTTACACACATGTAGCTGGCTGTTTGCCTTTTAAGCCCCCCCCCCACACACACACACACTCTGTCTGTTCACCAGCTGCTATCATCTGCTAGCATGAACACACACCAGCTCTCGGTCAGAGCAGCCAGGTGTCTGGCAGACCCTCTCACTTGCCCCTCTCATCCAGAACACTGAGTTGTCTGTCTCCTTCTCCCCTCCTGTTCACTCAATGGTCGTCTCTCATGTCCGTCCACCACTTTTCTCCCCTGTCTCCACACCTGCATAATAAACATCTCATTCTGAAGCTGCATTTACATGAAGCAATTTTTAGGCGGATCTCATATAAAAGACAATGGGATAAGAAAAAGATGAATGGATACGCCAAAACTATAAAGGAAAAAGAACCTGTTGAACATCAGTAAAATTTAAAAAAAAAAACCCGCTTGAGGTAGAGGAGTGGGAATGCAGCTGAAGAGGTTGGGATGAAGTCATTTTTGTCAACCCTTCTCCAAGTTTCTGTTGAATGTCAGACAGTTCTGTCGACCAAATGTGCTCTAGAAATAACTATGCTCTCGTATGTAATTGTGTGCTGTCAGTGATTTTTAAAGGATTAAGTGTCAGTTTCATTTTAAACAGACATCTCACCCTGGGACAAGACGTGTCGCTCAGGGTAAGAGCCACGGCTCAAGAGACAAGAAGATGTCATTGTCTCTTGTAAACGAGCTTTCCTCTTCTACGTTTTTTTTTTCTCTCCCCAGTTGTACTTGGCCAATTACCCGTCTTCCGAGCCGTCCCGGTCACTGCTCCACCCCCTCTGCCGGTCCGGGGAGGGCTGCAGACTACCACATGCCTCCTCCGATACATGTGGAGTCGCCAGCCGCTTCTTTTCACCTGACAGTGAGCGAATATTTTTTTCCCTCTCGTGAATCCGTAAAGGTCCCGCCCTCCGGCGCTAGGATTGGCCAGATCTGCCTGTCAGTCAAGGCCGATGCGAACGCGCAACAACCCTAACCCTAACCCTAACCCTAGCCCTAACCCTAGCCACGTTTGCTAGGTAACTGTTAGCCATTAGCCACGTTTGCAACCAAACTAACTGTGCCAACATAACTGTGTGTGTACGTTAAGCGAATGTTTTTTTTCCTACGATGAATCCCGAAAGTTGACTGACAGGCAGATCTGGCCAATCCTAGCGCCTAAGAAAAAAAACTATTGGCTGACAGAGGAGTTTCGCCAGGGGGGCGTAGGGCGTGGGAGGATCACACAACCCCCTCGACCGGCGCCCCGACCAGCCAGAGGAGGCGCTAGTGCAGCGACCAGTGCACGTACCCACATCCGGCTTCCCACCCACAGACACGCCCAGTTGTGTCTGTAGGGACGCCCGACCAAGCCGGAGTTAACAAGAGGATTCGAACCGGCGATCTCCGTGTTGGTAAACAACAGAATAGACCGCGACGCTACCCGGACACCCCCCCCCTTGTAAGTGTTTACTGGCGTTCACTTTTTTAATTAGCCATATTGATCATCTGTGGGAACAGTATTATTACCTGTTAAAGGATACTTGCTACATGAGGGAAATCAATTAAACCTTGAAGGCTTTTCTGTACAAACTGTGAGATGGGATTTTAATTCCACCAGCCGATGAAAACTAATGAAAACTTCCATTTGCCATTCAGTTAAATGTTAGCGTATCAAAACCGCAGATGCAAGACATTTGAAAACTGCACATCAACCTCTCTTGTTAACATGCTCTGCTTTTGATATTATTTACGTTTCGGGAAATAAGCAGATGCTGTTATCCAGAGAAAATGGTCAAGGCCCCTATTGTAAGATTCCCGGCACAGGTCACATGACTTAATCAACGGCCAATGAGATTCTTGCAAGTATATAAGCCATTGATGGCAGTAACTGTCAACAGCATGCCCCCCCCCCCCAGTTTGATTCCAGTCAATGATCCACTCGACAAGTATAATTCATGAGGTAATGCAGCCAAGTTACGGCATATTAATTCTTAGCCATGCTGCCAGGCATTGCCAATGAATGCACCGGCACTTGGACGAGTGAAGGCTTTGTTGGATGGACTCCCCTCGCTCTCTTTGCAAGGTGGAACTGAATTCTAATCCACCTGCACCGGTGCCCAGTTAACTAATACACCACTCACAATTCAAGGGGACCAGATAGATCCCTTCCTGCTACCGTCAGTGCTGAATTTGAACCAATTTCCAGGCCAAAATCTGAATCCAAACTGAACACACCTAGTCTTGAGATTTTAAAGCCTTTGCATCAATTTCTGAGACAAATATCTGCATTGAGATTAGCATTATAGTAGAAATACACATAAACAGAAATATCGATAAATGAAATATCAAAATACAGATAAAAGACACAACCTCTCAAATACGATAAGAATGCCAATAATTAAAGTGTAACAACGTGACACTTATTTAAACTGTTCAGCTACCACTTAAGTACAAATTTAGTTTCAACAGAAGCCAAATAAACTAAGATAAAGTGTAGTTTTGTCGGTTAGAGTAATGAATGCCGTGGCTGCATTGTAGGGTTGCACACAGGGTCCTGTGCCAACTGAGATGAAAAAAATGCAGACTGTACCACAGCTGTGTAGATGCGACTTGGAGGACCACTGTCAAAACAAGGAGGCTTGGTTTGGGTTGTTGATTATTCCTCAAAATAGAACTCAGGTTCCTAACAGATACCAGGCCTCAGTGCTTACTTGACAGCTTTGATTTTGGTGTTGGCTTCACAGATGGACTCCGAGGATGAATGTATGATGTGACGTGCACATTGATTAGACCCATATCAACCAACTAGGTAGAGCCTCCCAATGCATAAACTACAGCAGCACGTAGCAGATCGCTCCCCTTGTCTGTCAAAATTCATTTTAATACCTACTCTGAAAGTAATTTCTCCTGCATGATGTTTCCCCATGAATACATGCATCAACTTTTGCTGTCTCACACTATTCCCACTGGGGACACCCATGCTAAAAATGTATGCCATGGGCATCCAGGTAGCGTGGCAGTCCATTCCATTGCCTACCAACACGGGGATCGTTGGATCAAATCCCTGTGTTACCTCTGGGTTGGTCGGGCGTCCTTACAGACACAATTGGCCGTGTCTGTGGGTGGGAAGCCAGATGTGGGTATGTGTCCTGGTCGTTGCACTAGTGCCTCCTCTGGTTGGTCGGCGTGCCTGTTCGGGGGGGGAGAGGGAGCTGGGGGGAATAGCGTGATCCTCCCAGGCGCACATCCCCCTGGTGAAACTTTTCACTGTCAGGTGAAAAGAAGCGGCTGGTGACTCCACATGTTTCAGAGGAGGCATGTGGTACTCTGCAGCCCTCCACGGATCGGCAGAGAGGGTGGAGCAGCGACCAGGATGGCTCGGAAGAGTGGGGTAATTGCCGGATACAATTGGGGAGAAAAGGGGGGCGATGTATGCCATGAGCCCCCTGTAATGCAAGGTGCTTTCGGAAAATAAGTATTCTAAATGGTATAGACTCAACTTTAGGGTATTTCAAGAAAGGCATCGTGTGTGTGTGTGTGTGTGTGTGTGTGTGTGTGTGTGTGTGTGTGTGTGTGTGTGTGTGTGTGTGTGTGTGTGTGTGTGTGTGTGTGTGTGTGTGTGTGTGCTCTTAACATTTCATCCCTTCTCCAGCCTCAGTAATTTAAAGTTGGAAAACTGTAATAAAAACATGTCAGTATATACTTGACAGGCGAGATTTGAGTATTGGGCAATACTCATGACATTTACTTGGCATTTGACGCCGACATGCTCAGCGTGCATGCCGGGTGTGCATGAATCAGATTAGCCACTTTTTGGATTTAAATCCGCGGATCAGAAATCCCGTTTTAGAACTCCCTCCAAGTTGAATTTACGTTGACATTTGCATCTAGTGACTGCTGTCTGATAAGCACCACACCTAGCATTTTATTTAAGATGTGGATTGGATGGTTGTGAGGTGTCTCAAATCCTCAACAAATAGCAGATTCTCTGTCTTCCTGTTGATGGAGCATACAAATGCAGGCCTCTGTGAAGAGGAAGCCAGGCTGGCTTACACATCCATGTGGAGCATTTCAGTAACGGTGGGAAGATGATGGCAAATGAGGACCTGCAGCATGTGAATGTACGAGTCTGGGAAGTGTGTGAATGTGAGACAGAGAGCAGGTGTTTATCAATAGCTGAGGTTTGTGTGCATTTGTGCATTTTTACACACACCCATGGGTGCTGTTGTGTGTGAATACATGCATTTGTGTGCCTACTCTGTGTTAGTGTGTGTGTGTGTGTGTGTGTGTGTGTGTGTGTGTGTGTGTGTGTGTGTGTGTGTGTGTGTGTGTGTGTGTCAGTGTCACAACAGACAAAGCATTTTGAACATGTTGGAGCCAATCCTCTGTTCACTTGTCCGTCACTGTCTCACTAATGAAGGTGTCTCGTCTCGGAACGACGGCTAACAGACAGGCTCACAAACAAATACCATCGTCGTTTGGCCATTTATAAATTAAATTGCAACAATAAAGGAAAACAAGCTTGATTTATAGACAGTGGATATGAAAGATTTCACTCATTACCAGTGGTCAGACTCAGTTTAAGTGGCATATTACTCGTCACAAATCCAAAAGGGTTCTACAAACAGTGCACGTCCCACAGCTGCTCAGCTATTATTCCTGCCTCTCTCTATTCAACTGTCCACTTGCTTGACATGCAAGAACGAAAGAGAATCACTGCACTGTTCACTGCAAGAAACATCTTTGTCGACAAGTCAGTTTTTCTTAAAATCTGACCCTTCATAATATTGGAAGACAAGGTACAACAGGGGGCGGCATGGTGGTGCAGTAGTTGCCGTGGTCGCATCACAGCACGAAGGTCCTGGGTTCGAGCCCTGGGGTCATCCAACCTGGGGGTTTTCCTCTGTGTGGAGTTTGCATGTTCTCCCCATGTCTGCATGGGTTTCCTCCGGGTGCTCCGGTTTCCTCCCACAGTCCGAAGACACGTAGGTCAGGTGAATCGGCCTCACTAAATTGTCCCTAGGTGTGAATGTGGCGGCTCTGTGATGGACCGGCGGCCTGTCCAGGGTGTCTCCCCACCTGCCGCCCAATGACTGCTGGGATGGGCTCCAGCATCCCGCGACCCTGATTGGGATACGCGGCTTGGATGATGGATGGATGGAAGATACAACAGGACCTCCAACAGACCAACATGGTCCCACAGTACACACAAAGGGACAGTTGCAGCTGGTTACCTGTTGCTCTACATAAACATCATCTTTCAACAGAAGTATGGGGCTTACCTCAAATTCAGCCGATGACGAATGAGTTACCCAGAGGATCCACCCGCTAAATTAGCAGAACGGTAGACTAATCATGTTAGCGATACCGACAGACATCTGGTAAACATGTCAGCTGGAACCATGCAAATGAACTCTGGCATAATGGGTGGCCAATTATGCATATGAGTGATAGAGAGGGATGTGTGTGTGTGTGTGTGTGTGTGTGTGTGTGTGTGTGTGTGTGTGTGTGTGTGTGTGTGTGTGTGTGTGTGTGTGTGTGTTGTAATTATGTATGCACACCGACACATTGATATGTAAACGTGTGTCCCTGTGTGTTTGGGAATACAAGTGGGGTGTGTGTGTGTGTTTTTCTGTGTCAGTGTGTGCATGAACTCTAATACTGATAAATGCATGTCTCTGCAAGTGTATATGTAGTTAGAGTAAACGTGGGTGCTTATGTGTGCACTTTATGTACATGTACACGTGCTGTACATCAAGCATGCAAGTGTGCATGTAGATGTGTCTACGTACATCCTCTTTGTCTTCTGTCACCTACTGGTGTGGCAGTGTGACAAAATCGCATTGCAGCTCTCACCTGTTGATGTGTGTGTGTGTGTGTGTGTGTGTGTGTGTGTGTGTGTGTGTGTGTGTGTGTGTGTGTGTGTGTGTGTGTGTGTGTGTAGGTGTTGGAGGAGGTAATAATTATCAATATTACCATGGCAACTGTCACTGCGGTGTTTCCGGGGCCCTGCACAGCAGAGATGGAGGTTAGCCCAGCGTGTGGGGGCTGGATGTTCTTTTCCAGAGGTAGGTACAGCCTGCGACACAGTGGTTGGTGACAGGGATACAGCCACAGCCAACAGTGAATAAGGCATCCGCGCCTGCCAGTCTCTCCACCGGAGAGCTGTGTAGCTGAGTGGTTACCTAGGTAACCAGGAGCAGGCAAGAGAGTGGCCCTAATTTCCCGTTGGGCTCTTGGAGATAGATGAGCCTGTGTGTGTGTGTGTGTGTGTGTGTGTGTGTGTGTGTGTGTGTGTGTGTGTGTGTGTGTGTGTGTGTGTGTGTGTGTGTGTGTGTGTGTGTGTTGAGGGGTTATGTTTGTTTGAAAAATTGAAGGAGAGAAAATGAAGATCTGTGTGTGTGTGTGTGTGTGTGTGTGTGTGTGTGTGTGTGTGTGTGTGTGTGTGTGTGTGTGTGTGTGTGTGTATTCATCAATTCATTCATTATCCAAACCGCTTATGCTACTCAGGGTCGCGGGAATGCTGGAGCCCATCCTAGCAGTCATTGAGTGGCAGGCGGGGAGACACCCTGGACAGGCCGCCAGACCATCACAGGGCCAACACACACACACACACACACACACACACACACACACACACACACACACACACACACACACACACACACACACACACACACACACACACACACACACACACACACACACATTTACACTTAGGGACAATTTAGTATGGCCGATTCACCTGACCTACATGCAGGGGTTAAAGTGGGATTTGGTAAGTGGGGGATCTCTGTATTAGAGAGGTGGGCAAAAGTGCGGGAGTGATAGCATTGTTAGCTAATAATAGCTACCGGTAGCTAACGTTTGCTAGCTAGTTAGTTATTTGAATGAAAATATTGCATGGCCAGAGCTAAGGTTGGACAAACATAACTAGCTAGCTACCGGTAACGTTACCGGACGCTACCGATCGTTAGCTTGCCTAGCAGCATTCGAACAACTAGCCAGCAACGTCAGCTACTAGCTAGCAACGTTACCGGGTGGAAGATAGCTAGTTAGCTAGCTAGCTAACGTTACGTTCGCTAACGTTAGTTGCTTGAATGAAAACCACAGCAGAGCTAGACAAAACTATTGGAAATACTATTGGAAATACACTGAAGATACTCACTCTTTATGCCTCCCAATCCAAGATAATAGTGCAGGTAGCAGGTTGACGCTCTCTCGAGTCTTGTCTGCCTGGTGCGGTGAACTGACCCTGACCCGTGAGCGTGAAGCCAGTCTCTTTTGATGTCAAGTCTGGTGAAGCCAGACAGCAGGCAGGTGCGGGACACGTGAGGACGCGACATCATTCAAACTTTTAGAAAAAGTAAAGTAGTATAAAAATAGAAGAACGACTTTATTTGCGATTTATTTTGTAATGCTTGTGAATTGGCTGCATCATGTTTTTTGTTTTAAATTTTACTGTGACAAAAAGGTTGAAATTGCTCCTGTCTACAGAGTGCCGGATCTCAGCTCCGGTTGACTTGGGGGAGGAGGGGAAGAGCCGGTGTCAGGATCCGGGTAGCTCCGGCCCACTTTAATCCCTGCCTACATGTCTTTGGACTGTGAGAGGGAACCAGAGCATCCACAGGAAACCCACGCAGACATGGGGAGAACATGCAAACTCCACACAGACAATGACACAGGGTGACCCTCAAGGTTGGACTACCCAGGGCTTGAACCCAGGGCATTCTTGCTGTGAGGCGACTGCGCTAACCACTGGGCCACCGTGCCACCCCTATATTCGAGCAATCACAACACCATTGACAGTTTCGGGGAAAAAAGCTATGTGTGTGTGTGTGTGTGTATATACATATACACTACCGTTCAAAAGTTTGGGATCACTCAAACAATTTTGTGTTTTCCATGAAAAGTCACAC